>NW_023270447.1:65137719-65194669 GCF_011800145.1 Mirounga leonina | reverse complement strand
TTTATTTATTTATTTATTTATTTATTTATTTATTTATTTATTTATTTGACAGAGAGATAGGGCCAGAGAGCACAAGCAGAGGGAATGGCAGAGGGAGAGGGAGAAGCAGGCTCTGCACTGAGCAGGGAGCCCGACCCCAGGACCCTGGGATCATGACCTGAGCCAAAGGCAGCCACTTAACCATTTGAGCTACCCAGGCGTCCCACTTTTGCATTTTAAAAAATAAACTTAAAACTCAAAATGAAAATACATATATGCACATGCATGCTTAACAAAAAAGAACCAGGAGGCTATAATATGTCAAGGAATTATTAGCGATTTACCTATTCTCTTTACTTTTTGTAATTCTCCAATTTTTCTACAATAAGAATGCATTGGTTTTTGTTTTTTAAAGTTTGAAAAATAACAAAGGGATAATGACTCTTGTCTTGCCTGCTCATGGGGTGTTGTGAGGGTTATATTTATACCTAAAAATGTAAGCAAGATTTCAACCTTAGATAGCACCCCTGGCAAAACTCACCAGAGGGCAGGAGAGAGAGAGAGAGAGAGAGAGAGAGAGTGTGTGTGTGTTTGTTAGGGTTTGGGATCTACCATATTTCATCAAATATGAGATGCCATCAAATGTTAACTCCACCATTATTTTATGTCCCACTAAGAAAGAAAGGAAAAATTATTAAACTATGTCACATCTTCTATTATATAATGCATCTGGGTTTCCAAGATGTTAAATCTGAAAAATGTTTCTCTTGAAATCAGTGACACGGTAACTGTGTATCTCTTCCTCTTAGCGGGGTGGACCACTTAAGCAAAAGCATTCACCTCCCTTTCCCTAAAACCTTCTCCTTCTCCAGTCCCTCGAGCCAGTCACCAAGTCCTGTCTTTTCCACCCGATGCCACTGGCTTCTTTCTCTCTCTCCTCCACCAGTGCACCAGCTTCCAACAGAGCCTGTTCATCTTACCCCTGCAATCCATTATTCATGCTGTAGCCAGAGTGATCATCTTATGCCCCTGCTTGAACATTTCCACTGGCTGCTTTTCCCTCAGGGTAAGGTCTGTTTAACTTGGCATTTGATTTTTTGTGACCTGGCCTCTGCCTGCCATTTTAGTCTCTTGGCACTTCCTCCAAATGAAATTATCTGCTGCTTCCCCAAAGCGCCATATGTTTTTTTCAGGCCTCCGGTTCTTTGCATCAGCTGTTTTCCATGCTTGGACTACTCTTCCTCAACAAGTATTTATTGAACAAGTAGTTAAGTGCCGGGAGCTGAGAATAGTAGGGTGCGCAAGGCAGGCGCGAGCGCAGTCCTCGTAGAAGCCGGTGGGAGAAAGAGACAAAAATGTAAACATGTAATTACTAATTCTAAGCACACATGGTGCGTATTTGTAAAGGTTTGTTGAAAATGTCAACCACAGCCCCAAAAGTTTAGGATTCGAATCGGGCCCGGGAGGCAGCCTGAAAGGAATCCACCTATGATTACCTAGGTGGCTTTGGGGAACTGACAAGTGGAGTCTCCACCTCTGTGAAACGGAAAAATGCGCGCCCCATAGGATTTCTGGGAGGATTTAGTATGAGATACAGATGATCACGCGGGTCGGCCGGACCGGAGGGCCCCTCCCCCAGGGGACGCGAGGGTCCACCCGCACCGTGGCGCCGGTCCCCCACCCCAGGAGGCGGCGGGCGGGACCAAGAGCTCCCTAAGCCGCGCGCCTCGCGAGTGCGCACCAGTGCGCCTCCGACCGTCGGGAGCCGAGGGCGGGGCTGGGGCAGCCGGCGTCGGACGCCGGCAGAGGGGAGCTGCGCTCCGCCCCATCTCTCCACTTTGGGGGACAGCCCCCCTCGCTCATTCCCGCCTCCGCCCCTGAATCACGGGGGGGCGGGGCCGTGACCCATTCATGCCGGGAATCGGATCCAGATGTTCCCGCGGCGCGTGCAGCTGCATCCTTGCCTTTTTTGGCAAAAAAACGTGCGGCCGCGAGCGGATCCCGGGCCGCCTCCGCTAATCCTCGGGAAGAGGGGGAAGGGGGCTGGGGGTCTGGGCCCAGACTGGGAATCCGCATCGGGTGCTCTGCGGGATTTGGGAAGGGCTGCTAAGGGAGGGGGGCGGTTTGTACTGGACCGGGGAACCCACTGCCAACTCCACTCCCGTCCGGGACCTCCCCCAAACCCCTCCCTCCCCCACCCGGAGGAAAAAGCCCTTTGCCAGCAGCGGGGAGGCTGGCTAAGCCCGAGAGGGACGGTAGCAGCGGCGGGGATCCCCGTTCTCCGGAGATTTCCCACCCCGTGGCCCAGCAGCTTCCTCCTTTGCCCTGCGCAGAGGAGGTCTGGAAGAGCCTGAGTCTCGCGGTCTGTGAGGGAACCTTCCTTCCCCCGCCACCTCCGCCACCCCCAGACAAACACACAGAGGCCTTCGCTTCCTCACACTGCTTTATTGCAGAATCTGGAAGGGGGTGGTGGTGAACCAATCCCACCCCTCTGCCCATCTCTGGGCAAAAATGGAGCTCAAATGAAATGAGAAAACACTCGACAGACACAGAATGGGCAAAATCCTGTGCTCTAGGATCCCCTTAAACAGTGAACCCCTGATTCGCGGCCCAGAGAGCCCCAGCCCCGGGGATAGGGTGGGATGGGGGTGGGGAGGATCAAGCCTGAGGAGAGTCCACTTTTGAGGCACCCACAGAAGACCTAAAGTCTCTGGAAAGAAGTCTAGATTGAAGGGGGCCTGGGTCCCAGCGTCCAGTTTGGAGGGTTGGGTCTAGAACCTTGATTTGGGGAGAGGGCCTGGTCTGGGACCCAAACCGTGAGGAGAGGGCTGAATTCTGGAGTCCAGGCTTGAATCATGGAGGCTCCATAAGGATCCAGGTTGGGGGGCCCTGGGTCAGGGAGTACCGGTTTGGGGATGTGAGAGCAGGGAAGCTGACTCCTGGAGCCCAGGAGGAGCCCCAGTTTGGGGAGGGGCTGGGTCCCAAAGGTGGTATGGAGAAGGAGCCTCAGTCCTGGAGCCCTGGTTTGGGAGGCCCTGGGCCCAGGAGTCCTGGCTCAGGGCCCTGCCTGGCTGCAGCCCTGACACAGCACTTGGTCTCCGTCCGGCACGAAGCCTTGGCCCACCAGGGAGGTAGAGCAGCGGGCGCAGGAGAAGCAGCTGTGGTGCCAGTGGCGGTCTTCAAAGGACACATACTTGCCTCCACCAAGTCCTGGAGGGAGGCTGGAGGTTAGCTCTGTGGATCCGGAGTGCAGTCCTGTCCCTCAGCCTCGCCCAATACCAGATCCCATTCCCTTGCTTGCACCCTACCCGCCATGCTCTTTGACCCTTTGTCCCACCTGTGATGGGGCGCTTGCAGCTGCTGCACTTGGGTGCAAAGAGTTCTCCAAAACAGGCCACACAGTAGGGATCATCATCCCGGGAGGTGAACTGCTGCCCTGCTAGGGGCGTCTGGCACCCTGTGCAGACTAGGCATTCTCGATGCCAGGGCTGGTCACGGTAGGTCACGCCACCTTGTGTCAGCGTCTGTGGGGGCAGCATTGGTCAGCGGGAGGGGAGTGGCGATCCCCACCCCGGCACGGAGCCTTGCTCACCCTCCACCCCACTGGCCCAGCCCCCACCTTGCTGCAGCGGGCGCAGCGAGGAGCGAACTTGTTCTCATAGCAGGGCACGCAGTAGTGAGCGCCCTTGTCGGGCACAAAGGAACGGGAGCCCAGCGGCTGTTCACAGCCGCTGCACAGGAAGCAGTGCTCATGCCATGTCTGGCCTCCGTATTCCAGCTTCCGGGACCCTGTGGGGAACAGGGGTCCCACTCAGAGGCTGTGTCCCAAGCTCCTGAGGCCCACCCTCTGCTAACCCCTGAGGAGAGTCCCTGCTGTTCCCAGAGCCTAAGCAGGGTGGCATTCACGCACATGGAGCAGGACCCTTGTCACCTACATGGCACATGCGACCCTCCACCCCCAACACCGCACATGCTACACACATGACTGGGCACATGCTAGGCCCCCATAATCTAGATGCGAGGATCTGGCATATGTGAAGTCCTCACATGTGCTAGATATGACTATGTCAGCATACACCAGGCTTCCATGTCGCAGGCATGATGACTCAGTTCACACTAAGTCCTTCTACACCAGACATGATGGCTTTAGCCACACCCACAAAGACCCCCGACAGAGTTCTAATGCCCTGGACCTGATGGATTCAGTACATGTGAAGCCTTGGTGTCTCCTGATCATGTCATTCTCCACCTGTCCTCAGCCCTCACATATCTATGAGGCACGCAGGTCACGACACATGTTAGGCCCTGTTGATCTGTCTCTACACACACCAAGCCCCGATGCGCCAAGCATGACGGTCTCATTGGACTCCTCGCTCCAACACGTACCAAACACGCAGGTGTTCATGCATGCTGAGCCCCCGGGTGTGTCTCAAGCTTGTCAGTCTGCCCGTACATGGTAAGCCCACAGGTGCACACGCTAAACCCTCAGGAACATACCAAGCGGGTCCGTTCCTGCGCGTGCTAAGCGCTCGTGCATATACTTGGGTGTGCCAGTCCCCGCGCACGCTAATATCCCAAGAGCGTACAGGCAGGACTGATCCCGTATGCGCTCAAGTTCCACAAAGACGCCGTGCGTGCAGGTCTTTATAACACTAAGCCTCCCTGGATGTACCGTACAGGTGCCCGTCCCTCGGCCGTGCACGAGCCTGCGTCGGGGCGGCACGCGCACGGCGTCCCCGGGCACGTACCGGGCATGACGGTCTCGCCGCAGGCCGAGCACTGCGACGAGAAGGCGCTGCAGTAGCAGTCATTGCAGAGCAGCTCGCTGTCCTGGCAGGTGAAGGGCTCGTCGGCCAGGGAGCGCTGGCAGCGGCAGCAGCGGAAGCAGCCCTCGTGGAAGTGGCGGTCTTCATAGAACAGCTCCTGCAGGGAGCATGGCAGGGGCGCTGGCACCTTTGCCCCTCCGTCCCAGCCTCCACCCACTCCTTGCCCGCTCTGGTCCAGCCCTTACCCTGGAGTCATGCCCGATGAGCTGCTGGCACTCGGCACAGGTGTTGGCGAAGGTGCTGTCATAGCAGGGCACACAGTAGGGGCCGTTGTCCGTCTGGATGTATTTGCGGCCATACAGGGACTCGCTGCATTTTGCACAGTCAAAGGCCTCGCTCATGGTGGCTGTGAGTGAGCCCTGCCAGGCGCCAAAGGTGGGGCACGCATCACCCAGAGGGGCTGTGGCTTAGCCCCTTGCAAAAGCTCTTTGCATTAAAAGAAAGAGCAAGAGACCAGGCCTAAGAAATGCCAGGTCCGAACAGCGGGCGATGAAGAAGGGGGTGCTTCTGGAAACCCAGGAGTCCTGCATGTTTATTTCTGTATTTAACAGCATGTGGGGCGGGAGAGAAGGGGTCAGGAAAAAATCAGGAAGCAGAAGTTGTTTTCTTATCTGGGCCCTGGCAGATCTGGGGGGAGGGGGCTTTTCCTGGGTCAGTGACTCATTTCCTGCCCCAGCCTGAGTTTAGCTTCCACTGTCCCTACTGTCCCCAAGGGGACAAGAGCCGGGGCAGGACGCCACCCCACTCTCTATCCCGAAGGAACAGCACTCCCACCCTCTCCTGACTCCCAGGAAGGGGCCCGAGGGATATGGAAAAAGGAACCTCTACCCAGAGCTCGGAATGAGGAGCTTAGGGATGTGAATGGGCTGTCTGCCCTCTCCCGGTCCAGGAGCCAGTGGAATGTTAGAGGGATGTTGGGCCCTGAATGGTGGAGATGGAAGTCACCTCGGGCCTCCGTCCATCCGTCTGTCTGGGAGAGTCAGCCCAAGCAAGGCCTTCAGAGACTCAGGCTAGGTTTGAGCAGGAAGGAAGTCCTGCAAGCTGGACACAGCTAAGCTTCCCCAGCTGGACTCTCTGCCCTCAGCCCCCTGCAGCGCCTGCTGGGTCTCTGGTCACACCAGCCTTGGCCTGCACAGCAGCTGTGGCAGCATGACAACGGCCAGATGTCGGGTTTGGCCAGCCACAGGGGTGAGAAAAGGGAACCGAGATGAGATGCCTGGGGAGGGAGAGGGGAACTAAAGACAGGGATTACGCAGCATGCCCCTCCAGGCATCACTCCTGGCCCATCTTTCCAATTGCCTGGGTCATTATTTCCCTCCCCCTGCCTCTGGGAGAAACAGCCTCTCCCCGGCTTTTCCGGTTTCTGAGGGTTTGGGGTAGGCTTGGGGTAGGCGGCGTGGAGGGTGAGCGAGTGGGAGCCACAGAAGACATTTTCTCCCCAATCAGGCCCCCTCTTGGGTGGGGAGTCAGGCACGGGGGGAGCCCTGAGGGCTGCTGCAGACACCCAGCCCCCACCAAACCTCAGACACTTTCCATTTTCTCAGGAACAAAGCATGTTTGCGGGATGAGGTCATCCACACAGCTGCCTCTGGAACAGGAGCATGGGGAGTGGGGGGGGGGGCAGGGAAATGGGGTTCCCAGTCCCTTCTGCTGCCCCTGACTCCAGCCTCTAGCCCCAGATTCAGAGCTCCCCACCCCCAGCGTCCTCCATCATGAAGCCTGCTCTCTAAGGGCTGGGATCGCAGGCTGGGTGGAGAGGCACCACTAGGACTCATAGGAAGGGGATGTTCTCACAGCTGCAGAGGAACCTGGAGAGGACAAAGGAACCCACCAACCCACTACCCTCCCCCCCCACACACCCCCAGTAACTGGCAGTCCCCAGAGCCTGCCCAGGCTCGAGTTGAAGGAAAAGTGCTCCTTTTCTCAGCCACCCCCAGTGAGAAATTCTGGCCAAGAAACGTTGCTCTGGCTTGGAGTTCAGACTCCAGGCGCCAGCAAACGCCCCAAGCCTGGAGGGCCTGGCTCTTGAAGGGATGGTTTGTGAACTCAAAGCTGCCCCTCTGTACAGCGGGGGAAGATACGAAGTTCGTACCCCAGGCCAGGCCAGGAGGCCTCCAGGGGCTGGGGTCTTCAGAGAGGTGATTCTGGGGCAGGGCTATGCTGTAGGGTCGAGGGTAGCCCTCCTTCTTGGTTTGCTCCCCACCAGTGAGGCCTGGGTTTCCTCTGGCCCAACATCTGAGGGTTGCTTGGGCTGTCAGCCACTGGGCAGCAGGGGGCCACACAGGTGGAGTGTGTGGCCATGGTGTGTCTGGGAGTGCCCGAGTCTTTTCCTTCCTTCCTGGCTTGGCCCACAGCAGCCATCACCTTCCCAGGCCCAGGCTAGCCCTGGGACCACCCCCTGGGAGGCAGTCACCACTCTGAGACAGGGGCACCCCAAATAGGGTATGGACATGGCTTCTGTTTCCTTCCCAGAATCCCCCAGTCCCCTAGTCTGTCCAGCTGCGCTCTAATGAGGACAGAGTGAAGGGCATTATCAAGGCCCACCTGTCCCTGCCCATCCCCCTCCCTCCCCACCTCCCTCCCACTTTCCCTGGCAGGGCTAGGGGACTGAAGAGAACCAGTCTTATATTCCTTCATGGCTGGTGGGGGGGGGGGAGGTGCAGGGGAGACTGCCCAGTCTGCCAGATGGCTCTCAGCCCCTGCTCCCACCAACACACACACACACACACACACACACACACACACACACACACTCCACCCCTACACCTGACCCAGACACACATCTGGCACATCCCAGTGAACCTCCCAGAGCTCGGAATGGCTGGATAAATGGCTGCAACATGTGGAGTATAGAGGCCCAAATGTGGCATGTGGGTCTGAATCCTGACTTCTTCGCTTACTAGCTGGGTGATCTTGGGCAAGTCACTTAAGGTCCCTGGGCCTGTTTTCTTATCTAAGCCTACCTCCTACTCCTGGGGTTGTTGTCAGGCTGAAATGGTGCTTGGAAAGCACCTGGCAGAAAGTGAGTAGTCAGTAAATGGTAGCCGTCGGCGTTTTTATTATTAGCCCCTCGCTCACACAGGGGTCAGACAAGTTTCTGAGCCAGGCCTGGGTCAGGGAGCTGGCCTGGGTTTTGACCTGGACATTCTCGGGGTAGACCCAGGGATAGAACAAAGAGGGACCCCCCCCACCTCCCGCCAGTTCTGCTGGGGGAAGTGAAGACGCTCAGGCCGTGGGGCTGGCTGAGGAGATCAGTGGGGCCAGCCTGACCCCAGGGAGACCCCTCACACAGGTACACAGGTACACACAGCTGCATGCTGCCCTGCCTCTCACGAAGCGCCATCCCATCCACCATCTCACCAGATCTCACAAAAGGCAGGCAGGATAGGCTATCATTCCCATTTTACAGTTGAGCACAGAAACCAGGGACAAGCCAGGCCCAAGGTCACTCAAGTCTCAGAGAGGCCAGGTTCTCTGCTTTCCAGCCTGGAGCCCTTTCCTGTTTTTCTCCCCAAAAATGCTGCAGTGGTGATAAAGGGGGTGGTCAACACTTAAGAGCAGGGGTACAGGAGATACTCGGTGATGTCCCTAGCACTGGAGTCTCACTCTTCTCCCCCAGCTGCTAACTCTGCTGTTGGAAGACACCCAGAAGCCTTTCCAACTACCCATGCCAACCGCTCAACTCCTTTGCCCCCCTCCACCCTGCACTGTCCAAGAGGACCCTGGCCAGGCCCCACAGCTGTGAGTCAGGATCAGATCAGACCCCTCCCTCAGCTCCCAGGAACTGACAGGAGATTTAAGGGGAGAAACCTAACTCCCCCCACCCCCCACCTCCTGCTATCAGGCACCAACCCCAAACTCTCCCTTCTCCCTTTCCCTCCCCCCATGGGGCCTGGGAGTCAGAGCAGTTTAGGGGCAGGGGGGTGGGAAGCAGGATCCAGCAGCTGCCTTGGGGACAGGAGGAGGAACAGTTCATTCACCCTGGGTCCCCCAGGGCTGAAGCAGCGTCCAAGATTTGAGTTTAAAAATAATTTGGGGCTGTCTTGGTATATGCCTGGGGCTCCTTCTTGATCTCGGTCTGTCTCAGGTCCTCTGCCTCACAGGGGCCTGGCTGGCCCAGAGTTTCTGTTTCCCCACATCCTTGCTTCCCAGTCTTTCAGGCCTGAGCCTTTCCAGGTCTGTCTGGGAAGCTGTCAGTGCGCCTCCATCAAAGCCAGCTCTGCCCCACTCAGCGTGTCTGTCTCTGCACACTTCAGCTGTCTTTATGTTTTGCGTGTATCTCTGGCTGGTTATCTCCCAACAGCCCCCCTCTGCGGATTTCTACCTCTGTACACCCAAATCTTGGTATCTGAGTGTCTCCAAGGGGTTCCCACCCCTTCTCTCTCTTAGCACCTCTGTTCCTGAGTGTCTGTCTCCAGTTTCTGGACGGCTCTATAGGCCTCACAGAGGCTGATCTATCACGAGGCTAACGAAGCTTAGGCTTCAGGGCCCCTCACTTGCCCAGGACCCTGCAAAGCCCCGGGAAGGGCATTACAACGTGTTCACTGGGATCAATGTATGCTTCTCCTTCAAATGCTTCGCTCCACAAAACCTGGGTCGGTCCCTATGCCTCGTGTCTGCCTCTCGGTGACTCTACCGCCAACTCTCTGTCCCTTCCTCGGGTATCCCTGCAGCCTCCTGTCTAAGCCTGTCGCTCGTGTCCCAGTCTTGGTCTCGCTCCACCGGGCTTTCTGGGAGCCTCAGTTTCTCGAATCCTCCCGGCCCCTCGCTCTACTCTGGCTTCTCCGTTTCAAACTTGGCCCCCTCCCCCGTTCAAGTCTCGGAGCAGCCCCCGCCCCGCCGGGCGGCCAGGATCGGTGCGATCCCGGGGGCGCCCTCAGGGGCTCAGCGCACCCCGCGCCGCCCGCTCCCAGCGCGCCCCCGGTCATCGCGGCCGGACCCGAGCGGGGAGCAGGGGGCGGCGGCGGGGCCGGGAGCCGGGATTCGGAGCCGGGTTCGGCGGGGAGCTCACCTCGAAGCGGGCGGCGGGAGCGGGGAAGCCGGGCCGCGCGTCCCTCGGCGGCTCGTACCTGCGGGCCGGGCAGAGCGGGGGCCGAGCGAGCTCCGCAAAGCTGCTGGCTGCACACGGACTGTGTGGGCGAGTGGGAGCGCGGCCCCAACCCCTCCCCGAGGAAGTGCGCGCGGGGCCCGCCCCGCCCGGACCCCGCCCCCGGCCGCCCCTGCCCGCGGGGTGCGGACCCCGCCCCGGCCCCGCATCCCGCAGGCGGGGGGCCAGACCCCGCCCACACCTCCTCTGTGGGCTGGAGCCCGCTCCAGGCCCCCTCGGCCGGCCCAGTCTAACCGGGCTCTCTCAACCTTTCCGGGCGGCCAGGACCCCGCCCCCGTCCCCTCCTCGCTTTCCTCGTCCTCTCCCCCTGCCTTCCCCCTCCTCCCCTACTCCCACTGGCAGCCAGCGGGAGACTGCTGTACTCCATCTCAAGCAAGGGGTACAGGACCCAGCCGACCAAGGTCCCTTGGGGACCAAGAGTCCTCGGCCTCTTCGTGTCTCTTCCCCCTCCCCTTCCAGCTTACCCCCTGGGGTCACACCTAGACCGAGTTTGTAAAAGAGGACTTAATCAAGCCTGGAGGAGGGGGTGGTTTAGATTCTGCTGTCCCGGCCCTGTCAGTGGGAACCAAGGTGTTCTCTGGAAACAAGGACCCCCAACCCCAGACAGGGCCTTGACTTTCAGAGGGCTTGATTTCACAACTCTGAGTGGCAAAAACAGAAGTAAGCACCTCCTCACCTCCAGCTGCACCCTGGGACAGAGAAGTTCGGCCTTGGTTTCCACAGTGCCCAGGAATAGTTTTGACCTTTGAAGCCCAGGGGAGACCCTAATCCTTGGCCCCATGGTTTTTTGAGTTTCTCAGGGAAGGGTGTGAAGAGTGTGCTCCCATCGGCACTGCAGGGTTGTTGGAGGGAAGTGGAGGGAACCTCTCCTCCCCCACCTCTACAGTTTCCAATCCTCTGGCTTCCTCCCTGTGCCTGGGAGGGAGGACTGGTGCCTGCCAGGGACACAAGGCCCCTCCAGGTCCTTGAGGCCAACCCCCCTGGGATCCTCAGGCTTGTCACTAGGCATAAATAGCCTCATCTAGAAGGGTGGGGGAGGGAGGAGGCGGCTCTGCTGTGCTGTTTGCAAAACAAGAGACAACAAACCAACCCTAGAAATAACCTCAGCATCTAGAGTAGAGATTCAGGTGCCCACAGAGGTTCTCCCATCCCCCAGGCTGGGTCCAGCCAAGTCCTCAGAGCAGAGACTCATTCCCTCCCAGGCTGGGGTTCCTGAATACCTTCCTCTCCCATCTCTGAATCATATGCCTGCCTTCCTGGGTCCCAACTCACCCTCGAGGCCAGGTTTCCTTCCAAAATCAAACTAATTGATTTATGATTGTTCCTGATGCCTAGATTGTCAGTGCCTTGAGGACAGGGACTGAGTCCTTGTTCACTACCACATTCCCAATACCTACCCCAAAGTTTGGCACATAATAAATATCTGATGAATGAATGAATGACAATGACGGGCACTGCTTCAGTTTCAACTCCCCTCTACCCCAGTTTGGATCACAGATACTTGCCCATGGGTAGGCCCTTTCTCTGGGCTTTGTCTTGTAGGTGTAGGTGACTCCTAGCCCTGGGGAGGGCAGGGAAGATTGCCTGGTTGGAGTAGATGACAAGGAGGGGTCTGTTCTGGGTGAGGGGAGGGTAAAGATGAGCAGCTTTCAGAGAGGGAAGGATTATGACTGAATAAGGAAGGTGCTAGATCAAAGGTAGAGTTGGGGTCTCTGGTATTTCCTCATGGCTTGAATCTCTGCTGAACAGCCTTAATAAGAGCCAGGATTTCCTGAGTTCTTTGCACCAGTCCCTGCCTAAGCACTTTGCATATAACACTTCACAGAATTAATGTTCTTGATTATCCGACAACTGTATGAAATGTGTATTCTTGCCCCATTTTAAGGATGAGAAAATGGAGGTACAGAGAGAGTAACAAACCTGCCAAGGGCGACACAGCTAATAATGGCAAAGGCTGGATTCAAATCCACACAATCAAATGTCAAAGCTCCTTATGCCAAAAAGGGCTTAACTGGCAGGCCCTGCAGCCTCTTTTGTCACTCAACCTCTTTACACCGCAGTCTGCTCATACGTTGAGTGCTTGACTCCCTGTCTCCCAGCATTCTCATGAGTATTGGAGGAGAGTACACAGTAGGTATTGAATATGTGGGACTCGCCTGGTGCAACACATTCCCTTTCACGGCCAAGTGTTAAGGTTCTGCTGCTTGGACTGGAAGTCTGGAGGCCAGAGAAAATTAGATTTCTGGCTTGACCCAGCCTGGGGGAGGGACGCTGGTGTAGGGCAGGGGCTATGTCCTTTCCCCTCTCCATTTCCAGCTCCACAGTGGGCTCACATTTCCCTTAGCCCAGGAGGACTACGTGCGCCAGGGAGGTCTAGGGATCAGTCACATGGACTCCCTGTTCCCATTTCCCATCAGTCCTCCCCCCCTCTCTAGGGAACAGGTGTGTCTGAGCAGGGACTGGAAGAAGAGACTGATCGCTGGATGACTAGCCTTGGGTGAGTGGGATCTGGCTCTCCCTTCGCCCACCCACACACCCTTCCTTATCTCATGGTGGAAGGGGGTTTGCTCAGGGTCTCCTGGCTGTTCTCTCATCTTGGAAGCATTTTTTAAAAGGAGGCCCTGAGTGACAACTGACAGGCCTCTCATGGTTTCCTCTGGGTGCTGAATCACTCCCTGATGCTTGTGATCACAAGCCCTCCTTTCCCCAGTGAGAAAACTTCCTTCCTTCTCTGGGCATATTGCCCACTCTTACCCATTGGGCTGCCTGGAGCCCCTGCCAGGCCTCATGGCTTGCAGACACCCTCTTTCAGATTGCCCAGAAACACTATTCTCCTGACCCCAAGCCTCTGTGGGTATAGAGGGTGTAGAGGGTGTAGAGAATACTTTGTAGTTCTACAAAGTATGCAGGGTTGGGGGGGTGAAGTGGGAGAGCTAACCTGTTAAATGCCCACTACATGCAGGGCACCATGCTAAATGCTAGTCATTGCCTCCTTCGGTTCTCACAAAAGCCATATGAGTTGGTTATATTATTATCACTATTTGATACAGTAGGATGTGGGGCTCAGAGAATTTGACAATGTGGCCCCAAATCCAAGCTGATAGTGGTGGATGTGCGATTCAAATCCAAGGCTGATTCCTGGGTCCCCTGAACCGAGCTGAGGCTGGAATAGTGGGCCAAATCATGAAGGGCCTTGTCTTTCAATGGTTAAGTCACAAATGAGGTGGAAGTTTGTTAATGTCTGTGACCTGAATTGGGCAAAAGGCTCAGACTGAGGCAGGAAAAAACTTTTCACATGGCAGATCTCAGCACTTTCAGCTTTGTCATGCCCACCCGTCTACTGGACTCCAGGCACCTCTGGGGACTGAGGAGAGGATTTCCTCAGAGTGCCTCGGCTGGAGTGGTGAGCTCTGTCATGACAAATGGGTGCAATTACAGAACTCGCTGAGGGTTAGCTTCATGTGATGGAAAAGAAACCAAATGCCTCTGAAGTGTCCTGCTGTGCCCAACCCTCTTGGGGTTGTAGTAACAACAACCATTGCTCCAATTGATTGTGAACTCGTTTAAGGGGTGAACACAGCATTAAGCACTTTAAACATATTAGTTCGTTTAATCCTTACAACCATTCCGTGGGTATACTATAATTACTAACATTTTAGATGGGGAGATGGAGGTTCGTTGAAGCTAATTTTGCCTTGGCTGGTGGCAGTTAGGATTAGAACACACCTCTATGGTTTTTGGTCCTAATCGTTACATTGTACTGCCTCTGACACTCATTCTGTCAGCCAGCCATTCCCTGAGGGTGTGAGGGACTCAAAGTTTTTAACTACTGCCGGGATAGAACTCCTCCATTCAACTGTGAGCCTCCTGACGGTCCTGTGAAGCAAGCAGAGCACACTATTATTATCCTTGTTTTATGGACGAGAAAAATGATGCTCATTAAAGTCAAAAGACCTGTCAAAAGTCACACTGTCAAAAGTCACACAGCCGGTAAGTGGCAGAGCCAAACATGGTTTTAAGGTCTCCTGTCAGACTATAGAGTGCTCTTTCTGGTACACCGTAAAATTCACACGACTCGTACCTTTAAACGCACCACGTAAATAGGGTAAGTGGAGCAGAGCGGTAGGTGACTGCGCATGCGCGCACTCCAAGCACAGCTCAGCCCGAGGGCAGTGCCAGCCACGTGTTCCCAGGTGCCAACGCGAAACCGAGCGCGAAAACGAGATCTCGGTAAACGTGCACAAGTTCTGGCGAATGAGAACTGACTCTTGCAGAGTCACGGGACTAGACCTAGAAAACTACATTTCCCAGAAGCAGCTTGGAGCTGGACGCCTCTGCTGGAGGACGTAGTTCCGGAAAGGCAGGCGCCGGATAGGCTGCGGAGAGGAAGTGGGCCGTTCTAAGCATCTGGGGTCCTGGCCTATTTCCGGCAGGGTCGGTGGACGCGGCGGCTGAGGCGGTGCGAGACCGGCGTTGTCTACTGAGCTTCTCCAGGCGTGAGCCGACATGGCGGCGGCTTTTCGGAAGGCGGCTAAATCCCGGCAGCGGGAACACCGAGAGCGAAGCCAGGTAGGACCGCACAGGCCCCACAAGCGCCGGCCCGTGGCCTCGTGTGCTACCCTCGCTCTCTCCCTCTCCACCTGCGGGCCCTGGTTCCTTGTGTACGTCGAGGGGGGCATGTAAATATAAGCAAGTGTATCCCAACGACGCCGGCGTGCCTAGGGCGGAGCCTCGCGGCCTGGCGAGGTGGGGGGTCGTTATTCTCACTCTGGAAGGAACACGGGCTGTCTTGCGAGGTTTCACTGAGGGAATTGGGTGAGGCACTGTGTGTCTTTAAAGTGACCCTCTGGGGGGAAGGTGAGGTCAAAGCGCACACCGGCTGGAACTGGAACCCCCATCTGTGGGCGTTCAGCCCTGTCCGCTGCGTAAGGGGGCTGTGACCGAAGAAATTGGTGATGATAACGTTGTTAACACCGTCAGGCGTGGCCTTTGTGCAAAATCCATGAAGATCTTCCACATAACGCTTTTTGTTTATGTCTCACACTGTAATTTTGTTTTTTTGGTTTTTTCCATCCCCATTATACAGATGAGGAAACTGAGGTCCCAGGAGCTGAAGTGACTTGCCGAGTCACAAACACCAAATTCAGGTGGATAAACAGTTGTAGGACTTCTGTGGAGGGTGTGTCTTTGTTGAGGAGGTTGAATAGAAATTAGTTCAGTATATGAAGAATCAGTGTATCCATTCCACTGTGCTTAGAAATTACATCATAACCAATCCAGATGGGCCCTTAGGGATATCTGGTCGAACTTCATTTCGCAGGTGGGGAAGAGAGAGGAGGACGCGACCAAAGTTGTGTTGCTGACTGATGGGATGGAACTAAGGCCTCTTGACCACAGTTCAGTCTTGCTGCCCAGACATTTATTGTGCACTTATTGTGTGCTCCGTGGTGTGCTGGGAGCAATAGTGTAATTTGCCACCTTGTTTGAGCCTATTTGTGGACCTGTGTAAAAGTAGTGATAGAAGTTGTTGTGAGCCGGAGCCAGATAAAGTGCTGTCAAATTTACTGTCATCTCATTTAACTCTCGACACTGTGTGGATGTAGGTATTACTATTTTCTCACATTTGCAGATAGGGAAACTAAGGCTCAGATAGGTTAACTTGCCCAAAGACGTACAGCTGTAGCTGGCAAGCAGCAAAGCCAGGAATCAGGCTGCATGTTTTGAATCCAGGGGCCACTAAAAGATGAATAAAGAGGCACCTTTATAAGAGATGGCACATGAAAAATGCCAAATGAAGAAATTTTTTTTTTTTTTTAAAGATTTTATTTGTTTGACAGAGAGAGACATAACACAAGCAGGGGGAGTGGGAGAGGGAGAAGGAGAAGCAAGCTTCCCGCTGAGCAGGGAGCCCCATGTGGGGCTCGATCCCAGGACTCTGGGATCATGACCTGAGCCTAAGGCAGACGCTTAACTATCTGAGCCACCCGGGCGTCGGCCAAATGAAGAATTTGAAGTGGAAGAGTAGCGATGATGAGGGAAAGCATCACGATGGAACTTGCTGGACTTGAAAGGCAATGATAACAGCTTTTTGAGCACTTACAGTATGCTAGGTACAGCCCAACAGCTGTACAGGATTATGTCATTTAAATCTACAGCATGTCTGTGAGGTGGATTGTTATCCTCATTTTCCAAATGAGAACTCTGATGCTTAAATAGATTGAATAATGTGTCCAAAGTCACAGTTGTAGGTAGTTGATTTGGATTAACAGAGAAGACAGGGCTTCTGTGGCTGGCCATAAGCATGACATGGTCATGTCTGAGTAGCAATAGAGGGTGTTTGTGGGAGAGGTGAGGAGAAAGCCATGCTGGCGAGGCGGGTAAACATGTTGATAAGAGCACTCCATGTTTGGGTCAAGTTTGGACTTTATCCTGTAGATCCTTCACTGAGGTGGTGGGTGAGATACCAAAGATGTTTTGTATGGAGAGGGTAGGTGTACTTAGGTGAGCTATTTCAGATGCAGTGCTAGGTCTCCTACAACACAGATCCCTTTGAATTAGTGTTTTTGTATTTTTTGGGTAGATACCCGGTAGTGCGATTCCTGGATCATAGGGTAGTTCCATGTTTAACTTTTTGAGGAACATCCATACTGTTTTCCATAGTGGCTGCACCAGTTTGCATTCCTAGCAACACTGCAAGAGGGTTCCTTTTTCTCCATATCCTCACCAACACCTGTTTCTTGTGTTTTGTTTGTTGTGTTGTTTTTTTTTTTTTGGTTTGTTTTGTTTTTAGTTCTGGTGTTATTTTAATTATTGAGTAATTTATTGCATCATTTCAAGGATAAAAAATGTGACTTAAAAATCTCATCTAGGGCGCCTGGGTGGCTCAGTTGGTTAAGCGACTGCTTTCGGCTCAGGTCATGATCCTGGTGTCCCGGGATCGAGTCCCACATCGGGCTCCCTGCTCGGCAGGGAGTCTGCTTCTCCCTCTGACCCTCCTCCCTCTCATGCTCTCTGTCTCTCATTCTCTCTGTCTCAAATAAATAAATAAAATCTTTAAAAAAAAAAAATCTCATCTAAATTATTAGACGAGTTTAAACGTAGAGAAGTGTATGTACTTCTTCAAAAATTGAGATTATTCAGGGGCGCCTGGGTGGCTCAGTTGTTAAGCATCTGCCTTCAGCTCAGGTCATGATCCCAGAGTCCTGGGATCAAGCCCCGCTTCTGGCTCCTGCTTGGAGAGTGGGAGCCTGCTTCTCCCTCTCCCACTCCCCCTGCTTGTGTTCTCTCTCTCGCTCTGTCTCTCTCTGTCAAATAAATAAATAAAATCTTTAAAAAAAAGTTGAGATTATTCAGAGCAGAAGAGGAGGCAGTCTCGTGTGGTGGGGAAGAGCACAGACTGTGGCCGCATATGGAATGGGTTCTAGTTCTAGCTTTGCCAGTTATTCTGTGTTCTTGGGCAAGCCTCATTCCCCTTTTGGAAAATTGGGGTAACAGTTGTGTGTTTTATCTACTTCCCTTGTTTGTTGTGGGGATTAAATGAGATTGTATGTAACAAGCATAGCAGATTGCTTTGTAACAGAGTAAGCGCTTAATAAACGTGGCCTGTTATGTGGGCAGAAACATCTAGCACAGACAGACATGTATTAATTGCTCAACAAATAGCTTGTAGAAAGATAATACCAAGATGTAATCCTTGTGCCTTCCATGCTATCCAAGTTCTGTGTCAGAGAAAGTATTTTGTATCACACTTGGTTTTTTCTCTCATACTTCTTACCAAAGGTATAATAGTAACAGTAATGTGCTGGGTACCTGCTTTGGGCCAGGCCATGTGCAGGCACTACCACTCACAGAGGCTCATTTAATCCTCATGAATAACCATGAGAAGCAGGTACAACTATTCTCATTTTATAGTTAGGAAACAGCAGCTCAGAGAAGTTAAGTGACTTGCCCAAGGTCACAGGTTGTTAAGAGGTAAAGCTTGGATTTGAACCCCCTTCTCCAGACTAAATTTAGTGCCCTTGCCACAGTTGCCTCCCTGTTATTATGTTTTCCCTTCATAGTATTTTGTAAACCCCTGGATTAAGTCTGTAGTAATTTTAGTACAGCTGGCAACTGCTTGCTTAGTGCCGAGTCATTGTTGCCTCTCTCTGTCCTTAATAGGCCAGGAAGCCTACTATGGCAGTGCTTGTGACCTCTCTGGCGTCTGTATGGTACCTCTCATCCTGGGGCAGAGCCCAGTTGGGGGAGGGGAGGGAACAGGGTAGCACATTGGCTCCAAGGACATGGATTTACTGAGCACTCCAGAGACTCTTGTTCCTGTCAGGTGTCATGTTGATTTGGGTATGTGTTTGCTGAGGGAACTAAGCACTTTTTTTTTTTCCTTTTGTCTTCTAGCCCGGCTTTCGAAAACATCTGGGCCTGTTGGAGAAAAAGAAAGATTACAAACTTCGTGCAGAGTGAGTTCAGTTTTCTGGTAGGGGTGCTGCCAAGAAAGCTGACAGCTTCCCTGCACTGCAGCTGAATTGCCCAAGTGTCCGACAGGGGATAATTTCTTGCCATTGATAAAATGGCCAAAACTCTGGCAACCTGTCACATACTTGCCTTTGACCCTAAACGTCTCTCTTTGTTTGGGCAGAGCGTAATTTATTTAACTGTAGTTGCATTGTGAAATTTTTTTTTTTTTATTATGTTGCTCTAGTTAGTTTTCTCAGAGTGGCTTTGATTTGTTCCTGCCTTGGTGTTTGAGCCAAAAGCTGAATCTTTTTTTCTTTTCTTGAAATGCAAGATATAATCTAAAATTCCAGTTGTTGAGTCTCTTACATCACTGCGTGTGTGGTGTGGAATGAAGAGATGTGAAAGATGGATTCATAAGACTGAGCGTGGGTGATAATGAACTCTGAAAACATTTTATAAAACAATTACCCCCATTCTTCTCCTTTAGCACTTTATTTGCAGAATACTTTATAATTGTTTGTTAACCATGCTGTGCTTGTCAGCTGAGGTCCTTTTGTGCTCCTGGTACAGATGGTGATGGATTAAGTGGATTGCTCTGGGTCCCAGAGTTTTTAAGGCTAATAATGATAACTGAGTGCTATTATTGCACCAGGCAGTGTTGTAGGAGACTTGCAATTTTACACTTATGTATTCCTCCCAACAACCTTCTGGGATGCTATTAGTATCACACCCATTTTACAGATTAAATTGAGATACAGTTTGGTTAAATAACTTACCCAGGATTACTTAGCCAGAAATGGTGGAGTCCAGGTTTTCATCCAGATAGTCTGGCTCCAGAGTCATGATTCTAGTTAGTGTGCTCTGTTGCACTGTGGAGTTTCTGAATCTTATTTGGTCACTTGGTGCCCAAGCTTGGGTTAAAACCCTGTCTAATGAGCTTTAATGTGTGCTTTGTTTGGTGTTTCCCTGTAATGAGGTAAATGACACTAATACATGTGAGATGTTAATTTCAGGTGAATTTTGGGTTAGGAGAGGAGCCTACAGAGACAGTAGCTCAACATCAGTGACTATGGAGTCTGGATCAAATCTAGTCATTGCTTTGGCTTTTTTGGGTTTCATTTTGTTTAAACCTTAGATGCTTATAAAGTTTGCTCATTGTGGGTTTTTTGTTTTTGTTTTTGCTATGAACCTCATTTAACCTTTTAGTGACTACCGGAAAAAGCAGGAATACCTCAGAGCTCTACGGAAGAAGGCTCTTGAAAAAAATCCAGATGAATTCTACTATAAAATGACTCGGGTTAAACTCCAGGTGGGTGCCTTATGGATCAGTTGGTATTCTGAGCTCCACGTCATTAAAGAAAATAAGGATGGGGGAAGAGATGGAGAGGAAGGATCCTTGGCCTTTATTTAGCCCTTCTCCAGTTGGTCCAGGTGTTCTTGGTCAGTATCCAAGGCAAACTGCCCCTTCCTGAACAGCATGCATTTCTGCTCTGGAATCTGAGTTGTCTTATGCCTGGAGCTGTTCTTAGAGTGGATGAGAATGGATGACAGGGTGCTAAATTGAACATGCATCTCAGGGGCTTAGTGCATTGGACCGCTGTGGCATATGGCATTCGGTTGTCTTTGTTCCAGTCATGGGCTATGTTAACGACTTATTCGTGATTTTAATCTAATAGGGAATGTATGTCTTAAATTTGGTTTTTAGGATGGAGTTCACGTTATTAAGGAGACTAAGGAAGAAGTAACTCCAGAACAACTCAAACTGATGAGAACCCAGGATGTCAAATACATAGAAATGAAAAGGGTTGCAGAAGCTAAGGTAATAATTGGAACCCTTTGTTCTGTTGTATTTTTGTTATTTAAGAAAAATACAAATTCACTGGTCTCAAATTATAAGTTGATTTCTTCTGGCATTTACAGACTTAAAGTACTTCTTGATGGTGATAATGATTTAGAAGTATAGTCAGTATGGTGGAGTGGAAAGAGTTCAAGTTTGGAAGTGAGGCTCACTTAGGTTTGAATTCTGGCTCTGCCATTTATTAGCCCCATGATTATGGACAAATTAACCTTTTTGAGAGATGGTTCCTCATTTCTGTCTCATGGGAATGTTAAGTGAGTTTTGTGGAATGTGTAGCCCAGTACCTGACGTGTGGTTGGTGCTTGGTAAATTTTAGTTGTCTTTTCCTTTAAAAGAATGAGGCACATTTTTTGGTGGCTCGTGATAATGATGTGAAATGGTTTAAACTTGTGCACATTCATTTCTGATACCCTGGACGAACCCAATGTAAAATGAGATCATGTTCTGTATTCTAGAAAATTGAAAGACTAAAATCAGAGCTCCATCTGCTGGATTTCCAGGGGAAGCAGCAGAATAAGCATGTATTTTTTTTTGACACCAAAAAGGAAGGTATGAAATGTTTGAGGGTTTCTGGGACAGTCTAGCATGTTGGTCTGTGTTTGGTGTTAGATGGTGCCTTAAGAATTGTCTTGACTTTCAGTTGAGCGGTTTGATGTTGCCACTCACCTGCGAACAGCCCCGGAACTAGTTGACAGAGTCTTCAACAGACCCACAATAGAGACCTTGCAGAAGGAGAAAGTGAAGGGGGTTACCCAGCAGACTCGACTGAAGGTAATTTCCTCCGTTGTTTTTCAGGTCTGAGCTTAGGAGAATCTGGGGTTTGTTTGTTTTGGGTTTTGCTTTTTGTTTTTGTTTTGTTTTTTCCACTGCATTTACTACAGTAATTTGAGGAAAACTCATGAAGTTCCCTTAGAAAAGTGGAAGGAAGATTTGATGATGGGGATGGAAGTGGAGGAGGGTTCTTTTGTTGTTGTTGTTCCTTAGTTTTAAAGGTTGGGGGACTTGTGGCCTAGTGGTGGGCAGCTTAGGGTGTGGCTTTTAGATTTGCATTTGAATCCCACCTCTCACTCTGGGCTTTGTGCTTTTAAGGCTTGTGACTGATGCAGAGAGAGGAGGGGACACTGAAGATTAAGGGATTTGGTATATTCTGATATTGAATCTTTAGCAGCGAATACATATCTCAAAAAATCTTTACATATTATGCATCTTTTTTTAAGATTTTATTTATTTATTTGACAGAGAGCGACAAAGCGAGAGAAGGAACACAGGCAGGGAGAGTGGGAGAGGGAGAAGCAGGCTTCCTGCTGAGCAGGGAGCCCGATGCGGGACTCGATCCCGGGACTCCGGGATCATGACCTGAGCCGAAGGCAGACACTTAACGACTGAGCCACCCACGCGCCCCCATATTATGCATTTGTAACCAAAATCTTGTACTGACTTTTCTTTATGGTGCTTTCCGTAGCTGGAACTGGGTTTGTGCAGAAGACATGCTTTTTCTCAAAGCCTTCTGGAGTTGAACTCTCACTTCTGACTGATTCATTTAAAAAAATGCTGTCAATGTGTTTCAAGCAGACAGCTGTTCTGTTTTGATTTGAATCATTTACACCGCATCAGCTTTGCTTCCAATGTTTAATTTCACAGCAGTTTCTCTAGCTCAGAGGCAGCTAAACTTGCTGTAGTAATATAAATACCCCTAATTAGTTTGACTATATTGGGTAATCCCATAAATTTGACAGTCTGTGTAATAAAGTGAAAACAAAAGCTGTCTGAAACCACTGCTGTGAGACTGTGCTAGAATTGGTGAACTGTTTAAATCTGAAGCCCAGTAATAGTCCCCTCTTGTAGATGACACTTCCAGCTGAGGAGCCGGCTGACTAGTGTTCTCGTGATAGCCCTGTTTGTCAATTGGTTGTATTTTCAATTAGCTGTGTCACCAGCACTTCTCAAGTGTTGCGGTAGTCCCTAAAGAGATTAGTGCTCCGAACAGAGTAGTGCACCAACATGCCTTTTGAGAAGTGGGGAAGGTTTGGATCTTGCCATTTTTGTCGAGGGGTATTGTTTCTTTCAGTTGTTTTGTTGAGAGCAAAAATATTTTCATTAAGACTACAGGTGGGTGGATTGCAAGGGAATTTTTAACCTGTAACTTGGAGGGGTGGGCAGTCCGTGCATGGGCTTTAGGAAGTCTGTGAACGCTCTCTTTCCACACTGACGTTTTGTGCAAATAGGTATATATGTTTGCACAGATTTGTACCAACACACATACATATTTATTTTAAGGAAGAATCCAGAGCTTTCGTGAGTTTCTCAGGGGTTTATGATTCCCCCAAATTTAAGGACCACTGGCCTTTGAGGGGTATTCAGCAGGGAGTATTCTCAGGTCAACTTCTACCGAAAAAGTCCTTCTCTCTGAGTTCTGTGGTTCTCAGACACCAGCACACTGCCCAGTGGCCTTTCTGTCCTTTGTTCACATTGTGTCGGGTTTCCAGGACTGGTTCATTCCTGCATTGCCTTAGGTAACCGGGACGCTCACACAGAGGTTGAACAGCTTAGTGTAGTAGTGGAAAGATTCCTGGGATCCGTGAGACTCGCGGGACAGTCCTGACTCTGTTCCAGGTGAACCACGTGTCCCTGGGCAAGTCTCCAAGGTTCTGTTTAGCTCTAGAATGTGGTGTTCCTAAAATGGACAACTTTATAGTCCCTTGTTGTGTTGATTCTGAGTAAGAAGGGAGTTGATGAAACCATTTATGCGTTTGGACTTAAGTGGATTAAAAAGCAGTTTTTTATTCATTTTTATCTTGTTAATGAAAATGTGTGTTTCTCCCGCAGCGGATAGCTAAAGAAAGGCAAAAGCAGTATAACTGCCTGACACAGCGGATTGAACGTGAGAAGAAATTGTTTGTTATTGCACAGAAAATTCAAACACGCAAAGATCTTCTGGTGAGGAGAGAGAGCCTTAGCCCTTCCTTTTTGTTTTTTTTTCCCTTCCCCTTGTAAAGGTCTTAACTGGAACTGGATTTCAGCTGTGTGTAAATCAACCCCAGTGAAAATGTCTGCTCCTCAGGGGCAGTGGTTTGAGCCAGTGTCTATTACTCTGACAGTGTTGAAATGTTCCTTGATTAAGAAGGGTAATAAGGGGCTTATTAGTCAGTGCTTTGGACCAGCAAAGGGTAGGATCAGGTAGCATATGAACTTTATAGCTTATGAGCAGCTATGTGTAACATTTAAACAGGTTAACAAAACAGTGTATTGGTGTTTAAAAATAGACAACATTGTGTAGTTAAATAGCACAGCTAGGGATTATTCGATGCCCCGTTCATATTCTTGTCGTTCCTTTAAATGTCAGATTCTTCAGCTTTGCAGATCATTCAGATCTGCCTTTCTCAGCAAGGGTTCCGTGTGAGAATATGCCCTACAAAAAAATGATTTGAGTACCTCTCTCCTCAGTTTTTCCAAGATCTTCTACACACTAGGAGCATTCTAGATTCCCAGGAGAGAAAATGATTCATTGCATCTGGGGATACTTGAGGGTCGTGGGCCTTGTCTCTCTTGCACTTTGAGAAGGGCTAAATTAGGGCCTTTCTGATAGGTAGTTTATTAACCTTCCTGTTTTACAAAATGCTCTCCTGCTTTTTACTCTTTTGTAGGATAAAACTCAGAAGGTGAAGGTGAAGAAACAAACAGTGAACTCTCCAGCTATTTACAAATTCCAGAGTCGTCGAAAACGTTGAAGTGGTATAGATAAGCTTTGTCATTCCACATGGAGAATAATTCTGTTTTTTCCCCAGTAACTTCACATTCCATTAGTCTGAACGACATGGTTTTTTCTGTTTGTAACTTTATTATAGATGTGGCATTTGATACGTTTCTGTGAATAACATTAAAGCCCCTTCCCTTGTCTTACTGTTTTTGGGGTATGAAATCAGTCTCATTTTTATATACCTGTATATTTTCTTCACGATGAAAGTTATATAATCTCATTATGGCAGATTTGGAATGAATTCATCTCTAATCCCAATACTCACTGGAGAACACCAAGTAGTTATCAGTGCTAGGAGCTAGGGTATTGGAGGTGAACAATAATGTGAACAATAATGTGGTTTATTTCCTCCATTCTGTAAAGGCATGTTCTGTTTTTTTTTTGCTTTATTTTTGTGTTTTGTAGTTACAGTTACAGCAAACAATTTCATATCCTTTTTACTTAAATTAGCCCTTCCATTTTGTTACATCACTAAATTTTTAAAAAATAATATATGTTCACAGTAAAAATTAAAATATTTTTATTGTTTGCATGTTTTATGTAGTGGGTAGACTGATTTTACCCTCCTTCCTTCTGTGTTTATTAGATACTCAGATGGCTTCATAAATTAGCAAAGGAGGAATTTTTTTCTCTTACACTTTATAGGTACAGATAGAAACCCACAGTGGCACCTCCTTATTGATGAAGCTCAAATCAGACAGATCTGGCTCTCTGTTCCTGCCCTCTGCACTTCTGGCCAACTCATGATTCCAAGGCTATAAATGGCTTGATACAGGCCTTTGCCCTGGAGATAGGGACTCCAGGGCATGTGTAGCAGCTTTCTTCCCAGAGTCTCACCCTTCCCTGCCCATGTAGGGGTGGTAGGCTGAGGCTGTCAAGACAGGACTGAGCATGCTTGGAGCAAATGTGGGAGGAACAGGGTTCTGGGAGGCTTGCTTACACCTCACCCTCTGGGCGGGGGGGTGGGGAACAGCTGGGCCTGGATTTTAAAGAGGGAGGGAGGGAGGGAGGAAGGAAGGAAGGAAGGAAATCAAATCATCATTAAAACTTAATATGTTCCTATGACTGCTAGGGTCCTGTACAAAGCCTAAAATGAAAGCCTGTTTCCTCAGGGTGTACCCAGTGGGATTTAGATCTGGGAGCCCTGGAAAATAGGAAGAAGGGCTGGGGAATAGAAGCTAGCAGCTTTTGCCTTAAGGAAGGAAGTGCTTCCCAGTCTGTGTGTTTACTTCTTGGGGAGGTGGGGTGAGCTAAGTACATGTTGATGGTCTTATGACATGGGGGTCTGGGGGGCTGAGTCCTGAGCCAGGGAAGGGATTTATCCCATGGGTGTTGGACAGAGGGGTGGGAGGACTGAGCAGCATCTGTTCCTGGCACAGAACAGCTTGATACTGCTGCTCTGGCTCTGTCCCTTGTCCCTACTGGGTAGGAGGTAAGGAGTATACCTAATGCCTTTTTCGGGAAGCCTGCATTTACACAAAGGTACATACACTTGATCAGGTCTCACATTAATAGACATACAAGATACGTAGAGCTCAGGCCTCATAAACACAGGTGCATGCACATCTGTTTGCTCTCTGGTACATGAACACACCACCAGGGTTTTATGTCCACAGGTGACACGAAGTCCTCACATGTTCTACAGGTACACAGTGATGCTTGAAGAGGCATGTGCACAGGCCAAATGGAGCAGGAAAGTCCATCTCTTGGAGTCCCATAAGTGCTAGGGTGGAGGTAGAGAGCTTTAAGGGGATAAAACTAGATGTCCTGAATTGCTGTTACACTGAGGGCCATCTCTGAGGCCCAAGGAGATTGGCTGCCCCTTGAGATTAACCCAAGACAGATGCTCCAGCCTCATGGGTCCTGAAAACAGGCCAGGACTTTATGCTTTGGTGCTCAGTGGGACCTCAGACTCCTGGCTCATTGCTTGGGAAGGGGAGAGACTGTTGTTTCCTTAGGATCCACCCCTCCAGGCCCAACGGCTGGTTTGGGCTCTTGGTAGCAACCTGCTCTGGCTGGGCCAAGGGGAATGAATGTGGGCAGCCTACGGAGGTGGAAAGCACTTCTCTGAGTCAGAACTTGTGTGGTTCAGGTCTCTTGTACAAATGAGGTCTCCAAAGTATCAGTTACAATAGCTGATATGGAGCACCCAGGTCTTCCCAGCAGAGAACCCAACTATCCTGCCTTAGTCCTACTCTGTTGCCATTTCTTAGAGCCCTTCTGACTCAAGCCAGAGAGTGTCAAGCCCCAGCTTTATTCTTGGATTCAATCTTTTTTTTGACTCTGGAGGGAATGGATTCCTGGCAACAGGGTAGGAAAAGGCCCAGTAGGTGGAGCTGCTGCCCCTTTGCTGGGGTTATTTCTCTGGGTGCCGGTGTCTACCCTCTTAGCACTCTTGGCTTCTGTTGGAAGCATCCTGTGCTCCATTGGTGCTTACTGCCTATTTATTTACTGGATTTAATGCCATAGGGGAGAGCTCTTGGGAAAAAAGATTTTCTCCACGCCTGTTCCCCCACTTTGAGATTAGTGTGACCCCAAAACAAGGACTGGGCAGGAAAGGGCTTTCCCCTCACATTTCTAGTGAGGCCCATGGAGGAAGCTTGTCACTGAGTCCCACATGGTGGGTGGTTCCACCGGGAAATGGTAGGGGTCTCCCCACATGCAGTCGTGAGGGTTTGTGTCTAGCTCGCCGTCTCTCCCCTGCTGCTGGCTGTGGGGCAGTGAATAATTAGAGCTGCACGTCCTCCAGTAGGGAAGGCAGCCAGTAGACGCAGACTTGCTCTGCCTGCCTGTGGAGGCCGGTGAGGCCAGGGCCTGTTGGGACTTGAACTGGTGAGGCAAGTGGGTGTGCAGTGCTGGCCTCCATCCTCAAGCTCTCCCAGCGCGTCGGTTCACAGCCTTGTGCACAGGGTGTTGGGCAAGGGCAGGGGGGCGAAGCTTGGGTGGGAGTCTTGGCCCAAAGTCCCAGGTGAGTTGAGGAATTGGGGGTGGACCTGGAGTACTGTTGGGGCTGAGCTGGCAGGTTTCTTGGGCTTGGGCGGCTGCCTCCTGGGGTGAGAGGGTGCGTGCTCTCTTGCTGAGCCGGTCACCGGGCCTCCCTGTCGGCGGGGCTCCCACCCAGCTCTGTGGGTCTGTCTCATCAGAAAGTGCAGGGAAGAATTGGGAGAGAAGCTTCAAAGCCCCAAGAGGCAGTGCTGGCTTTCGCAAGTCCACCCCTTAGAGTGTGGAAGCTCAAGAGGCTGCCCGGGTCATGTTTCTGCTTGTTCTTTCCTAAACTGCTCTGGTCGGAGAGGAAAAGAAAAAATCTCTCCGGTTTCTTCAGACTCCCTGTATGGAATCTCCATGTTCCTCATTCCTGGACCCACCATCGTTACATTTGGAGAGTTCTGTCTCCTTTGTATCTCTCGTAACCAAAGTTTACCTAGTTGTCTCTGTCCAGTCTTGTCTGCTTCACTTGATAGCCCTGATAATGACGAGAGCCGTTTCCTCTCTCATGTCAGGGGAACAAAGTGCTTGGTGCTGGGGCCGTGGTACCATCCTGAGCACCCTGCTTTAGTGGTAGTAGACATTGGGCCAGAACAGAGCCCAGGACCTGGCTATTTCTAGGCAAGAGGAGTTGGTCTGGGGACTGCTGTGTTTGGGGTTAAGGGTGGGAAGGAAGCCCTTTCCATTCCTCCTGTTGTCTGTCACTTGACGGCCATGCTCAGATCATAAGTGTTAATGAAATTGTGGTGCCCCGGAGGCAGCTGGGCAGCACCCCCGCCCCCCGCCGTGAATCAGCCTGACTCATTTACAGCTTTCTCCCAGTTACCCCAAAGGCTTCTCTTTTGAGGTGACAAGTGTGGGGGGTTGGTTTCAGGTTTCATGTTTTTACATTACTGAGTGGAAAAAAAACCTTTCCAAACCAAAAAAACACCCAAAAAACAACAACAAAAAAACCCAGCTTTTACAGCAGAAAGAACATGTCCCGAGAGCACTGGAAATTTCCCCATCCCCTCTCCTCAGCTGCTCACCAGTGACAGAGGGGTTAAGAGGTGGGGGTTGGAGCTAGGGCGAGTAGAGTGTTGGGGACAGCCCCTTTGGAGGTGGCAGCATTTGCTTTCCTGCTTAAAGGCAGGGGAGAGGCTTTGCAGAGCCCTCTGGCTCTGGAGCCAATAGTATTGCCAAGGGACAGGGTCGGTCAGCTCAGGAGCGGCAGGGACTGGGGAAGGAAGCCATCTCACATCTCTAGCTAATTTGATCCCAGGAGGTCGAGGGCAAGTCCCTCCCTCAGAGAGGGCTCTTTAGGTGGAATGGTAGGTGGGAAGCTGCAGGATCCATCTGGCACATGGAGACTGGGGGGCCACCCCCTCCTGTTACTGGCTGGTAGCATTATAAACCGCTCCCCCCTGCCCCCCGACGGGCAGATGGCCTCCACGGCAGATGGAGACTAGGCCAGCGATGGCTGGGTGAGCTTTCCAGTCCCAGCCTGGCCTCTCTGGCTAATCAGACAATTGAGAGGGGCAGTGACAGGGCTAAGTGTGTGTGTGTGTGTGTGTGTGAGTAAGAGATGGAGTTCTGGCCTTGTTGGGCCATTCTGGGGGAGAGGTAAAGCGGGAACCTCAGATGCAATCAGTGGATCTTGGGGGCACACCCAGTTTCCCACGTAGAAGTGGCAGGTGCTCGGGGCCCTGACACTGCCCACCTGCCCGGGCTCCCAAAGCTGCCCCAGTTAGTTCTCAAGTGAAGGGGATGGTCCCCGGGGTGGGAGTGTCTGCTGCAGCTGGAGCCTGGTGGGCTTGATGTAGGCTCCCTGCTAGGCCCCCAGAGCTGGGCCTGGGCAGCGGCTCCTCCCAGAGGACGCGCCCGTTTATTATGCGCTCGGGCTCCCTCACTGTGCAGGCAGGCAGCGGCCTTCATTAGCGGAGGAGCTGGGGTCTGTTTTGGCTGCCTCATCAGCATCAGTGAACTGCGTCCCTGCGAGATTTGATACAATTTAATTAACCTAATTAAAAGCTCTGATTGCAGAGATGATTGGGGTAGCGCCAGCAGCGACTGCATATTTATAATGAGCTGCAAGGTGTGGGACCGCAGCCAAACGCCACGCATCCTAATGAGCGGGAGCTGAG
Source organism: Mirounga leonina (assembly GCF_011800145.1). Classification (NCBI taxonomy): domain Eukaryota; kingdom Metazoa; phylum Chordata; class Mammalia; order Carnivora; family Phocidae; genus Mirounga; species Mirounga leonina. The sequence goes on along the minus strand of NW_023270447.1, from coordinate 65,165,580 downwards.
AGCCAGGGAGCGGGAGAGGGAACGTTTATTTTTGGCAACAATGCCCAGTTCCTCCCTGCCAGGGAGTCAGAGACCCAGGGAGTGAGGATGGACCTGCCCACTGAGCTCTTCTAAGCAAGGTGGAGGCAGGAGTGCGTGCTCCCTGCGCGTTCCTGTGCCTTTGGACGCCCACACGAACGCACCGTGCCGTGTTCGCTGCTTGCGGAGTGGGGGGCTGGGACCCCAACAGTGCACTTTTGCTGCCTGTCTCCATCTCTGGGAATCAGGGGCTGCCTTCTGAACCACGAGCCCTGATTTGAGGAAATGGCTCAGTAGAACCACCTGGATTTTAAGACTTTGGGATCCCTGGGCTGTTCTCTCTGACTTGCCCAGGCAGATCTGGGCTGACAGGATTAGGCCAAGGGGCTGGGTGGGGGTCGGAAAAGGGGTCTGGATGTCCAAGAGACCCAGGGGAGGATCTTGGGCCTGGAGCAGACAGGAGAAACGGGAGAGATGAACCTCCAGCTCCTCTTGGAGCCCCACCTCCTCGCTGTCTTCCGAGGATGTTGTCCAGAGAGGGCTGCCTTCCCTGGACTCTCCTCGGCCACCGCTTCTGTCTGGGGAGTCTCAGTTTGTCTGACTCAGCGTTTCCGCTGTAAATCACATCTAATAATAACGAGAGTGAGGGCTGTGGCGGAGACGCTGGGGGTGAAGGGGGTGCCGGTGAGAAGGTGCACTGTGCTGTTAAGCAGGGAGGGTGGCAGGAATGGGCCGGGGTTCTGGGAGCCACCATCAGAGGCCTTGAGGGGAAGAAGGTGGGAGCAGCCCCCCGCCCCCCATCCCTGCCCTGGGAGCTTGTGGAGGTCATGAGCTCATCCTGGCTGGCCCAGGCCCCCCCTCCCCCCAGTGCTCTGAATGCTGCCAGGACAAGATGAGATTTGTCCCCAGCCCACCTTGCAGAGCTGCAGCTGTTCAGCTCCCTTATCAATCTTCTCTGTGGGTTTAATCATCTCTCTGTCATCCTGCTGGGACAGCCCTCCCCTTCCTGGCCCCAGCTTTCCTCCAATCCCCCTCCCCCAGACACACCGTCTTCCCTCTCCTGGACTTCCCTTCAGGAGACGGAGGGTGGGCCAGGGCGGCTTTGCCCCAGGTTTCGTCTCAGTGGGGGGGGCCGGGGGGTTCCCTGTTTTTGCAAGGAATAAGGGGTGGGTACAGGTGGTGCTGGCGAAGAATCTGTCCTAGCCAGGTCCCCGATATCTTTGGCTCCATGCCAGGCTGGGTAGGACAGGGTCTGGAGGTTGGCCATGAAGGCCTTGAGCCCAGATCCAAGAGATTCTTGTGTCGGTGCCGTATATGTCCCTTCCTTCTTCGGAAGAAGGCCAGCCCCTTGGGGGCTGTGTCCACCCACGGCGAGCCAGCCAGCCAGCCAGCTCTGGCCTCTTTCCCTGGGTGGGTCCTGTGGGGCCAGGCTCCATGGAGCCCTGTGGGCCCAGGGGCCCGTGGGCAGGAACCACAAGCCCACAGCTTTGCGTGCATCTTGGGAAAAAGGGTGCCCAGGAGTCAATGGAGCCTGTGTTGTGGTCCAGGCTGGGAGCCAGGGCGCAAGGAGCTCTGGGGCCCCTCCTAGTGCTGACGTGCAAGATGACCTTCAGGGCAACTCTTCAATCCTTTCTGCTTCACTCTCTTTCCTCTCCAGAGCATTTGGGGGAATGGGCAGGGAGGGGGTGACATGGGATGGTGTACGTGCCCCTTGAAGGGAACATGAGAAAGAGGGCCCTTCCTCCCCCTATTCCGTGGCTCCCAGTCAGGCACTCTCAGTGCAAATGGAAAGCTGGCTTCTTCCCATTTCTCAGAAGGGAATGGAAAGTCCCAAAGAGGGATAGGATCCCAGGGAGCATCACCCAGGTAGGGGCTGAAAGACCCCACTCAGAGGGTCCTCTCAGGTGGAGACTATAGGTTCTGGAGGGGCACTGACTAGTCTTGGGCTGGAGGGGGCTGGTCCAGTTCAGCCCAAGGCTGGGCCCTGTAGGACAATGGCATGTTGATGAAGATTTGGTCCCGGCCTCACATGACTCGATGGGGGTGGATGGACTGCACGTGGCTGAGCCCCCGGGGCTGACCTTTGGTCGCTGGCTAGGGAAGAGAGGAAGCCATGAAGCTCTCTTGCCCACTCAGTGCCCTGGGCACCCTGCCACCCCCGCCCCAGGCACTGCCCTCTGGGCACACACACTGTCTTTACCTACCTTCTTTTAGTCTCTCCCTTCCCTTTCTCTTTGCTCCACTGTGTGAGTGTGTGTGTATTGTGTATGTGTATGCATGTATGTGTGTGAATGTGAGCAAGGAGGCACCCGGAGAATGAAGGACGGTGAGAGAAAAAACACCCAATCAAGGATGGACCTAGTTTCTGTTGTGGGGACACCACCAGCATAGGGCCCACACATGGGCATGCATGAGTGTCTGTGCACGTGTCTTCAGGGGAGGGGTGGACACGTGTGTCCATGGAGAGGGCAACAGTTCCTCCCCTGGCTTACCCTATGACCTGTGTCGTCTGTGGGAGAGGGGGTGACTTCTCTGGTCAGCATCTCCACCTCCTGCTGGAGCCACATCCTCCTCTCTGGCACAGGGCCAGGGGGGCACTTTCAAAAGGAAAGAGGAAGACTTCTTTTGGGTGGTGTAATTATTATGATCAATGGAGTTAACAAAAATTACCATTCAGTGAGGAGGCAAGGTACGTGCACACACACGTGTGCACCAACACATACACATGTGCACAGTAAGAGCTACACATAGACAAGGGTATGTGGAGGGAGAGTCCAGATACAGAGAGACAGGGAGATACTCATACGCACACCTCTGACTCTTAAATGGGGTTATCTGTCCTCTTCCTCACCAAGATGCTCAGGTGGATGTAGCAAAGGGGGCTATCTCAGGAGAGTCTTCCCTGAAGTCTCCAAGGGGTTGGGGGCCAAGGCCTCTGAGCTGGGGCAAAGCCACTACGAATGACTTGATACAGCGGTTTGAAAGGGAGCCCATGGTCTGACTTTGGCAAATAACATTACAAACATTACATGAAGGTTTTTAAATGAGCTCTCCTTTGTGGGGAGCCCCATACAATTTTTCTTTCTCTGGGGCTAGTCTACCCTGCACCCCTTTGGTGGCCCGGGTACTATGTGGAGGGAAGTTAAATTTCCAGACCTGGGATTAGATGGGGATGAGTGCCTGGATATTGGCACGAGGAGGCCTGTGGGTAAGAAGGGGATGGCATGTGTGACCTCACACTTACTCTCTGGGCATCTCTCAAATTAACAGCTTTGAGTGGTTTGGCTGAGGAGCATTTCTGGACATTTCCACCTCCTTCTCCTCTATTCCCTTTTTTTGGTCCCCCCTCACTACCCACCCCCACCAGTATAGTTCTGTTAATCCCATCGGATGCTAGGGAGATAGTGCAGGAATGGTCCTTAGCACTGAAGCAGAAAGGACAGAGCTTGGAGGGGCTGGGACGGAGGCTGGGGCTGAGGTTGGCATGGGGCACAGCGGGGCTGAGGCTGAGGTTGGAGCTGGGATTTGAAGCTGAAGCCAAGTAGAGCATGGACTAAGGTGGGGTTGTTGGAGGTTGGGTTGGCAGAGCATCTCTTTCAGTCTTGACAGGATTCTGAGAAGCCTATTTTTGGAGTCCAAGGCAGATGTTCTCCCCCAGTGAAGAGAATGTTTGGTGTCTGCTCTCCCCTTGGAGGGGCGGGATAGATCCCCTCCCCCTGCTCCCCTCAGCTAAGCAGAGTCATACATCACCAAGGGGCCGGGGCTCCCTAGATGTATTGCCCTAATACGTCGCTATAGCAACCCCACTCGAATCCTGCATTATTCTAATGTGGTCCCCCTCCCCACTGTGATGTATAGCTTGGGTCTCAGAGCTGTGGGGCCCCTTCTCTGAGTCTGCTCCAAGTACCCTAGGGATGGGTGGGTCAGAGGCTGGCTTGGCTTCTTTGGGCCCTGTCTTGCTTCTCTTCACCCCATGCACGGGATCCTTTGTGAGGCTGGGTGTGGAGATGGGGTCTGGCCCATTGGCCCACCCACCCGCCTGCCCAGAGAGGGGAACCGGCAGGCCATGTGTCCTGGCCCTGGCACACGAGTGCCTGACGCACCGACCCACGCCAGGCTGCCCGGCCTGGGGACCTGAGGCCTTGGGGTTGGGGGCCAGGGCAGGACAATGGCTGCATTCCTGCTGTGAGCTACAGGCCCCCATTGTTCCTGTGGACACTGCCTACTTGAGGGCTGTGATTCTGGCCCTCACCCCATGGGGGGCGTAGGATGCTCCCTGGACCACTCCCCCGCGGGACCATAGAGGGGTGATTCATGGGGTGGCCAGGGCATAGCAAGCCCCAGCTGTGCCCAGATTCTGGGGGGTGGGAGGGGGAGGCGACTAAGGGTTGTTTGTGTCGGGGGGTGTGGCGGGTATTGAATAGTCAGAGGACTCTGGGCCATGGACACCAACCACGTCATCTTCTACCCCTCCTCATGTGTGGGCCGCTCAGAGAGGCCCCATTGTCAGACGGGCAGGCCCACCCAGGCTAGAAGGGAAGCAATACTTGAGAGGGGCCACCTCAGAGCTGAGAGAATCCGTAGACCATCCCTCACACTACACTGGTGGGGAAATTGAGGTCAGGGAAAATGGCAGGGACTTACTTAAGGTCACACAGCTAGGTGGTGACAGGCCTGGGACCAGAACATTTCTCTGTATGTCCCTGGTGTTGAGATGCTGCTGCCATTTCTGGTAGAAAAACTGAGTCCCACTGGTGATCTTTGGCCTTGGCAGAAGTTATGTTTATAAGCGCCTTCCTGTCCTCTACTTCCTTTGAAATCTCTCTAGTTCAGGTCAGCACTTGGCATCCCTGGAGTGAGAAATCAGAACTAAGGGCCTCCTAGGGCCATGCAGAGGCCATACTGACTGCATCTTCTGTGGGGCCCTGAAGAAGTGAATGGGGCATGGGGGTTCTCAGTGCTCTGATACACAAGATGCATAGATGTAACAATAGACTTCGTTGTTTCCTCCCAAACAATGATCTCACTTGGGTCCTCACATGCCTACCCTACATGACTGAGAGGTAGGGAGGGTAAGAAGCTAATCCAGGAGTGTTTTAGGACAGGGGTCTGGTCTGATTTATCTCTGTGTTCCCAGTGCTCAACATAGGGCCTGATTGTTAAATTGGATGATTGGATGAGTGGATGGATGGTGGATGGTTGGGTAGATGAATGGGTGGGTGGTTGAAGAGGTGGTTGAGGGTTGCATGGATGAATGGATGAGTGGATGGGTGGATTGATGAATGGATGAGCTAGTGGATGGGTGTAGGATGGATGGATAGATGGATGGAAGGATGGATGGATGGATGGATGGATGGATAAATGAGGGAATGCCCACTTCATATATTGAACTCCAGAGATGACCCAACTTGGGTTATATCGAAGATGGACAGTGGAGTGAGGCCTGAACTCAGGTACCTGGACTCCACCTTTGATGTTAGGATACCCTGTGGCGTAGTTTGGTGATCAACCTCTGGGTAGGGTGGCAGTAGAACCAGGAGTTGGGGTCTGAAGGAATCTATAGTCAGATTTAGTTTCATGGTAGGTGGCTCCACAGGGTCTAGGGGTCTTAATCCTGAGTTGAGTCTTCTGTGCTGGGATCAGAGGAGGAGGTGGGAGCCCATTGATGGAAGGGTCCTGGGCAGGGCAGCAAGAAGCATGAAGGTTCAGGAAGGAGCAATGAGTGGGGTCTTGAGGGCACTGGGGCTGAATGGTTTTGCCTCCTCGGGATCAGGCCTTGAGCAAAGAGCCCCAAGGTAAACCCCTATTCATTCTTCATGACCCAGCTTAATTAATGGTACCACCACCTATGAGGTTTTCTCTGACCATGTGGGTGCTATCTCCCCAGATCATACACAGAGCCATAGAAGGGGCTCAGTGCACATTCTTGGGGACATAAGGTTACCATGAAGAGGCAGAAGTGGGGGATAAGTTGGGAGACTGCACCTGCTACTAATTTCCTGGGTCCTTTTGGGCAAGTCCCTCAACATTCTTGGGTCTCTATTTCCTAATCTGTGGAGTGGGGATGGAGAGCTTGAACTTGTCTTTCCAGAGTGGTTTTGAGAACAAAGAGCAATAATTCTGGGGGGGGAATAAAAGCACTAGGCATGGCTTTTCTACACTGATTCAGCCCAGCAATAATATAATAATATATATTGTACATATAAAATTAATTTTATAGCTGACATTTAATGTGTACTTACAACATGCCAGGCACTCTTTTAAGTGTTTATGTATATAATTTCTCAGCAATCCTGCCAGGCAGGTACTATCATTTTCTTTTGATAGATGAGGAAACTGAGGTATGGAGAGCATTAGTAGCTTGCCCAGGGTCCCATGGGCAGCAAGTGGTGTAGCCAGAATGAAAGCCTGGGTGGATACCAGGGCCCACATTCTTTGCCACTATATTCGGTTGCTCAGTATGCAGCTCTCTGAATGGACGCATCAGGTGGACTTCCTGACCTCTTGGGTGATCCCAGGCAAGGCATCCAACTTCCCTGAGTCTCATGGGATTTACCTGATGGCAAGGTGGTGGGGAGGGGAGCAGATCCTAGTCAATTAGCTCCCACACCCTTTGTCTCCAAGCTTCTCTCTCTGGCCCAGTCTTGAGTTCTGGAACCTCTTCTGCTTTGGACACATGCCCCAAGCACTGGATGCTGCTATTCGCCCCAGCAGGGAGTGTAAATAGAACATGGACCCAGGTGTCAGATGAAGTAGGTTTTATTCCAGCTTTTATCGTTAACGAGTCATGCTGCCTTGGACAGGTCTCTAAAACTCGCTGGGTACCAGTTTGCTCATCTGCAAAATAGAGTAATTAATGCGAGATAATGAAAGTAAGTACGAAGTAAGTGCTGGATAAGTATTACGTCAGAATGCCTTGGACAGAGTGGGGGCCATGGTCAAAGTTCATTACATTTTGGTTTTCTTTCCCGTTCACTTGTTTCTGTACAATGCCCTGCATCGGCCCCACAATAAAACAGCTTTCATTCATCACCTACTTATGCCAAGCACTCTATGTACATCATCCCACTTAATTCTCAAAATAGCTCTATGATGTAGGAATTGCCCTTGTCAATGTATCAGGGAACCAAGGCACAGAAAGGGTAAGTAGCTGGCCTAAAGTCACACAGCTGAAAAGAGGGAGAGCCAGGATTGGTACCCAGATCTGTCTGGTCCTACAGATCTTGTGCGTCACCAGTCTGCTCTTTGCCTCCCATAAGACGCAGAGAGCTTCCCTAGGGACTTTGATGACAATGGGAGAAGGCAGGTGATCCACAACGGCTGGAGGGGGCCTTCCTGGAGAGCCACAAACTGTCCACAAGCTGCTGGGGTCAACTCTAGCAGCTTCCGCATGGAGGGAGCACTCCGTCCTCCCAGGGTGGCCAGCCCCAGGGAAAGGCCAAGGACGGTGACAATTTCCCACCCGAAGCAAGAAGAGCAGTGGCCGCGCAGGGTCCAGGTCTGTTCCTGTTCAGAGCTGAATAATCTGGAGCCTTTGAAGAAGGATTTCTGAAAAGCCATCAGGAGTGAATCATTGACTTAGGGAGGCGATGAATCAACGGGGAGTTCATAAAACGGCAAATGAATCGGGTGTGAGAACGACGGAGCCACTGCTATTCCCCAGAACCCTCCAGGGACAGAGAGCCGAGAGAAAAGAAATAAAAATAACACGGGGCCTCACGCCTGCTACAAACCCCAGTCAGCCCCTCCTTCCACGGGGAAAGACGGAGGGGACAGAGGGGACAGAGGGACGAGACCCGCTGGTGGTTGACGTGGGACCAGAGGGGCGCTCCCGGGGCACTCTGGGCTCCCTGGGTCCAGGCTGCGGGTGCAATTAGCAAACGTCTTTCCCCCTTCTTTTCAGGAGCCCTCACAAGAAAGAACACTGATTTTGACGAACACCCAAAATAATGTGAGATCAGGCACCATGCATTATGCATGAGGTCTGATTTAACATGAACATTATTTCTTGTGTACGAGACCATATGCCTCCGTGCTGTCTCTGCAGCCTAATAATACCCAGACCCACCCTGGTCAGGCTCAGCTAAAGACATGTCCACTGGGTGTATGCGTGGGGGGCGTGGAAGCAGAGCCCTCCTGGTACTTAGCTCATCTGAAGGGAGCCCATTCAGATGCCCTAGAGGTGGGTGGGAGGTGGGTCCTGCCCCTGGAGAAACACCAGGAAGCTGGGGGTGGGTGTAACTGTGTGAAAGTGTCAGTGTGTGTATGTGTGTGTGTGTGTGTGCGTGACATCAGGAGTCCATGACTAGGTGATGGTTCATCGCGTGGTGATGTAGGGACATGTGCATAGCTGAGGTTTTACTGCACAAGAGGGACGACGGCAGGAATGGATAGATCTAATTGCTGTGTGTGTTTGTATATATACACGCATATGTACGTGTGGGGGTGTGTGTTTAAAAAATAAGATCACACATACATACAAACACACAGCCTAACTTTAATTATCTGAAGGGAGCAGGAGAGATCTGGGAGGAGCCGGGAACAATGATGGGCAGCGATTGGAAAGCAGTTTGTGGGGTAAGTGCTTGCAAATTCTGAGAGAAAGGGCCCTGGTCCAATGCTGCAGAGCATGGTTGTGTGTGTTAAGTCAAATGTTTACAAGCGCCAGGTAGCTCTGGAGCGCTTGGTGCCAGAGACCACAGGGCTGGTACTGGGCAGCATCACGGTGGTATGGGTGTGACCGCGAGTGTGTGAGCATGTGTGCGAGGGGGCAAGCTGGCAAGGGCATGCTCGCGGCTTTCGTTGGCTGAGGGGAGGAGGGCTGGGGATGGGTGCGAGTGGGAGAGAGACAGGAGGTAGTGTGATGGCGATTCCTGAGAATGGCTGGGGGAATGAGTGGGGTGGTGGGTGAGGGAAGGGTGTAGGCAAGTCTGTGTGTGTGTGTGTGACACAGGCTTGCTTTCTTGGAGGTGACAGTTGCCTCTGCTCTACCTGGCACCCCCCATAGAGTAGCCAACTTGAAGCCGAACTTTGGGGGGATGCTCAGCTGTGAGGTTGGCCATGTCCAGGCTCAGGGACCAATAGAGGGCAGTCCTCCCACATGGAGCCCCAAAGGGCCGGCCAAACATTGGCTCCAGTGCCTTCAAATATGCCAGGCAGGGACAAGACTGCTGGCTCCTCTGGCTTCAGTCCCTAAGCTGGAGGCCCCGGGTGACTCCTGTTTGCCAAGCTTAGGGGGAGCCGCTGGGCCAGATAACCAACCTACTCTCACTCCTACCCCTGCTCAGGTGGGTCTCGTATCTAGAGCTTTCTGGAGCTCAAGCCCTGCTGGGGAAAGCTTGGACCTGGGTCATCACTGGACTCTTGACCCTCCCACACGCAGGCCCAGAGCCCCTCCAGAGGAGACTCAATTCCAAACAGCTCTAGGTGTGGGTAGCTGTGGTTGGGAGTCAGCTAGTCCTGTGGATACCCAGTCAGGTCCTGGGGCCAAGGGATGATTGCACAGGACCTGAGCCATGCCACATACAAGCTAGCAGAACCTCCTGGGCCAGGAGGTGGGGGAGATACAGACGCCCTTGGGGTTTAGGGCCAGGTCCCTTCTGTGTTTGCCTTGGTGGGCACAGGTGACCACAATGGCCACCTTCCTTCTTCCGGTTTTAGGCAGCGCCCACACTGCCAGTGTTCTCCCAGCTCAAAGCTTTCTTGGTGTAGCATGGCCTTCCCTTTCCGATCTCTGGGAGTGGCTCTGGATTTGTAGGCACAGTGGTACACACACAACTTCACACACCAACACAGAGGTTCCCATGGGGAGAGTGACGCTCTCTTAACGAACACAATCTGTGGCCACATGATCATGGGCAATAATTCTCTTCAAGTGAGAAGGGGAGAGAGATGGGATCAGAGGATGGCCACTCTGCTGGGGAACGCTTGGGCTCCCTTGCAGGTTGATGCCGGGGCCATCTGCCTCTCTTGAACGAGGAGAGAGGAGGCTCTTGGAGCGAGCAGGTGGCTCCACATCCATACGGGGTGGAGAGACCTTTCCTAAACCGTACTCTAGCCAGGGAGTAAGACTCCAGGGCAAAATCTCTCTCTCCCTCTGGTTTCTCCTTACACAGTCAAATGTGCTGAGGTTCCTACCGCCCCCCTCCCCAGGCTGGAGACTGGGGAAAGGAGCCCTGGGGACTTCTGTGACCAAGGGGTTGGTCACTGGGTAGCCGTCCCAGGCTGCTGTCTCATTAAGTAAAATCTTCACAAAGTGGAAGCTTTTCTTCCGTCCTCGTTTCCACTTTTTTTTTTTCTTCCCACTTTTTTGTTCTACTTCTCAGCTGCTGCTGGCCCTTGGGAGGCCACATTGTTTTGTTGTTTTTTGAGTTGACTTGCTTAAATAATAAATCCACCCTCTTGTACGGGATTAAGCAGACAATTAGGAAATCAATCAATCAATTGGTGTCAGCTGCAGGCAGAGGCCAGTGAAAGGCCCCCGTCTTCCCTGTCGCCTTTCCAACCTCCAAACCTGCTGAGGCTCAGGGCGGAACAGGCAGCAGGGAGCTCTGAGCTTCGCTTGCTTCCATTTCAGGGCCCCGAGGTTGGGACAAATCCAGGAATGGAGAAATAAGTAGAGAGTGTGGGGGAGTGTGGGACTGATCTGAAGTTCTGTACTTAGTGGAGCAGGAAATGGAGGCCACGCTGTCACCTGGCCATGATATCCCCGGCCCCGTCTGTAAGCCTGGGGAGGCTCACTGGCCCGCCAGGGTGGGCGATGGCTGGGACACGGGTGCCCATCACAGGGCTCATCGCTCACTAGGCTGGACTGAAGGAGGGAGGAAACAGAAAGCAGCGGTGAGTGAGAGGCTGAGCCTTGGAAAATCTTGGCGGCCTTTGTCCTTGCAGAGATAATTCCTCCTGAGACTGAGGGTCAGAGCCCAGAAAGTCACCGGGAACTCTCAGCATGGTACCATCATCTCAAAGCCTCAGCCTGGCCAGGGACCACCAAGCTGGAGGCCTGGGAACACCTATCTGGGTGCTCAAGATACATCGGCTGGAGCCAAGTCCTCTCCCAGTCCTGGGCTTGGGCCAATTCCTGGAAGGAGGGGGCCACAGACACACACACACACACACTCACTAGGGACACAACTTTCTCCCCCCATCAAGTGGTTGTGCTGCTTCAGGCTTTGTGTCCATGAAGAGTGAGAGAAACCTCATGTGGTTTCTCCTGAGGAGGGAAAGGAACTGCATCTAGGGAGGAAGCAGGAAGAGCTATTTTATTCGTATCTTTAAAAGTTGCTTTAAAGGGAAAAGAGGATCTTGACTGGGACATAGGTAACCTTGGGCTTTGGTCTTGGAACTCAGATCTGCCCCCACCATCAGGACTCTGGGGAGGGGGAGACGTTGGGGCTGAAAGCTTGGGAGGGGAGATGTCTGAGACTATGTCTCCCCCCCACCCCCTGCCGCCCGTCAGGGCTGCACAACCACCGAATCTTCATTTAGGCATATGCATCACTCCCTGAGTTGGGGGGTGTTCCTTGGGTACCCATCCCTGGAGAGATTGAAGGGCTTTGTGGGGGCACAGTTGTCTGTGCCCTCTTTCCTCCACGAGGGAAGTTGGGCCAGGTGGCTTGTTTGCAGAGGAGTGGGACCGGCTTTGCCAAAGCAAACAGGCAGGACTCTCTCCCCAGGCCCACTTAATTCCTGCAGGACCGCTGTGGAAGCTGTTAGGACTCCCAGTGGATCCAGGTTAGGTTTGGGCACCATGTGTTTGTGGGTGGAGAGCCAGCTGGGGCAGGCTGGTGTGGCCTGGCCCCACTTCCAACCGCCCCATGTCCTGGAAGGGTAGAGCTGGCCTGGACTCCACCCATGGAGCGCAAAGTGAAACTGAAGCCGGGGCCTGGAGTCTTGGGTGGGGAACACAGAGACACCAGGCTGGTGGTCCAGGTGAGGCAGGCTTCTTTCTTGGCTGAGAAGCAGTTGAATTGTGCCTGAGGAATGGCTGTCCCAAATTCAGTGTGGTGTCTGCAGTGTTGGAGGCCCTGGTCTGGTCTCAGGATAGTCTGTTTACGGGAGGGGACGCGAGGCAGCTTCATCTTCCCTACGCTCACTCGCCTGAGGCAGGGGTCCAACTGTTGCCCAAGTAAGAGGCAGTCCTCATACTGGCCTGAAAGAAGGTCTGCGTGGTCACCTTCCTCCAAGATAGTGTGGCCAGGACTTTAGGGGAGGTTAGCCAGGGTATCCCAACACTTTACCCGCACACCGACCCAACCCTGGTAGTAAAAAGGACAGGACACAGCCCTGGGGTACATGTTTATGTGAGTAATAAAATATTTACTATAACATAAATATAAAGGGAACTTCCCAGTCTACATTATTTTTTTTTGCAATAAAGATACAAAGAATGCACCAAAACATTGTTCCAAAAAATAATAAAAATAAAATAACAAAATTTAAATCCAAACTGTAACAAACAGAACAAGAAATGGAGAAGGGGGGAAGCTCCAAACACATCCAGAAAATAAATAGAGATGGGTCAGAAATCTGGAAATCATATTAAAATATTTTTTTTTTTCGGATTATTCGGTGTACAAAATCCTCTCGGATGGGGATGGAGGGCAGCCCGGAAAAACCAAAAATAAAAACCAAGCACAAAAATGTGTGTACATATCTCACATATTTACATGGTTCCCACCTCACCCCAAACTTGGGGAATTTCTCTCCTGGCCGCCCCAGCATCCCGCATCCCAGGTGGGACTGGAAAGGGAGCAGGCGGAAGCTGCAGGGAATCAGGCAGAAGGTTCTCAGGGGAACGGCTTATTTCTACAGCTGGTTAAAAAATATCTCCAACTTTTTCAAGTTTCGTTTGTCGGTGGCCAGGAGGGCAGGGCCCCGCGGGGAGCGGGGGCCCAGCTGTGCAGCGGTCAGTCTGCGGCGGGGCAGAAGCCTCTTCCCGGGGGCTGTGTGTGGGAGCGCAGACCCCTCCCGCGTGGCCGGGAACCGAATCGCAGCTCGGATAAAACGAAACGAAAAATGAACACTCGAATTTTTTTTTTTTGTTAAGTTTTTTTTTGTTGTTTTTGTTTTGCTTTTTAGTGGGTAGGGCAAGGGATGGTAAGGGAAAAAAATAAATTAGGCTAGATTAAAGCTTTGGCTATTTCCTGCTTTTATACACAGACGCGGCTCTCGCGGCCTCCCCTCCGGGGCCCCGATAAATACAGTATACAGCGATTTAAATTAAGGGCGCGGGCGGAGTTAGAAGGACCCCAGGAGCCGGGAGGCTCCATGAATAAATAAAAACCGTAAAAAACCAAGCCCGGAGGAAGGGTGAGGGGGATGGGGTGCATCCTTGTGGGAGAAAAGAAGCGTGGAGCGAATTAAGTGACAGTCCCCCACCCTCGACCCGCAGGCTCGGGAGTCCGCGCCGGGGAGAGGGACAGGGAACCCTCCTCTCTTCGTCCTCTCTCCCAGGGAATCCCTAACCCCGTACCGCGTTACCTGTCGCTGTGGGGAGGCCGCTGCCGGGATCCGGCCCCGAACAGCCCGGGGGGCAGGGGCGGGGGTCGTCGAGGGGATGGGGGCAGGGAGCAGGCGGCGGGCAGGATGCCCGGGGTGAGTTGGCGCGTTCCGGATCTTCGCTCCTCTCTCCCGGGGCTCGGGCGACGCAGCCGCTCGCCAGAGAGGGTCGTCCGGGTGTTTGGTTTTGTTCGAAAGTTTCTGGGCTTTTTGTAAAATCCAAAGCAACCGAACAAAAAGAGTTCAGGCCGCGCGGCGCCTCGCCGCGCGCCGGCTGGGGCCCGGCCCGCGGGGTCACTGCACCGAGCCGGGCAGTGTGTGGTGGTGGTGGTGGTGCAGCGCGGCCGGCGGGGGCGGCGGGGGCGCCGAGGGCGGCGACGCACCGCCCCCGCCCGGCCCCAGCTCGCCCGGTGCGTAAACGTCGTCCATGGGCGGGTGGCCGGCGCCCGCCGCCGGGGTCATGCGCTTCTCCTTCTGCCGCCGGTTGCAGAACCAGACGCGCACCACCTCCTTCTCCAGCTGCAGACTGTCGGCCAGGCCGGTGATCTCGTGCGCCGAGGGCTTGGGGCACTTGAGAAAGTGGCTCTCGAGCGCGCCTTTGACCCCCACCTCGATGGACGTGCGCTTCTTGCGCTTGCGGCCCTGCGCCGCGATCTTGTCCAGGTTGGTGGGGCTGCCGCTGGACGAGTCGGTCTCCTCCAGCCACTTGTTGAGCAGCGGCTTGAGCTTGCACATGTTCTTGAAGCTCAGCTGCAGGGCCTCGAAGCGGCAGATGGTGGTCTGCGAGAACACGTTACCGTACAGCGTGCCCAGCGCCAGCCCCACGTCGGCCTGCGTGAAGCCCAGCTTGATGCGCCGCTGCTTGAACTGCTTGGCGAACTGCTCCAGGTCGTCCGAGCTGGGCGCGTCCTCGTCCGAGTGCTCGCCCACCGACGAGCCACCGCCGCCCGCGCCTGGGTGCAGGTGCGCCGCCGCCGCGTGCAGGCCGCCCGCGTGTGCATGTCCGTGTGCGTGTCCGTGGGCGCCCAGGTGCGGCGGAGGCGACGGCTCCAGCTGCGCCTCGTGGCCGTCCTCGTGCAGCGCGTGGTGCAGGCCGGGCCCCGCACCGCCGCCGCCCGCCGCCAGCATCCCGGCCAGGCCGCCGCCGCCGCCCCCCGGGTAGGCCGCTTGCGCGTACAGCCCGAGCGGCTGGGGCTGGTGGCCCCCGCCGGCCCCTGGGGACGGCGACATGGCCGGGCCCAAGTGGTGCGCCGTGCCGCCCTGCGCCCATGCAGCGCCCGCGTGGGCCGCTCCCTGGTGCACCAGGCGCGCGTGGAAACTTCCTCCTCCGCCGCCGCCGTCGTCGGCTCGGCCGGTACCGCCGCCGCCCGCCTTGCCGTGTTCCAGGTGCGGGCCCCCGGCCCAGTCGCCGCCGCCTCCTCCTCCCGTGGGTAGCCACTGGGGGTGCGCTAGGCCCACCGGGTGGCCCGCGCCCGCGCCCAGCCACTCGTGGTGCATCAGCTTCTGCACTTCGCGGTACGCGGCCCCCGCGTGCAGCCGCTCGGCGGCCGCCGCCGCCGCCGCTGCCGCCGCGGCGTCCGGGTGCATAAGCGGTCCCGTGCCCCCGGCTCCGCCGCCGGGGCCCCGCGGCAGGTACTGCGCGGTGGTGGCCATGCCGCCCCGCGCCCTGCGCCGCGCCGCCGCCGCCGCTCCGCTCCGTCTGCGGGCCCCGCCGCCGCGCTCCGCCGGCTTAAAGCCCCGACCCGCTCGGCGCTCCGGAGCCCCACCCCGCCCGCCGCCCATTGGCTGCCCGCGGAGCCGCCTCCCGCCCCCCGGCCACGGCCCCCGCCCCCCGCGTCCGCCTGCCGCCCGGCCCGGCCGCCCAGAGCTCGCCATTGGGCCTCGCTCCCGGGGTCCCGCGCGCCGACCGTGCTGATTGGCCGCTGGGGCTTCATTCACGGCCCCCCTACCGTCCGCGTACCTACTCACGCCCCGGGGGCGCGGCCGCCACGTGGGGAGTGGCGCGGGGGTGGCACTGGGACCGCACCCCCTCTCGTCCTGGCTGCGTGGGCCCCGCTTACCCGCGGCTCAGGAGACTCGGAGCCCGGCAGGTCCCACACTCCACGCGAACTGAATTCCCGCCCGTCTCCTGCCCGGGCGGCCAAGAGGCGGCGGCGGGGATTGCGGGCTCCGGGAGGCGCTCGGGCTCCGAGAAGCAGCTCAGCCCCGCGCTCTTCCCTCCGCAGTGCCGCTGCTGGCGGGCCGGGATTCCCGCGGGTCTCGGCGGCTGCGAGCGGGAGGCGGCGCGGGTCCCGGCTCGGTTCCGGCGCGGCTGCTCTCCTCGGCCGCCTAGCCTCCCACAGCTTCCAGCCGGCACCGAGCTCTCCTCTGCGCGCCTCCCCGGCCCGTCTCGTTTTGCCTTCTAGACCCAGCGTCGCAACTCCGCCGACCTACGCCCGACCAGCCCTGGCTTCCCGCCTCAGGCGGGTTCCCCTTCTCCCGGGCTCCGCGGACCAGGTGAGTACCGCGCGGGCGATGCTGCGGGGAGACGGGAGCTCCCGTAACCAGGCCGCGTTCCAGGCTTCCCGAGGGAGAGGACCTCGAGGTGCAGATCGAGGCTCCCGGGAAAACGCCGCCGACGGGGGTGGTGGACATACTGGGCCCACGGGTATCTGTCCCACATCGCTGCAGCCTTCTCGCTCCTTCCCTCTGCGTGACCGGCTCATTGGCCGGGGTCATGACGGGGTCACGCCCGGACGCGAAACTTGCTCCCTGTGAGGAGTGGCAGGGACTTGGGGAAGGGCTGCTCCAGAAATCCTGCGTGCAGGCCGGGAGCTGTCCAGCCTCGCCTGGAGCTCTGCGCTGGAGCTTAACGGACTTGCGGGGGGCGGGGGGGGGGGGGGGCAGCTGAAAAGGGAATTGAGATGGAGGAAGCCTTGTTAGAAAGGTGAGGTGTGTGCTCGCTTCGGCAGCACATATAGAGAGGTGAGGTGTGCAATTCCGGGATCTCCTCTTCTCCCCAGCTCTTTGAGGACTCCTTGAAAATCCTGAGTGGACTTGCACCTCAGCGCAGCTACTCTGTGCTTCTAAGCCCCACACTGGGCTGGAGGCCAAGTGTAGCAAGCTGTAACCTCTATCTCTTTCCTGCACTGAGGCTTGAGTCTCAGGGAGTCTTCTAGCTGACAGCTCACTTCTTCCCCCCCCCCCCCCCCCCCCGTTCTTACCTCCAAAGGACCCATTGGAGGTAAGGGCCCTGGGGTCTCAGATCACAGAACTGAGCTGGGGGTCCAGTTAGACCCTACTGGGCAAGTTAGGACTGTAAATAGAGCCTCAGTGAGTGAATAAAGGTGATGGGGGCTCAGATGGCAGCTGCAGTGGGACTGGTCCTCAGGGTGGCTGGGGCAGAGTCCACAGTGACAGGGGTCATCCTGGGTACAGATTGCTCCTCCAGACCCTGAACACCCATAGACCAGCCTCTGGCTAGCCCTCAAGTGTTGGGGAGTGGGACAAGGCACGGTCCTTGTGTGGTCGTTGGCCACTGTCCTGAGCAGTCTTCCTGGGTACCACCCTTGCTGCAAGAGCTGCAATGGAACTCTGTGTCTGAACCCAGCTAGGGATGCTTGGCTTTCCTGGACTCTGGCCTAAGATGTGGTCACCTTGAGTCACCTTTCCTCCATAAGATCATAAAGCACTTGCCTTCCTGGCCCCTTCCCCAGGCCCAGGAAGTAGGGCCAAGGTGGGAATTCTGTAGTGAAGACTCCTCTCTCACCAGTCCTAACCAGGCCAGCATGACACTGAAGCTTGGGCCTGCTGCCATCTTTCTGGGCAAGAATAACTCTGGTCCAGTCTCTGTAGCTCTTGGTTTTCCTCCCTGTAAATTGGGACTAACATTACCATAGGCAGCCCACCTGCCTCACTGAGGGTACTCAGGGGGTGATCTGAGACAATGGGGGGTGAAAGCTCTCAGGAAGGGCTTTTACTCTGGTTGTTTCTATTGTGAGTGCCCGGTGAACAGGCATGTCACTCCCCCTTTCTAAACAAATCTGTTTCATTATCCGTAGAGTGAGGTTGTGGAGGTTTGGAGCAGCTGACCTCTCAGTCCCTTGTAGCTGTGATGGTCTGATTCTATGAATCTCTCAGTTCCTGTTGGAGGAAGGGAAGTGTCTGGACAGCGGTCAGGTGTTACGATGTCCAGCCTTTGAATTGCCACTGAGATTTGAAGAACAGTGATCCATGGGCACGATGCTTTATCGAGTGCTTTTGCATTCATTCACATTTTATCCGCACCTCTCAGCCCTGTAGAAGGGCCCTGAGTGTATTATCCCTGGGGTGGAGATGAAGAAACTGAGCTTGTCCGAGGCAGCAGGACCTACGAAGGTCCCACTCTTCATCATGCTTGCTCCCATTGCTGTGGGGTGGGGGCAGGCGCCGGTGGGGCAGTGGCTTTGGCTGTTGCAGCAGAGAGAACCCACAGCCCCATCTCTGGTAGCTCTCCGGGGGCAGGCCAAGGCCAGTAGGGACACATGGAATCATCCTATTAGGCTGGAATTCATAGTCATACAAACTGACACACAACGATAAACAGACATGCGTCCCAAAGGAAATGCACCCAGAACATGCACACAGGCTGCAGTAGGCTCAAGTAGACATTCCTTCATGACACAGAAATAAAGGAGACCTGCAGGCCCAGGGGTCACAAGCGTGGAAGCTCTCACCTGGCAGGCCAGTTCCCACATATAGGCACACCCTGGTGTTCGTAAACGTGAACACACCAACACACTCACACTCTCTCCCCCAGTGCTCAGATACAAAGAGGCCAAGCCTGCACATCACGGAGACACAAAGATGTATCCCCCCCCTCCCCAGGGAACTAATATATCCCACACAACGGATCAGAAGGCAGAGGAGGGCTCATGCCCAGCTCAGAGTTTGGCCCGTGCCATTCAGCAGCAGTGTGGGTCCCAAGGAAGCAGGAAGCCCTTTCTTTTCCTATTTTTATTTTTTCTTCTTCACTTTCCTTGTCTGTGGAAGGCAGCTCCCAGCCAGGCCGCTGCCAGTCTCAGAGGCTCGTGGGCCTCCCTCCCCAGCGGGGCCCCTGCTCAGCCTGCCCCCAGCCCTGGAGCTGCCCGGGCTTTCCCAGAGCAGTGCGGCCTCCTCCAGGCTCTGGAGTGTGACCGAGCGCCTGCTCATTTGACACAGGTCACCGAGCCTCCAGCAGATGGGGCCCTCCCTGTGGGGGTTCACGCCGCCGGAGGGGCAGCAGGGGAGGCTCTGCAGGGATGAACTCCAGTCCCACGTGTTCCCTCTGCAAAGCCCTGAGTCACAGACACCAACTCTGTGATCTACATTCACACTCCTGCCTGAGAGATTCGGACACGGCCTCTAGAAGACAAGCACACTCACTATCAGCACTCGCGCAGCCACATGTGGACTGTAATATTCCAGGCACACGCCCCAGACGGGCAAGCCAACACATCGGCACACCGAGCAAGACCTGGGAGGGAGGAAGAGGGGTCGGCTGGGGCTGGCTGCTTCCCCCCTTGGCCTCTGAGTCCCTGTGCTGTGTCTTGTCAGTCCGGTCAGTGGGTACTTGGAGTTCAGGAAATGCTGAGAGCAGGTGCATCTGCAGACCCAAGGCCTTTCGCTGCTGGGGGGAACACAGGCTCCAGGACCCTCCCTCTGAATTCCTTGCTGTTAAGTCATGAGTGCCAAGAGAAGCTAGGAAGAGGCAGATCTGGGCCTGCGGGGAGGGCTACTATGGGAGCAGGTGTCCTAGGATACCCTCCTGTGTGCATGGGCTTTGAGGGTTTGGGGGTAGGGGACAGGCCCAGCTGGGAGTGGGGGGACAGGACGAGGCCAGTACTCACAGCCAGTCTTCTCCTCACACCCTGGATCCTGCATTTTCAGTGTCAAAGGGTCCTGGGTTCTCTCTTGGCTCAGACTCAGGCCTGCTGGATGACATCGGACCAGTCTCAGCCTCAGTATCCTCATCTGTAAACTGGGCAGGGTGGTCCCTGGTGGGTTGCTTGTGAAGGCGAGATGAGATCACTGCCCTGATGGAAATTTGGAAAGTGTGACTTGGTTTTTCGCCCCGGCTGCTTGGGGTGAGTAAGAAAGAGGCTGTGTGAGCAGGAGTGGAACCTGCCTGCTCCCCAACCAGTTCTTGCTCAGCGGTGTCGGGAGCGACCACGCCCACACCCTGCTCTTCCTGGGAGAGTCTGGCAGGATCCTGTGGTCACAGATGCCCACCTGGGGCAGTGCTGGGGTCCCTGTGTCCGTCCGCTGCCTCCGTGCATGTTGGTTCCAGCTAGCCAGATTCACAGTGCCTGCCACCATCCAGAAAGCTCTCCCACATGGCATAGGAGCACTCTTCTGAGCTGTCAAGCCCTCACCTCTTCCCCTCTGTACTCAACCCCTCCAGGTGCCTATGAAGGAGCCAGGAGCCTGGTGAAGAGGAGGGGAGGGGCGGGAGGGGCGCTGCTGCCTGTGGCAAGGAGGAAGCAACAGCTGCACCAATTTAATCTAAGGGTCCCTATTTCTCAGTCTGGGGGAAGGGAAGGAGGGA
Source organism: Mirounga leonina (assembly GCF_011800145.1). NCBI lineage: Eukaryota > Metazoa > Chordata > Mammalia > Carnivora > Phocidae > Mirounga > Mirounga leonina. Next base: position 65,145,518 of record NW_023270447.1, on the reverse strand, counting down.
TGGAAGGTGAACTATCTCTTAGGGATGAACCTTTCCTTGCATTTTTTCCCCCTGCCTCGGCCCCTGAGCCTGTGGGTGGGGGTGGGGGTCCTTCCAGGGCATCAGTAGAATATTCAAATTAGGGGTGGTCAATTGCTCTTAAAATTTACTTTCATTTTTAGCAGACTGGCAGCCTCTGAGCTGGTGTTAATGCCCACAATCCGGTTATGCAGAACACGCTCTCTGCAAATCGGTAAATCATTAGCGGGGATTAATCACTCTGAAAGGCTGGGGCTGGGTTTGAGTTTCTTTATTTCTTTTTTTACTTTTTTTTTTTTAAACACGCTTTTTATCTGGATGGCTGCAAAATTCACCACCACAGGGTGGGGTGGGAGCAGTGAATGATAATTGAAGTCTTTGTCACCTTCATCAGAAGAGTGAGGTGCCTTCCGGACCCCCGATGTTGACTCTGTGCCCTGACTGAAGGTGGGGAGTGGGCAGCTTGGGTGGGGTGCAGGGGAAGAAGGGGGTTCCCTTGTGTTTGTGTGTGGTACAGTGTTTACAATAGTGTGTGGGGGGCTTGGTGTGCTTGTGTGTGTGGTGACTGTATGTTGGTGGGCTTGCATGAATTCGTGTGTTTGTACTTCATAGATGTCCCTAAAGTATTTGTGTGCTTCTCTTAGGGTCCCTGTGCTTGGTTGGTGTTAATGTGTGTGCATTAGTGTTTGTAATTATGTCAGAAAGTGTTTCTGTTTGAGAGTGGGTTCAAAGACCACCCCTCACCCTTCTCAGCTTCCAGGAAGCTCTAGAGAGCTGGAGGAAGGTCCCAACTTCACCTGCTGGGGGTTGGCTCAAGGTTAATTTACATATTCACTAACCGCTTGGTCCCCAGCTCTGCTCAGAGTGACTGAGTCCGGAGGGAGCCCCCAGCCCTGCCACCCCCCTTCCAGGGCAGATGGGGGGGTTAAGCTCTCACTGAAACACCTCTCCCCATTCCACCCCTAGAGGCTGCCTCCTCCACCCATGGACCGGGAACATCCAGCACCCCACCGTTCCTAAACCCCCACTTCTGCACAGCTGAAGTACACACAACTCTAGCTCCTGACAGGAGCTCTGTGGTTGTGAGGGGAAAGGTCTCTTTCCTTCCTGATCCGGGCTGCCCCTGTGAAGGCTCTGGGAGAAGGAGGGTCATTCTTCCAGCCAAGCTGGAAGACCAAGCTGATGAATGGACGGTCTCCCACTTTATGCCCACACTGGGCCAGCTTCCTATTCCCCTCTCCCTAGCCTAATGCTGCCCAGCTCTGGAGAAGTAATTACCCTCAAATGAGTGAGTAATGACAGTTTTAGGGTGTTGGGCAGAGATAGGAGTATGGGGATGAGGTCACGGGACTTTTTCCCTCCAGCCAGGCTCAGAGTGTGGGTTAGAAGTAAGACTTAGTGGGCTTGGTCCTCACATCCACCCACTCCTTCCTTTAGCCACCCCCAGCCCCATCTGCCTGCAGTCAGCTCGGGGAGCCTGGGCGTGACTGTCTACCATGGCACAGATACCCTGTACTCACGTGCATATGTCGCATTCGTCACCCTGCTGTATGTGCCTTCCTCCCCTCCGCGTAATAGATTTGCCTGGAATCCAAGGCAGGGACAGAATGGTAGGGCTCCTTGGCTGTTACAAGTTGGGGGCTCCGGAGAGAGTTGGTCGGGCTCCGTGCTGGCTGTCCTCAGCTTTCTTGAGGGTAGCAGGTGGAGGGTGGAAGTGGCGAAGGAGGATTTAGGAATTATATTTTCCCAGGGACCTCTTAGCATCTTTATGTATGTCTGGTGGCAGACATCTGTCTGAGCTTAGGATAGCATCTGCCTGGGCTAGAGACAACATCTGTTTGAGGCTGGGACACCTGGCTGAGCCTGGCATATTATCTGGCCCCGGGACAGCTTCTGTCTGGGCCCAGGACATGTGTCTGAACCTGGCACAGCATCTGCCCGGGCCTGGTGCAACATCTTCCTGGCCTGGGGGCAATGTCTGTTTGAGCCCTGGACATCTGTCTGACTTGGGGATGTCTGCTGAGCCCGGAATAATACCTGTCTGAGCCCAGGGCTGGACTTGTCATCGCAGATAAAATCACCCTCGAGCCTCAACTTTGGTTTGTGGCTGAGAAAAGAGTATATGGCAGACTCACGGACCTGCTCTCCTTTCGACCAGGCAAGGACCCTTAGGTAGAGTGCCTCAGTCTACCTCCCTTTGTAGGCCCATTGGCCTGTTGGCTCTGGGCACCTTAAGGGAGAGCCAAAGCCTACACCTCAGTGGCTCCAGGAGAGTAATGTTGAAAGAATGTGTAAGGGGCGTAGATAAGTCAGAAAATCTGGGGGCTGGTCTAGGATGTCTAGGATGAGTCTCCCTTCCTCCAGTCCCTGTGTTGAGTCAAATCAGAGTGCTCCCCCAAGACACAACTCAGACATGTCACTTGTGTCCTGAGAAGCCTTCCACTGCTCCTTACTGTGTACATTGTTAGGTCCAAAGTCCCGAGGGGTCCTGCCTCTGCCAACCCTCTGTATCCAGCAGCACGGAGTTTCTGTTCCCACAAACACACGGGGCCCTTAGGGTGCTCTAGCTTTGCACGCACAGTTCTTTCTCCATGGAATGCTTCCTCCCCCCATTCTTCAAGTCCTAGTTCAAGGGTCCTGTGCTCTGGGAAGTCTTCTTGCTCCCACTCTAGATGAAACCATGACCTCGGCCGTGCTTCCATGCTGTATTGTGCAGACCACCTCGGCGGTAGCATTTCTGGGCCTGCACCGTTGTTCCCCTCTGGGCGTCTGTCTGTCCTCCGGGGCTGGGAGATCCTGGGGGCAGCTGGCTCTGTTTAGTCTTTGTCTCTCTAGCACCCAGCCCAGTTCTTGGTCTGTAGTGGTACCAGTCAAGAACGTCTGCTAAATGAGCACGTGGATGTGCCCTGTGATCTCATTTCCTTCTTTTTGTAAATGGGGGTGGGGTGGGGACTTGGAAATGGTGGATATGGGCTTTTAGTATCAGAAGGAAGTAGACACTGGCTTTCGGTCTTAGAAGAAGTGGGCTTCAGAGAAGAGGGCATATCTTCTTATTCGTACCTGGTGAGATGACTCAAGCCACGGGGTGCTGGGTGCCAGGCCCAGGGCACCCTGGACAAGGGCCTGGTCCTGCCCAGCGTTCTCTATCCATGACCAGGGGAAAGATGTACGGGATCCAAAGATCCCACACGCGGCTGCTGATGGGAGCAAAGAGCAGAAAAGGTGAATCCAGATGTAACAGCCTCTCTGTGGACTATGGGAATGGGACTGAATCTAAGCAAGGAGTTCCCTGCCCTGGGTCCAATCCTTGACGGCAGGTAGGAGAACCAAGGCTGGGCTTAGCTGGTGTTCGGGAAAGTTCCAGGGTTCCTAGTTTCACTTTTCCTGCCAGACAGGGGATGTCATGTAAGGTGTTATGAATATAAATGTTGTGTCCAGAGCAAACTGTTCCCCCTGGTTGAACCTACCTGGCACCTGCCAGGTTCAGAGGGATGTGGATTCCCAGGAGATTGGAGAGAGGTGCAGAATGGTGGGGAGGTAGCTCCCAGGACAGGGTCTTTGCCTTGATAGCTTTTATTCCACCAAATAGGAACATCTTTATAGTTTTTGTTGATGATAAAGATAATACAGGCTCATGTTTTTGTAAAAATCCTCTACCTCAGAAATACATGAAACGAAAAGTGGAAGCCCTTCATTAATCTCTCTACCTCACCCCTCGTAACTACTCCTACTGGCTATGTCTTTCCAGAACGTGTTTGCATAGACACAAGCTATTTAATAATAGTGAAGATTTTTTTTAAAGATTTTATTTATTTATTTGAGACAGAGAGAATGAGAGAGAGAGAGCACATGAGAGGGGGGAGGGTCAGAGGGAGAAGCAGGCTCCCTGCCGAGCAGGGAGCCCAATGCGGGACTCGATCCCGGGACTCCAGGATCATGACCTGAGCCGAAGGCAGTCGCTTAACCAACTGAGCCACCCAGGCGCCCAATAGTGAAGATTTATTGAGTGCTTACTATGCGCAGAAACTGTGCTGAGTGCTCCTACCTGGGTTCATACATTGCAGCCTCACCAAAGCACTCAGAAGAAACTGAAGCTCCAAGATGAGATTAGTGATCGTCGTCCAAATGTGGCGGGTGCTTACTGGGCGCCCGGTGCTACTTTAAGTACTTCCCACGCTGGCTCAGTGTCTGCAGGAGCTAACGTCTGGGAGAATGCATGCAGTAGGCACTCAGCAAATGGTGGTTGATATTCCTGACTTGGAAGTTCGAGAATCTCAGATGATGAATCTGGGATTGTTCAGTGGACCCCTAGATGAGAGGGCTCTCATTCCAAAGCCCCTGCGCCGCAGGCAGCCTCCCTGGGACTGGGAGATGCTGATCCAGCAATGAAAGATGTAGATTCCCACCTTGGTTTGCATGTGATTTACACATATTTATTTATGAGTGTCTTTGATTCATGTCAAAGTGCCTCAGTGATTTTTCTGCTGGGCTTCCGGGTCCTGCCGAGGGCATGGCTAGTGGGGACTGGCTGTACGCTCAGAGTGTGCACGTGTGGGCTATTGGGTAGGATGAAAGTGACAGCTGTGGATAGGTGGGTGGTGGCTGGAGGGTTGAGTTGTGGGCAGACCAGAGCCCAGGGTTCTGGCGTGGGTGATTTGGGCAGCTGGTAGGAGTGGGGGTTGTTTGTCAACACATGGCAGGGTCCAGCAGAGGGGCTGGGGCAGGGTCAGAGCTCCAGGCACTGGGGTGAGTGACTGGTGAGCCTGTGGGTGGCCTGTCTTGGAGAACTCAGGGTGCCAGCCAAGCTTTCTAGGTAGGAACTCAGACCTGAGGAACCAGGGCAGGATCTGGGGTTCAGGGTAGGACACATGGTGGTGGAGGGCTTCCAAACAAGGCAGAGGATCAGAGGTAGGAGGGGGACTCCCTCCAGAGTTCCTCCCCCTGGTGCTGCCCAGGGCAAGAGTCCCCTGCTGGGGTGCTCTGGAGAGGGAGTGCTCTCTGCAATCAAGGCCTTGGGAAAATCTGCCAATCAGCAAGAATATTCTGTGTGCTGGCTGTGCCCAGCCCTGTGCCTGGCACCATGGGGAAGACCAGTCCCAGCCTGCAAACCTTGGCAAGGGAGCTGGCGAGATAAGGAGGGAAGGGCAGGCCCCGACCTTCACTGAAGGTTGCATGCCTGGCACCATGCGGCACTTTCATCCATTACTTCCTTTGATCCTCAGCAGGATCAAAGGCAGTGACTGTCTTATCTCCTCATTACAGAGGAGGGAGCAGAGATACACAGAGCTGCAGTGACTTGCCCAAGGCCACACAGCAAGTGAGTGGAGGAGCTCAAATTTGAACCCAGCTCGTCCTCATTCCATAGCCCTAGCACTTAGCCAGTTTCTTTTGTCTAAGCCAGGTGTGAAATAAAGGTAACACCTACCTTGCCTAATTGTTGTGGGGGTTAAATGAGCTCAAGTGTGTAGGGAGATTAGCAAAGAGGCTGGCACACAGTAAGTGCTCAATAAGAGATTTTTTTTTTCCCCTCAAGTGGTAGAGCAAGGATTCTTAAATTCTGGTCTATTGGACTCTACTGTTTGCATGCTACCATGGTTTTTGCCAAGGCTAATTGGGAGGGGAGGTGTGGTTGGGGACAGAGTGTGGCCTCCTCTGTGGGTTGGGTGAGCCCTTGCATGGACACAAATGGTCACCAGTGCATGGGAGGGATCATCTGCCAGGCCAGAGCCCCTATGGCTCAAGTTCTAGCTCTGGGTAGGGTGGGGGCACTGAAACTCTCTTGTTAGGATTGCCTAGATGTGTGTATGTATGTGTGTGTGTACTTGGTGAGAGTCCTTGACTGGGGAAGGAAAGACAACTTTGGGGAGAGGGGGAGCTCTATGAGCAGACAATGATAAGGGCCCTTTCTCATTTCCAGAAGCAGAGACTGGAATCAAGTGGGGGCGTGAACCATGTGAAGATGTGAGGCAAATCACTCCTGGCAGAAGGGACAACAAGTGCAAAGGCCCTGGGGTTGGAATAGGCTTAATGTGTACATCTTCCTTGGTAGCTATAGAGACAATATTGATTTATATCTTCTAATGTTTGAAGTAGAGTAGCTAAGTGGGAGCAAGATTCACTCATTCATTCATACCTTTTTTGGGGGGGAGTACAGTAAATTTCCTTTATACATATATATTTAAATTATGTCTCGATTAAAAAAATATATATTAGTTTTGGAGAGCATAATGATTCGATATTCGCATATACTGGGCCATGATCACCACAAGTCTAGTTACCATTCATCACCATACAAAGTCACAATTTTTTTTTTCTTGTGATGAGAACTTTTAGAATTTACTCTCTTGGCAACTTTCAAATATGCACTACAATATTATTGACTATAGTCATCATGCTGTGCGTGACATCCCCATGACTTATTTATTTTATAGCTAGGAGCTTCTACCTCTTGACTCCCTTCACCCACTTCGTCCACCCCCCACCCTGCCACCTCCTGGCAACTGCTATTCTGTTCTCTGTATTTATGAGTTTTGTTTGTTCGTTTGCTTTGTTTTTTAGATTGCACATATAAGCAAAACCATATGGTTTTTGTTTTTTCCTGTCTGACTTATTTTATTTAGAATAACACCCTCAAGGTCTACATTCATTTAGACATTAATTCAACAAATATTTTGTGCCCACCTTGTGCCAGGTACCATCCTAGGTACTGATGGCTGAACACTTACTGAGCATAGACTCTGTTTCTAAGCATTTTACATATCTTACTTTTTTTAATCTCCGCAACAACACAAGGGTTGGGGAAGCCTGGGGAGACAGCTGGGCTCCTTTTGATTCCTCTAGTCTCTTCCCATCTCCCAGCCATATCAGGGCACCTAGCTTCTGCCACCCAGAAAGACCAAGATCCCCACAGTGGGTGAGGCAGGGTGGTCCTGAGAACATCTCTGCTCCAGAATTTTTCGGGTTCTGGCTGGACCTTGCTCACAGTCAGGCCCTGGAAGCTTCCCAGCAGACTGCAGGTAGAGAGGGTGAGGTGCCTCTGTTAATCCCATCCAGCTAGGCCTGCCTCAGAACTTCCTCTCCCTGGGGCTCTTAGCCACATCTTCCCTGTCCTCCCCCTCCGCCGCTTAGGTCCTGGCTCCCTCCAGGCCCCTGCATGGCTCAAGCCCTGTCCTCCGGGCTCTGCTCAGGGAGCCCAGTCTCAGCTTGGGGCTGAGGCTCCTGGCAGGGAGAAAACAAGGTGCCATTCCTGCTGTCTGATGGCCCTGTCCCAAAACACTCCCTGTGCTTTGCTAACTCTGCTGGAGGCAGCATGGGTGGTGCTTACCCTACCTGACTTCCTCTGTCCTTTCCTTAAGATAGTCAGGGTACAGGCCTTAGCCACAGTGGGCGTCTTAGTTCCTGACCACCCACCCACCCTGTGTCTGTGATCTGGGCTCCTCACTCTCTCCCATAGGAAAAGGGACAGGAAGAGGAATTAGAAAATTTGCTTAAAATTCAGAGGCCAAGGAGGGAGTCTGGTGCTTTAGTCAGTCTTTGGTGAATAAAGAAATCTGGCAAGGGGAGTTTTTTGGGTGGGTCGAAGGAGAAGGGAGGTCTGATACTGATGGGCTTGCTAACCTGCAAACCATGACTCCATCCATTTACCTATCCACCCATCCACTCATCTACCCATCCACCCATATCCATCTACCCAGGCACCTACCCATCCATCCATCCATCCACCCGCCCATCCATCCATCCATCCATCCATCCATCCATCCATCCATCCATCCATCCATCCA
>NW_023270447.1:65134397-65137709 GCF_011800145.1 Mirounga leonina | reverse complement strand
CCATCCATCCATCCATCCATCCATCCATCCATCCATCCATCCATCCACCTATTCCTCTATTCACCTGTCTGTCTGTCCAACCATCCATCCATCCATGCACCCACCCACCTGCTCATCCACCCACCCATCTGTCCATCCACCTACCTGGGCACCTACCCATCCATCCATTCACCTACCCATCCACCTGTTCATCCACTCACCCATCCGTCCATCCATCCACCTATTCCCCCATTCACCCGTCTGTCTGTTCATCCATCCATCCATCCATCCATCCATCCATCCACCCACCCACCCACCCACCTACCTGACACACTGCATACTGAATGTCTATCATAGTCACTGGTTCAGTTATGCTTCATGTTGTTGGAGAGTTTTTCAGTGTTTATACATTTGTGACCCTTTTGTTTATGCTATTTCCTCTCCCCACCTGGTTCTTAGAGAAGCTCCTTGAGAAGTGGGGCTCCCTTTTCTATTGTGCCAAGAAGGAAAAGCTCTGTCTTGGCTGTGGGGTTGTCAGAAGCTGCCAGGCTTGGGCACCCTGGGGCCCTGGGGAAGGGGGATCTTGCATGCCGCTCCTACCCCTGCTGGGCCAGGCTTGTGACCCTCACTGTGGCCCAGTCTGGAGGAGGCTGTGCTGCCCCAGGGGCAGGGCCTTGCTGCTTGGCGGCCTGCCTGCACTGCTGCAGGAGCTGCTGGCCCCTTGCCAGCACCGGACGTCGGGAGTGGGAAAGTCGTGTCGCTGTGGAGCCTCTCCACACCGCTGTAGTTAAACAAACAGGCTGGGAAACCAGGGGCAGGGGCTGGCCACCCTGTCGGCAAGAGCAGGTGCCGAGTGGGGGGACGGGGACTCAGGAGAGGTGGCTGGCTGAACTCTGAGCTGAGGAGCTGCTGCGGAACCACGAGTTGAAGCCCCCCCCCGCCCCGTTCCCCCCAGACCTGGGCTTAGAGAGATGGGCGGCAAACATCTGTGGGGTGGCTCTGAGCTGCCCTGGTTGGAGGTGAAACTGTGGTAGGAGGGGCCGTAGACAAAGACCCAAAGGAGGACAGACTGACACAGAGAGGCAGAGGGATGTAGAGATTGAGTTTCAAAGAGAGAGAGAGAGAGAGAGAGAGAGAAAGACCAAGACAGAATCAGGTGGGAGAAGGAAGATTTGAAGGGCTAAGAGAATGGCCAGGGGAGGGAAGGCCAGGGCAAGGGAAGAAAGCTGTGGGCCCAGGGGAACAGCTCTTCCAAAGGCAGGAAGTGTAGAGCTTAATAACAGCCCCCTCCCATGTGGATAGCACCAACAGTGAACAAAACTTTTCCACTTGCTTAAGCTCATTCAAGCCTCACAATAGCCCGCTGAGAAGGACTTGGATGGGGGCAGGGATGTGTTCTGTTGTGGGGAGCAGTGGGGGAGGGGAGCTGCAAAGCTGGGATGGGGACCTGAGGACCGGCCAGGAGGGGCCCCCACCCTGCGGGGATTTAGAGACAGAGCCCTTTGCTGGGCCTGGGTCCCTCCGGTGACCAAACCTTCCCTGGCTGTGCTCAGTGGCCATTTATGGACTTGGCTGCCTGGTGCTTGATGCTCCTGCTACCATGGCATTGTTGCTCCTCGTCCAAGGAGGAGGAAGCCATCCAGGTCAGGAGGCCTCTCTCTCTTGTCCTCTGTCTCCTGTCCCCAGGCTGCCAGAGTGTAGTCATGTGGGCTGTTGACGGCTGCTGGCTGAATCCGTCTCTGAGAATTGCTTTTGGTGACTTGGTGGCATGTTGCCCGAATTTATGCCCCCTCCCTGAGGGCAGCCTGCATCGAGTGGCTGGTCAGTTGGTGAGGGGTGTGCAAAGGTCAGGTCCCCTTGCTTCAACTTGGGACACTTGTGAAGGACCGTCCCAGCTCTAGAGCTCCCCATGAGCCCGGCTCCCGCGGTGTGAGTGCGCTGCCCGGGCGTTTCTCCCTTTGCCCAGTGCTGCTTCCCTGTCTTGCCCTTGTTCCCAAGAGTACAGGACGGTAAATCGCCTTCATGCAAAGCTCATGGTCTCGGAGCATTTCCAGGGAATCCAACCCATGGCACTCAGTCTAACTCTTGGGCCCCAGCCTGGGGACCGCTCAGCTCCACTCCCCAACAGCCTTATTTTTGTCTTAATCCTCATCCCCACGGATTAGTCTGGATTCTGCACGCGGGTGTCTGTGTAGATCTGGGAGAAGTAGGAGCAGGAGGGGTTGACTGTCCAGCCACCTCCATCCTGGGCAGAAACTCTCTCCCCACCCCCAGGAGAGAAATCATGGGGAACCTGTTTCCTGTGGGTAAGCTCAAGGGCCAGGGCCCCAGCGTGCCGCCTGGCACAGGGGAGGTGCTCAGCAGGTTTGAAGAGGCTGATTTTGACACAAGGTGGCCTGTGAGTGTTCGCTATCCTGAATATTATTGTTGTTATCCGTAGAAGAACACCTGCTCCTGCAGGTTGGTGAGATGGCCCTGGCCTGCGTCTAAGAGGCACACACACGCCAGGCGAGCAGTTACTTCCTTAGGTCAGCAAGGGGTCTCGCGTGTTGCCCCGCATGCCTGTAACTCGTGCTCTGCAAGCCCCTCACTTTGCAGACAAGGCCAAGGGGGCGGCCCCCAGCCACACGCTGCTTCTAGGCTGAGGGAGCCCTAGGCTCCAGTGTCTAGTTCCTAGGCTGAGCTCAAGCCTCTTTTCTCCCCCATCCTTGGGGTCCAGGGCCAGGGGACCGGACAGGTCCCAGCAGTCTTGGCGGCATCTGCAGGCAGTGGGGCTGTGCTTGCTCAGGGTGGGACTATCTCAGAGGTGACAACTGCTCCAAGATCATACCCTTGACCCCGGTTCTGTCATTGGGGGCCAGGGACTAGCCTCTTTGGGTCTCTAAGAGATCAGAAGAGAGGTCACTGAGGTTCTAAGGAGGAGCCCCTGGCACTGAGCCCAGTGATCTAGCTCCTTCCACAGCTGCCACTCAGTTCTGAGCCCCGCCTTTCTGTACCTGGCAGCTGCCTTTTACCTGGCCGTCCTGTTTTCACTCCTGACCCTCTAGAGCTCCACTGTCCCTCACACTGTCCCCATGCCGCTGGTGGGCACTTGGAATGTGACTAGTCCAAATGGAGATGTGCTGCAAGTACAAAGTATGCACTGGATATCAGACACTTGGTATAAAAAAAAATACATATGTATATATATAATATCTCTAATAATTTTTTAATATAGGTGATATATTAAGATGATAATATTTTGGATGAAATAAAATATATTATTAAAATTAATTTCACTTGTTTCTTTCTTTCTTTCTTTCTTTCTTTCTTTCTTTCTTTCTTTCTTTCTTT
>NW_023270447.1:64911310-65134387 GCF_011800145.1 Mirounga leonina | reverse complement strand
TTTCTTTCTTTCTTTCTTTCTTTCTTTCTTTCTTTCTTTCTTTCTTTTTGGTAAGTGGCAGTTAGAAAATTATAAATTACATGTGTGCTTGCATAGTATTTCCACTGGACAGTGCTGCCCCAGAGTCTGTTGTTGCCATAATAGCCAGAAGGATCCTTTTAAATTTTGGATGGGTCATGTTCCTCTTCTGCTTGCAACCTTTAAATGCTCACACAGGGTGAAACCTAAGTGGTTACCATGGCTTTGAGGGCTCTGAAAAGATCTTCCTTGCAGATCTTTTCTCCTGTTATCCTCTCTCTTGTTCCCATGTTCCAGTCACACTGGCCACCCTGGAACTCCTTAAACTTGCTAAGTTCATTCCTACTTCAGGGCCTTTGCACTTGCTGTTCCGTCTGCCAAGAGTGATTTCCGCACCTCTTCACATGCTCACTCTGTCACTTGATTCAGATTTCTTCTCTAGTTTCTCCTTCTCAGGGTGGCCTTTTCTGTCCACCCTGGCTAAAACACATGGCTGCCAGTTCCTTTCTAATTCCTTGGGCAGAGCATTTACCCTCATGTAACATTACATTACCTATTCAATTGGTTACATTTTGATTGTTTGTTTTCCCAGTTAGAATGTAAGCCTTGTCGGGGCGCCTGGGTGGCTCAGTCAGTTAGGTGTCTGCCTTGAGCTCAGGTTGTGATCCCAGGGTCTTGGGATCAGGCCCCACTTCGGGCTCCCTGCTCAGCCGGCAACCTGCTTCTCCCTCCCCCTCTGCCCATTTGTGCTCTCTCTCCCTCTCTCTCAAATAAGTAAAGAAAATCTTTGGAAAAAAAAGGAATGTAAACCTTATGAAGCCAGAACTTGGTCTGTCTTATTCACCAAGATAGCCCCTGTTCCTAGAATTAGGCCCAGAATAGAATAGATGGTCAACGAATCTTGGTCGAGTGACTGAAAGTTACCGATGACAACACTGAGATCCAGAAAGATAAAATTGTGCCCAAGGTCACACAGCCAGGCAGGGGCTGAGCTGGGAAGAGCTGAGGACTGTCTGAAGCCAGAATCTACACTCTGCCCACTCCAGATCCTGTCTGCAAGCCTCTTTCTTCCCCCTTTGGTCGCTCAGGAAACACAGTTGTCACATTGGGGAGAGGGGGCCTGGCTGTGGAGAGGCAGCAGACTGGTTTTCTGGCATCTCTGATTTTCTGAGTGCTGGAGACTTCCAGGCACAGGGACTCAGCTGCCGTTGATTGTCCCCTCCCCTGTGCATCCAGGCTCACAGGCGCATAGGAGACCCTGGGGTAGGGGTGGAGGGAAATGAGCCTATAGGGATAGGGGTGTGTGGTCTTCCCAGGGCTCAGGCAAGAGCACTGTGCGGCTAGGTAGGACACTGCTCTGCACGGTGCCTGGGGCTGAGCGTGGGGCACAGGGAGCCCGTCGTGGCCATGAGTGAGGAGACCAAACCTCATAGACCTTGGGTTTGGGAAGACAGCAGAAGGGAGAGAGGAACCCTAGGAACTCGACATGGGGACTGAAGCAAATTGCAGAGCCCTCTGCCGGGTGAGCCACCCTGTAAGGGTCTCTGCTCTTTGGCACCTGGGGCAGCTCAGGCTGTGCTGAGTTGCCTTTGACCCACCTGCCCACCCACCTGCCCACCACGATGGGGTAAGAGTGCTCTCTGGGCTCTGACTAGTTTCTCTATCCTCTGTATTCCTTAGAAGGGGCACCTTGTTCAGAATGAGTGGGACTTTGGAGCCTGGGATGCTGGTCTGCCTTTTCTCTGCTTGGGGAACTCCTACCTTATCTCTCTGGTCCCAGCTCAAATGCCCTTTCCTTGTGCAGAGCCCCTGACTCTCAGGCAGAGTTAGTTCTACACTCCTCTGAGCACCCAGATGGCTCATTGTTCCTACAAGTGTGTAAGCATTCATTGCTTCTTTTATAATTATTATTATTATTATTATTATTATTATTATTATTATTATTATTATTATTATTTTGTATGACAGACTCTCCTGCTTGACTGCAAGCTCCTCAAGGGCTAGGTCTGTGTTTATTTCTGTGTTTCCAGCCTGAGGCTTGGTAGTGAGTAGACTTTCACCACCGCCGCCACCATCGTCGTCAGCAGACTTGATGCCTGTTGATGTGTTCTTGGCACATGCTAAATGCGTCCTCCGCAGCCGATCACTTAATCCTTATGAGGACCCCGCAGCATGAGGCAGGTGTGTTGCCATCCCCATCTGTGGAAGCGGAGGCTCTGTGAGGCCCTCTGGGCGGCAGTGTTAGGAAGCACACAGCCGGGGCTTGAACTTTTTTCTTCTGATTCCAGCGCCAGGGTTCCCTTGGCTTTTTGGAACCAAGGGCTGAAATGACCTTTGCTTCTCTATGGGCAATACTTCAGGTGAGTCTGCAGGCAGCTGTGGGGAGCTGGGTGGAGCAGGAGGGAGCCCTGGGGCTGAAGCCGAGGGTGTGAGTAGGGCTCAGAGGAGGTGCGGGAGGACAGAGAGACCGGATTAGGGAGGGGCTGGTGCGGACGGTGAGTTGGACTTGGGTCTTGCTGAGTTTGAGGTGCCCATGAAGTATGAGCATGGAGATGCAGTTGCATCCACGGGTCTGGAGCTGGAGGGAAATCCACTCTGGGGAAGGAGGTCTGGGGTTGTTGGGAGAGATGAGTCTGGGGGGGGAGGGGAAGGTCCGGGGAGAGTGGGTGTGAGACGAAGAAAGGGTCAAGAACAGAACTCAGGGAACCCCTTCCTTTAAAGGGCTAGTTGAGGAAAAGGAGCTCGTAAAGGAGCCTCAGAGGGACAAACAGAAGGCAGAGGGAGGAATCAGGGCAGAGGAGGAATCAGGGCAGAGAGCTGCTACCAAAACCTTGAGGGGGCTCCAGGAGTATTTGTGGAATGAATGAATGAGTGAGTGCAGGTGGAAAGGGTTGGTGATCCCCCGAGCCCTGAGCTCACTGTGATTCTCTGCTGATGACTCAGAATCAAGGCTGCCTTGGTCTCCCCAGGACACTCTGGCTTTTTCCTCTCCCCTCCTAGACCTGCTCTCTGCTCACCCCTTCCTCAGGGAGCTAAGACAGGCTTGCTGTCCCTACATCATAGCTAGGGAAACGGAGGCTAGACTGGACCAGACACCAGACATCCTGGGTCTTAGTGCAGGTGCATTCTGGGGGCAGGGATAGCATTTCCAGAGAGGGGGCTACCAGAGGGCTGCGGTGTCTCGGGGGCTTCTGAGACCCCATCTCTGGCCTGGGGTTTCTCACCCTGTAGTCATGGAAATCCCACCGGCACTTGGAGGGTTCTCAGAGATCACCCGGTTCAGCCTCCTCATTGTATAGATGTGAAGATCACGGCTCACGGAAGAAAGAAACTTGCCCAAGTTCATGGTCATAGAAATAATACTGCCCTGTTGCCATGTATTGAGTAACTACTGTGAACCAGCAGTAGTTTAACACTTATCCTTTTGTTTATTCTCAGCAGTTCCTTAGTAGTCTCTGATTTTGTAGATGAAGAATCAGAGGTTCAGAGAGGTGAAGTGGTTTCTCTGAAGTCACCCAGTAGGTGGGCTTGGGCCAAGATTCAGCTTTGACAGCAAAGCTTGTGTTATTCCTCTGACCCTCTATGGCCTCCCAAGTCCCAGAGCCCGGGTCTCCTGTTTCCCAGACCAGAAGGTTTTCTCCACTGGCCGCGGCTTCTGCAGGACCCCAGGCAGTGTTTCTGAGGAGGGGAAATGACAGTCAACAAAATGGAGGGAGCGCCCGTGTCTGGCCTGGAGTGTTGGACATGCACAAAGCAAATGGGAGAAGGAAGAGCGCGGCTCCCCCTACCCCTGCCCACCCCCCATGGCCCCGCCAGGCAGGCCCCCAGCAGCCTGGCGCTCTCCCTCCCTGGGGGCTGGAGCTGCCTTTCCGCCTCTGCCTGCCCGCCTGATCGGGGGCAGAGCTGGCTTCATGTATTATTAATAGCACTGGCAGCCTTCCTGTTTTCACGCTGATAACCTGCTGGGGAGGGTGGGTGGGAGGGAGGGAGCAAGGTGGCAAAGCCTGAGCTCCAGGGCCCTTCCCCAGTCAGTAGAGCTGCTCTGTGGGGGCTGGCCCAGCCCCAAGCCTCTGAAGTTGCTCTCCAGAGCTTCCCCCATCTGAGCCCACAGGGGGAGACTGGGGCTCTCTGCGGGGAATATGTGTGGGAGGTAGACCTCTGGGAAGACCCCTCCCTGGCTCCTCTAGGATTCCAAGGGCTCCAATCACCTTGGCCTCCCCAGAGGCAGATGTGCTCATATCCAGGTGGCATGGGGCTCAGGGCTGAGGATTCAGGGGTGGTGTGCGTGTGTGTGTGACACAGGGAGAGAGGAGACACACACACAGTGGTTCCCAAAATTCCCTGGAGCAGGGACCTCTCAGGTCCAGCCACACATGGACCTCAGGCCACATCAGAGCTGGTCTCTCCCTGCCCCCCACCCCAGAGCCTCATCATTTTCCCTTCTAGAGCCTAACTCGAGGGCCAAGGGCAGGGTACAGATGGAGCTGGCCCTATCAGGGATTGGGGTGGGATGGGGTGGATGGATGCCATCCTTCTGAGCCTCCCTGCAGGCTGAGGTCAGTGTGTGGGCCTGCGGGGACCCATTGTGCATCTCTTCCCAACTTCCTGTTCTGTGATGGCACTTGGTAGTTTGAAATTGGTCTCGGTGGGAGTATTTACCCCACAGAAATGGACAAATGTTGCAGATCAGGCCCTTCCCCGCTCCCCCAAACCGGGGTACAGGGGTAGACTTTGACCAGCGCAGTCCTGAGGCTGGCGTGGAAGGCTTTTCTCTCACCTTGAACGTGCTGTGCTTCTGCCTTTAACCTCTGCCCAGTTGCTCCCTAGAATTCTTTTCTCTTCCACTTTGTCAATTTTCATTAACAATAATAAAAGTAGTGATAATGATAGCCAGCACTTATTGTGTGCTTATTAATTATGTTCTGGGTCTGTTCAAAGAGCTTTACTCACTCCATTCATCTTCACAGCCATGCAGTGAGTAGGCGCTGCATTATTCCCATTTTACAGATGAGGTACAGAAAGGTGGAGGAGCCTCTGAAGTCCCACAGCTGGCAAATGGCAGAGCTGAGCCCCCTCCCTGGCTCTGTGGCCTCCGCCGCTGGCTGCACGGCTCCGAGGGCCGCCTGGGGCTGCCTCCCGCAGGAGTCCTTCTAGCTGTCCCGGGCCTCCCTGGCTGACTTCCTCTGTCGTCTCCCAGGGCCTGTGCTTGGAACACATGGGATTGCTCTTCTCAAGTCTGGATTTCTCCTGCCCCCCACCCCCAGACTGGGAGCTCCTCGGGCACCGTGCCTGGGTCTGATTCACCTGGTGCGCCCGGTACCTGGCCCAGGAGCGGCCACTCATGGAGGCAGTGACAGGGACCCCTCGGCACAGTGCTTGGCACACCGTACATACCCACCGGCATGTACATGTAAAGTGCATGAGGGGCACTTTATGGTTGTCAGGGGCACGGCGTGATCACCCAGCAAAGTACCGGTGCCTTCCACGTGCCCTGCTCTGCGTTAGGAGCTGCAGATAACAGTGGCAAGCACAACGGACAAACATCTTTGTCCTCTTGGAGCTTATGTTCTCGTGGAGGAGGCATACAGTGAACAAGGCAAAGAAATACAGTACATTTAGTGATACATGTTTAGGAGAAAAAAATAAAGCAGGGAAGAGGGATGGGGAGTATCCAGGAGGAGGTTGAAATTTTAATGAGTCAGGAACCTGGCAGACTTCTCTGAGAGGGTGCTGTTTAAGGAAGTGAGGGAGCAAGCTATGCTGTTTCTTGGGGCAGAGGGAAGAGCATTCTAGGCAGTGCAAAAGTCCTGAGGCAGGAACTTTACTGGGCATGTTTGAGCAACAAGGAGGCCACTATGCTTGGAGTAAGGTGAATGGAGGAGAAAATAGGGCAGAGTTATTGGAGCCTAGAGAAGCAGGTGGAGGAAAGAAAAGGCGGGTGGGTGTTTTCGAGGAGGAGGCACAGAGAGGGTGAAGAGAGGCAGCGACTTGGCCCTCTGCTTAGGAGAGGGACAGATGTGAGGGGAGGCAGCGGGAGAGGACTCCACTTTCTGTAGCTAAAAACAGTCTTGCAGTCTTGACTGGGTTTTTTGGCACCTTGTAGACCCAGATGCAGCACAGAATTGGCTGTGTCTCCTCTAGACTCCTACCAGCTGTTCCTTCATCCCAACCGCAAGAAAGTCCTGCCCACTGCTGGTCTGGAATGGCACCATCCTTCTCCTTGGGTTTCCGCAGCCCGCTCTGCCTGCCCCCTCGCACCTCAGGGAAGACTTGTTCCGAGATCCGGCTCATTAGGGGCTAAGCACTGAAGCTTCTGCCTTCCAGTCCCTCCCCCTGTGCTTCTGAGGTCCAGCCTCCAGGCACAGCCTGCCCCAGAACGAAACAGCTATTTTCCCAAAGATGGTGAGAGGTCTGGGGTCTGGAGAGGCTGGCGGGACGGAGACGAGGCGGTAAAGCAGGAAAGAGCCTGGCAGGCGAGGGGAGGTTGTGAATTCAGTGGGTGCCGGGGATGCTACAAGGCTTTCCTACCTATCAGGTGTCTAGGATGGCTGAGTGAGGAGGTGATACCGGCTGGGGGTATTCGGACTGGATTTATTCTTCTGATGCCACACCCCACCCCGAGCCCTAAGTGCTCAGCATCGTAAATAAAACCTACCTAATAAATCTCCCCCGTAAATTTTCTGCGTAGAATTTCATTACTCGTCTCGTTTCCAGTCATTAGATTTTAGTCCAATTTGGAGTTGTCCCGATGGCTGTGTAAATCACGCCTGCACTCTGGGGAGCAGGAACTCCGGGGAGAAATCACTCCTGGGCCTGTCGGGGTGAAAGCTGGAGCCTGAAAATCTGGACCCTGCGTGGTCGCCCGTGGGGTGTCGGCTGCTCTCACTGAGCTCCTGCTATCCTCCTTGCCTTGGAAAGGGGGAGGGAGATGACATTAACTGAGCACCTCACGTGTGCTGGGAACTTGACACATATCATCTTGATTCCTCACACAAGCCCACAAAGTAGGAAATACTGTCTCCATCGTACAGAATAGGATGGAGGCTCAGAGAGGGGAAATTACTTCTCCAAGGCTACCCAGCTCAACTGATTTGTACCTAGGTAGTCTGGCTTTGAGTCCAGGGTTACTGACTTCAGATCCATTGCATCCACTGCCTCCCAGTGTCATGGATGGAGGAGACTGTGGAGAACCTGCACAATGCAGCCTCTTCCATGAAGCATTCCTTGGTTACCAGCTGGAGTCAATCCCTCTCTCATCTGTTCCCCTATATGAACTTTGAAAGGTGTTGGGCGTTTTTATCAATATTCAGTGGCCTTCCATGGCCCTTCATGTGCTGTGCGTTCTAACGCATGGCTCCCTGGCCTTTGATTCATAGCCCTTTGCTCACTTGTAATTATACATCCAGTTCTGTGGTTGTCAGGTTCTTGTCTTTCTTCCCTTTTAAAATGTAAGCTCTGCGAGGGTAGTGGCCACATCTGCTTGGCTTACCGGTGCATTTCCAGCATCTGGTACAGTATACAGCATGTAACAGGTGGTAAATAATATGTTTTTCATTGAATGGATGAATGGAATAATAAATGAATGAGGTAGTCCCCCCAGGGTGGGGAAGGAGGAGCGGTCAGCATCCCCACATCTCCACTGTGCAGGTCAGTTAGAGTCCCACAGCCCAGCGGAGGTCTGCGTGGGCAGGGAGGGTTCTGGCAGCTTGTGCCCAGGCCCCAGCTCAGTGCCGGTCTCAGCTCCTTCACCCCCAGACCCAGCTGAACGTCCAACTCCGGCCACAACCCCGAAGCCACCTCCGACTCGGATCTCAGCCCTAGTTAGAACACACATCCAACCTCGACCTCAGCCTCACTAACCAGACCTCAGCCCCATCCCAAATCTGATCCCAGCCTGAATTTCAAGCACAGCCTCACCCCCCGTTTCAGCTTAGTCCAACTCCAACCTTAACCTCAAGATCACTAGCCTTGGAAGAGCAATGGCTCCTTTTTGCGCATGGGGCAGGGAGCAGCCGTGGTCACCAGGTGGTGGCTGTCCTGTAGGTCTGCCGTCCTTTGCCCCACTTACAGAGGCCGCAGTCTTGTTGGCTCCTTGTTGGGACTCGGTAATAATTTCTCATTGCTGTGTCGTGGTTACAGTTTGCAAACCACATACACGTTCGTCAGCCCACCAGATCTTCTAACAGCTTGAGAAGTGTGCGTTTCTTTATGTTCTATGGGAGGAGATGAAGGTTATTAAATGCTTTAGCTGGTTTATGGCAAAGGGGGTGCTATAACCCAGCTCTTCTGACTCTGAGTTCCAAGCTGTCCTTAGTTCTCTCTGACCTGCTGGGAAGATGAGAAGGGGCTCTTGGGTCTGTGGGGTGTGTGTGTGTGTGTGTGTGTGTGTAAAGGCAGGGACCTCCCTGGAGTGGCCTCCACTAAAGGATGTGACAAAAGCAATCTTAATATTTCCCACCCTGGGTTCAGGAGAACCTTGAGCTGAGAGAAGGTGAGGAATATTGAGGTTGCAGAATAGTGTGGAAGGGGTTGAGGAGTGTTTGGTTAGGGTCCTGGCAGGAAGCAGAACTCACCTGGAATCATTCCCATGTAGAGACTGTAATGGATGGGTTATTTACAAGGCCTGGGCGGAGTTTAGGGAGCAACAGGGGATGGTGAAGCCCCAGAGGCTGGCAAGAGTCCGAAGCCCTAACCACCTTCAGGGCTGGTGGGGCGAGGTGGGAGAGATGGTGCTCTTGCAGCCCAGCAAGGGCGGGTGCTGTGGAGGACGGATGCCTGGTGCAAACTGTAGTCATGGAGAAACGTAGCTACTGTTAAAAATGTTGCCCAGGAGAGAGGGAGTGGGGAAGGAATCCCTGACCTCCTCCCCCCTCCCAGTAATCTCTGCCAGTGTCTCCCGCCAGCTGAACCCCACCAAGGGGCACCCAGGCCACACAGTCTGCTGGGGTCAGCCTCCCAGGGCACAAAGCGGGGCTGAGAAGGGCAGGGATTGAATCGGGAGCAGGGGATCAAATGGAGAATAAACAGCACCAGGAGCAAGAGAGACCGAGGAGCAGGTCGTCAAGGAGAGACAGACAGACAAAGAGAAACTGAGCGAGGTGGAATGTGTGTGAGAGAGGGAGTGAGAAAGGGCTCAGCCTGTTTGTCTGGGCAGGTCTGCTGAACCCAAATCCGGCTCATCTGCGTCTCCTCAAATAAACTTCTGGGAAGTGAATGCCTGAAGCTGGCAGAGTGCAGAGAAGTCAGCAAATATGTGCGCAGTAAATTCTAAGCCTTCTGTTCCCTGCTCCTGGGAAGAAGAGCAGAGCCTTGGGGGTCCCCCCGCCCTGCACCCCGGTCCCCTGCCTGATTGCTCTGATCCTGGGAATGGCTTCCACCATGGACGCTTGGAAACAAGGAGAGCAGTCTCCCACCCAGCAGGTCTGGGGTCCAGAGAAATACAGGTAACGCTGAGCAGTGAAGCTGATCTCTGAGGTTACATGAGCCTTCGAGTACATGATTTGATGGCACCTTCCTAACACCTCCGTGAGGCACGCTGGGCCGGGGTTGTTGTTCCATTTTATGGGCGAGGGAACTGAGGCCAATAGGGAAGACACTTTCCCAAGGCTGTGTTATGAGTCAGTGGTGGACTCCTGATTAGGCCCTGGCTGAGCCTGAACTCTGACCTCACACAGAGCCCTAGCTCAGGCCCGGACTGGCCCTGAACCTGGCCCAGCACTAACGCCTGAACACAGCCTCAGACTGAGCCTCACACTGTCTGGCCCGGGGGGGCCCAGGGTCCAGGGGCCCCTTGAGTGTTTTCATACTAATTTTGCTATGGACAGACCTCCTGGGATACGCTGAAGGCTTGGAATTTTTCCAGGAGAAACTTTTACTAAGAAAAGGTCACTACTATTTATGAAACACATATTCCCTACTGGGCACCATGCTAAGCACTTTACGTGAGTTATCTCATTTAATCCCCTCAACAGTTGATGATTTCGGTACTCTCATGATCCTCACTTTTTACATGAAGAATCTGGGGCTCTGAGAGTTTCAGTAGCTTTTCAGCATCCCACAGCTAGTACATGGTGGAGCTAGGATCTAAACCCAAGGGCAGCTTGGGAGAGAGGAGATTGGGGAGGGTGGCCTTCCTGCACCCCCTGGGGAAGGAGAGGGGGTCCACAGGACCTGTGTGTCACAGAAGGAACATTCTCAGTCTTGCCTAGGACAAAATATCTGTAGTCATTACACACCTGGGCACAATCCACAAGGTCTGGACATGTATACAGCTCAGGGTCTCTGGAGAAACAGAACAATAGGATATATATAGATATACAGAAAGAGATTTATTAGGAGGGTTGGCTCATGCAGTTATAGAGACTAAGTCCAAGGACCTGTTTGCCATCTGCAGACTGGAGGCCCAGGAAAGCTGGTGGAGTTGTTCCAGTCCAAACCCAGAGGCCTGAGGAGCAGGAGAGCCAAGTCCCAGTCCAAGTCTGAAGGCCCAAGAATCAGAAGCACGGATGTCCAAGGGTGGGAGAAGACGGATGTCTGAGCTCACCAGAGAGCAAATTTGCCCTTCCTCTGCCTTTTTGTTCTATTCAGGCCTTCAGTGGGTTGGTTGATGTCCCCTTGCCAGGGTGAGGATGATCTTCTTTACTTTGCCAATTCAAATGCTAATCGCTTCTGGGAGACACATCTAGAAACAATGTTTCACCAGCTCTCCGGGCATCCCTTAGCCCAGTCAAGCTGACACATAAAACTAACCATCACAGCATGCTACACACTTGTGAGAGATATATGTCTGCCTTCCAAGAGAAGGTGCTGGATGTGTGTCAAGAGCCTTCCTACCTACTCTGCAGTGTCATGCACAGTGCTAGGCATGGGAATGACCTATTAAACCTCCAACTCAGAACTGTGGGGACAAGAGGTAAGCTGAGGACGCTTTCCAGGAATTCCAGACCGGGGTGGAACCCCCAGGGAGAGCCCAGGTCTCCTGCAGCCATCTGTTCCCTCAGGCAGCCCTTTCCTGGGTCTCCCTGTACATCAGTAACTCCCCTCCCGGATTCTACCCTCTAGGCATTCCCAGGAAGGAGAAGGGGACTCAGAATCCTGACCTTTCTATCTGTAGGACAGCATGAGATGTAGAGATGCTTAGCCAGGAGACCTGGCATCTTTGTGATTATGGGCAAGTTCCTCACCCTCTCTGGCCTGTTCTCTCCAATGCAAAGGGAAGCAGTGTGCCTCAGTGATTCCCAGGCTCCCGTCACACTGATTTTTCCCCTGGTCGTCCAGCTCTGAGCCCTGCAGCATCTTTCCATCCTGCTCCTCCCCTCCCTTCTCCAGCCTCTGGGGCAGAGACTCTGGCCATGGTGCTGAAGGCGGCCACGGCCTCTTACAGGGGCTTGGAGGTATGGAGGTGAGCAATGTACCCACCCCAGGATTTGAATGAGGGCAGAGGAAAACTACCCTAATTGAGTACCTACTATGCACCAGTCTGCCTGCTCTTTACTTTACCTGCATTGTCACACTGACTGATCACAGTATCCCTCGGAGGAAGAGATTATCTTGAGGAAACTGAGTTTAGGGAGCTGTGGGGGTCCCACACCTTCCAGAAAGCAGAAAGCTGCTTTCCTGACTTTGGATTTCAAGAAGCCCTGGTTCCCAGAGATGGTCTTGGGACAATTAAGGGCAGCTGAAAACACAGTGACACGCAGAAATGGTTGATAAAACTGTGAAGGAACGTCTGTTGGCATTGGTTCTGAGCCCGCGGCCAGAGATGAATGATTGAAACACCAGGCTTGTTAAAGCGAGAGCACGTTTGATTTCTCTCCCCTGCACTGCATGCGATTTCGCTGGAGGGAAGTTAGCAATCAGCTAATTGACATTGAATTAACCATGAAACTCAGCCTGTGCCTTCTCTCTGACGCGCTCTCCAGCAAGACTTTATCAAGGCTTTGAATTATTGATTATTACTTATAGCTCTGATGGGGTGATTTACTTTTATTTGTTTTCACGTTGGGTGTCCTTCATAAGTGTCCCTGAGAGTGGGAGGCACCCAGACGGCAGAGCTTCTCACCAGAGGAGCATGGGGGAGGAGTCCAGGGACAACACGTCTGGACAGTCCATCCTGCCCCAGAGAAATGAACCTGTATTTGTTAAACCATGGAACTTTTGTTTTTTGTTTTTGGTGCTGTTCCTGTAGCAAAGCTTAGCTTAACCTAACAGGGGCTCTGAGGGCTGGCGTCCTTCCTGATTCCTCATGAGACTAAGCTTAGAGTCTGAATGAGCTGTGTTCCCTACCTGTGCCATCTGAAGTCTATCTGTAAAGACTCTTACTGGATGTCTATTCCAACTCCTTCAGATACCTGAATTCTTCTATAGCATCCCAACCAAATGGCTTTCTGGACTCTGTTTGCATATTCTGCATGTTCTTGGGACAGGGAATTCACTCTCTCCTGTGCTCAGCCCCAAATGTCCCTCTTGGACTTGTCCATGTAACTTCCACTGGTCTGGGCTCTGCCTATGGAGCCCCACAGAGTAGTTTCATTCTTTTATATTCCATGATAGCTTTTTTAAGAATCTGAAACTAGATATCTGAGGCCTCTTCACTTCCAGGCCAAACATCTTTTCAACTCTTCCTCACACGACTAGAATTCAAGCCCCGTCTGATTTGGTATCCTCTTTTGTTGGGAATCCAATGTGTCTGGAGGTCTCTGAAAATACAACACCTAGAACTGGATGTAGCACTCTAGATATGGCTTGAGACTAGTAGAGCTCTCAGAACCATCAGCTTCTTCGGGTTGGATATTAGACCTTTAATGATGCAGCCCAACTGGGATGGATAGCTTCATCCTATGGCAGAGACATGTACTTCTTATTGAATTCATGTGATCCTCATATTTCCGGGCTTCCTTGTGTCCTGGCAGAACCATGTGACCAATCTGGCCAGTGGTCTGTGAGCTGAAGTTATATGTGACATTCTGGAATGAAACATTGAAGAGCTGGTGGGTGACATTCCAGCTCTTTTTCCTTGCCATGGTGACCTGGAAGCCATGTGTTCCAGATGGAATTGCTGTAAGACACAGGCAGCTTGGATCAGATGCCACATTAGAGATGGACAGCACACATGGGCAGATGTCATGTGAAGATGGTGTGCTATACAGGGGTCACCCCAGACAAATGTCACTGTGCAAGTGCACACCATTTTGAATGCCTAATGTTGTTGTGGAAGAAAAGAAGAGAGGGAACTTCCATTTTTGAGCACCTACTATGTGCAAGCTATAAATGGTATCTAATTTGATTCTCACAATTCTCTGAGATAAGGATTATTATTCCCATCTGAGGGATGAGGAGACTGAGGCCTAGAAACTGTTTGAGCTGGGGACGTGACTTCAAAGCCTCCCTGCTTTTTGATTACCATCTGACTCCCAAGACTTGTCCTCTGCTCAATCTCTCACTGCTCTCCACCTTGACAAATGCATAATTTCCTTTCCTTCCTAAAATATTTCAGAATCTGTTTCGTGCCTCATGATTCCTCTGCTGAAATTGGGGATCATACCAGAACCTACTTCTTAGGGTTGTTCTAAGGATTAATTGAGTGAACATACATAGAACATTTAGCACAGAATTAACATTATTTAAGTGTTGGTCATTAATATAGTAATAGCTAATATATATGGAGTACTGTGTTTACCATGTCCCAGACATGGTGCTAAGTGCTTGGTTCATTTTATTTAATCCTCAAAATGACCCTTGAGGCAGGTGTTAGTGCTCTCATTTTCAACTGGGGAAACTGAGGCTTTAGAGAACTCAAGTGAATTATCCAAGTTCATATACTGAGGCAGCGGCACTGTAGGACTCTGACTCTTGGTCATCTGAGGCTGTGCTGTGTGAAGTCAGAGCCAAGGAATAATAATAAGATACGAATAACTTCTATGTACTGAGTGGTTATTACATGCCAGCCACAGCGCCCCTATATATAATCTTAATTTTCAAAACTGTCCTCTCTGAGGCAAGTCCTATAATGAGCTGAATTTTTTACACGAGAGACAGAGTAAGCAAGAGTAGGTAACTTGCTCAAGATCTCACAACCGGGAAAGTGCAGTGGGGACTTGAACCCACGTTGTTGACAACTCTTGCACTTAACCAAGTAATCACCTTAATAGCAGGGAAGATATACGTGTTACATCCTCCGACTGTGATGTGATGCTTGGATTAAAACATTCATTATAACACTGTATGTTAACGATACTGGAATTAAAATAAAAACAAATCATACCGAACACAAAAGGATTCAAGCAGTTTTCAGAGGAAGGGACACGTAAAGCTCTACCACGCAAAGGGCAGTACAAAAAGAAGTGGGTGTTGAGTTGCTGGCCTTCCCAGGGCTCCAGGTGGTGTGAGCAGGTCACAACCAGTTGGATTCGACTTCCCTGAGTCTTGGCCAGCTCCACGCATTTTGAATTGGCCCCGACCGGTCTGGTGTGACTCAAGCCAGCTTGGATCAGTTAGATCTAGTTGCAGCCAGTTGGGACCAGCCTGAACTGGATTGACCTAGTTTAAGTCTGTTTGTCTCTTCAGCCTTAGGGTTTTTGGCTCCCTGTGGAAGTTCTTCTCCTGGACTCCCTGGTCAAATGGCTTTGGTTGGGATGCCAGTGAGAGAGAAAGTGTAAGTAGATTATTACTAACCTCACAGGGGCCAGCCCTTGCACCCTGGGGGTCTGCAGCTGGAAGACCTCAGCTGGGGAGTCCTGGCTTAGCCAACTCTGCCAGAGCACCCTGTCATCAATTTCCCTTCTCCGTCCCCATAGAATCCCCTTGCCATGTGCTCTTCCCTTACATTCCTGTCCTAGAAGTCAGCTTTGCCTTCAGTTTCTTGTTGAGGGTGCAAACCCAGGGGATACCCAAGTGTGCGGATCTAGAATGGTCCCTGAGCATGGGCTTGTCTGGGATGGCGGGGTTCATGTGTGGGTGGTGCCCCCTGTAATGGGTGACTGGCGAGTGTTGCTCACTTCATTCCCAGACCCCAAAACAGATGTGACTTGCACCACTACACTGGCAATTCAATTAAACATTGATGCGCGTGGGGGCTGGGGGAGGAAGGTGGGCAGAAAGGGCAGGTGCTGGCTAATGGGATGTCACATCACATTATCATCCTGCAGAAACCATGCCCCCTTCAGAGAATAACATGGGCTGAAGGGAATGAGTACCAAACAGGCTTGGGGACGGGGCCTCCATGTGGGCTGGAGCCCCACTCCCAGGGCTTGCTGTTCTGTTCCCAGCTGGCTTGTATAGGTTTGGAGCTGCAGGACTGATCAGACCCAGGAAGAGTCAGAAAGCCAGCACCAGCGGTTGCCCAGAACTGACAATACCCAGGTCTGGCCACCTCCCCCTTCCCATGCCCAAGGCTGTGAGTATACTGGTGAGTGAGCAGGGACGGCCACCTGGTTGGGAATGAATTCCTCAGAACTAGAAGAAACTCGTCAAGCACCTGTCCCCATGGGCAGGCGGACATTCAAGAGCAGGCCAACCCATGCTCCTTCCACAGGCCTGTGGGATCCATTCTGTATATCTAGAGAACACAGAGAAGGGAGGGTAGAGAGAAGGAGGGTCTCCCGCTCCAGGCCAGGGCCTTTTCTACCATGTGTTCTACCCCCACCCCTGCACTGAGGCAACCTGCTCGAGAGAGCTAGTTCTTTGCTTCTCCCGGCCTGGTTCTCTCCCCACCATTCTCCTAGCCTGCCTCCTCCACCTGCCACGAAGCAGGTCATGCCAGGGCTCTTGGGACCCCAGAGGATCCTTCCTATCCCCTTTGCGGGTCCCAGTTCTTCAGGCCCTAAGAATAGGGATGGGGGCCACAAAGGAGAGGGGTGATGGGTCTAAGCATGTTAATCAAGGTGGGGATCTCAAGAGACTGTGTTGGGGCCCAGTTTGTCCTAAGGTCAAAGACTGACTGTCTCCAAGGGACCAACTGAACCGAGAAACAACGGAGTCCAGAGACTGACCACTGCCCATGCCTAGGGATTGTTGTGCCCTGGGGCTGGGGGGGCAACTGTGCCCAGGAAGCGGCCATCTCCAGAGACTGACCATGCCTATGGAATGACAATGCCCAGGGACCCACAGTGCCCAAGGATCAACTGAGCCCAGAAGCAACTGTTCTCTGGGGAATGACTACTCTCTGAGACCCTTGGAGGACTTACTATGTCTGTGGCTCATCTTTGCCCTGGGACTGACTTTGTCTTCCATGGCTGCCTGAGGGCTGGCTGGACGCATGGGCCACTCATGCCCAGGGGCTGATTATGCCAGAGAACATCTGTGCCCAGGGACTGACTGTATGTAATCTGTGTTCAAAGACTGTTTCCAGGGGCCATCTATGTCTGGAGACTAACATTGCCCAGTGACCAACTGTGTTCAAGGATGGCACTGCCTGGCAAACCAGCTGAACGCAGGGCCTGGCGCTGCCCAGGGCTGGACTGGCCACAAGGATGGGCTGTATCTGGACATCCCAGACTTCCTTTGCCCAGGTACCAGCTGTGCCCAGGGACTACGGTGGGGAGCAGAAACTTTTCTACTTGGAAATAGTCCTATGCCTGACATGCAGGCTGCCCAGATGCTTGGCACCATGCCTGGCGTGGGGGCCTCTGGCCATGGCTTTTCTTCTGGGACAGTGGGAGGAAGGAGCTCACACCCTCAGTGCAGGCAACAACCTCAGATCCCCTGTTTTGGAGCCCAGTGAATAGAGAAGGAGCAAGAACACAGGGCTATTGAGGACCTATTCTGCATCAGCACATGCTCCGTCCTTCCTTCCCATTATGTCATTTCATCCCCAGGACAACCCCAGGAGGCAGTAGGTATGATCCTCGTTTACAGGTGAAAAACTGAGGTCCACAGATGTGAAAATTCTTTGCTGGCCTTCCTGACTCCAGAGCTCTTAGCCACGTTGCTATTCTGCCTACTAGGCTATAGGCTTCCCATACTCCACACACCGTCCCCCCACCCCCACCGAGTGGAGGGAGAGGTTGGGGCCTCCCCCAGCTTACAGGAGAGGAAACTAAGGAAGGACTAGAACCCAGACATCTAGTCCGCACTTGGCACGTTACACCCACTCCTGGCAGTGGCCCTGACCTCTCACGGCACGAGAAGGGCACTTGGCAGGCCCGGTAGGAAGGGCTTCCTGCGGGCTGCATTCCTGCTCGCTGTCTTGGAGGCAGGCGGGCTGGGGTGCGGAGGCCGTCTGCCTCACACAAGCCCCCTTTCATGATGCCCAACAAGGCTCCTTCAGAGCCCGGGCTCGGCTGGGCAAACACGCACATCTGGACTGCTGGCCGGAGCGGGGCAGCGGAACTCCCCCACGGCTGGTCAGCTGCTCCTGACCTTGGGACAAAGGGAGCTGGGGGCTCCCAGGGAACTTGGGGCTCTGCAGGGTACAGCCCCTACGCAGCCCTCCCTGGGGAGCGGTCCTCTCTGGCTGCCGCCTCTCATTTCCATCAGGGCTGGAACTCGAGGCCGACAGCATTTCCTGCTGAGGGCATGTTCTTCTTTCCCCCCACCACCGGCCCACACCCAGCCAGGAGGGAGAAAGTAGCACAAAGGCTGCAGGGAGCCAGGGGCTGGAGTTGCTTCAGAGCAGCCTCTGCACAACCTCCCCATCCTCCTGGAGTTTACAATTCCACGGAGAGGAAAGACAGGAATCCAATAATTGCAAAAACCAATTGCAAATAACAACAAACTCTTACATCTGGGCTTTTCAGATCCTAGGCACTGTTTTTGGTGCTTTATACATTTTAACTCATTTCATCCTTACAACACCCCTCTGAGGGCTATATGGTGATCATGCCCATTGTATAGATAAGGCGGTTGAGGCACAGAGAGGTTGGGTGACTTGCTCAAGGCCACACAGCTAGGACGTGGCAGAGTCAGGATTTGAACTCAGTGCGCATTTTTAACCATGACGCACATTTACAAACCACTTTAAGGGCAGTAACAGGGGGCGCTGGTGTGGGGAGTGGGGAAGTCATTGGAGAGGGAAATAGGATTTGAGCTGAGGGAAGATGGCTTTGGGCGGAGGGCAGATCTGAGGGTCTGGATAGGAGGCTGTCACAGGAGTATAAATGAGAGATGATGGAGGTGCGGCCTGGATTGGGCATGAGAAGATGCTGGGGTTGGGAGGGGTGGAGCAGCACAGCATCCACTGTGTTTGGAGGTGAGCCAGCTTGGTCCCAGGTACTTTCTTTTTTTTTTTATAAAGATTTTATTTATTTATTTGACACAGAGAGACACAGCGAGAGAGGGAACACAAGCAGGGGGAGTGGGAGACGGAGAAGAAGGCTTCCCGCGGAGCAGGGAGCCCGATGCAGGGCTCGATCCCAGGACCCTGGGATCATGACCTGAGCCGAAGGCAGACGCTTAACGACTGAGCCACCCAGGCGCCCCAGTCCCAGGTACTTTCTTCGCCTGCCTGGCACAACCCCCTTGGCTGCCCTGCCCCTGCGAGGAGGAGGTGTGGTACGTGAGGCACGTTTGGGGCCTTCCGTCGCTGTTGTGCCTCAGCTGCCAGGAGCATCCCCGAGGGTGCAGGGGAGAGGTCAGTGGTACACTGGAGGAAGCCCCACATCGGGCAACAGACACGGATTTCAATCCTGCCTCCTTTGGCCAGCTGTGGGACTCGGGGTGAATCGCCTACGGCCCGGAACCTGAATTTCTTTCGATGGCAGGGCTCGTGTGAGATGGTGGATATGAAAGTAGGGAGAGACTGAGGAGCGACTTGTTGCAGCTGCTTAAAGCATCACTCGAGGTTCCCTTCACGCGACGGGGGGCAGGGAGGGCTCAGGGGCCCTCAACACTGGTCTCCAGAATGTCACGGGATGCTGGTGCTCTGGGACACGAGCCCGCCGTGGGAGGTAGAAGAGCCAGGACTGTCCTGCCAGGCAGGTGGAGAGAACACTCCTGCCTGAGTTCGCATCTCGAGTGGGGCTGGCTGGAAAGGGCATCTCTCACTCATTCCGGCTCCTTCTCTCATTTAACAAATGGTTAATGGAACGTCTGCGAAGTGCCGAGCCCCGTCCCAGGGGCTGCAGTACAGAGATGAGGCAGGGGCTGCCAACACCCGGCTTCCCAGAGCTGCCTCTACGGTGGGGTGGCGGGAAGTGCTGAGCAAAGAAAATCAATAAAGAGGGTTGCGTAA
The DNA here is from genome assembly GCF_011800145.1 of Mirounga leonina. Classification (NCBI taxonomy): domain Eukaryota; kingdom Metazoa; phylum Chordata; class Mammalia; order Carnivora; family Phocidae; genus Mirounga; species Mirounga leonina. Next base: position 65,115,201 of record NW_023270447.1, on the reverse strand, counting down.
ACCCCCAGTGATGAGAGGAGAGCGACCGGAGAGAGGGGGCTCCTCCGGGGTGGGGTGGCCCAGGGGGATCCCCAGGATGGCGGCGGGAGTCGGCCGCCTGGGGGCGCTGAGCGGAAGGGCCGGCCAGCTTAGGTGTTTTGTGAGGAAGGAGGGTGGTGGCAGCGGCCTCAGGAGGTAGGAGAGGAGCGGGCACCGCAGGCCCTTCTAGGGAGTGTGAACTTGACTCCAGGAGGGATGGGAAGCCTTTGAAAGGATTAAAGCCAGGCCAGGACAGAAGCTGATGCACTGGTTTAAAAGGTTACTCCAGTTGTCTTGCAGTGAATGGAGGACAGAGTCCTGATGGGCTCCTGCCCTCTCACCCCAGAGGACCACACCTCTGTCAGCTCAGGCATTCCATGCCCTCCACACCCCACCCCTCTTCCAGACTCCGGGCTCCACAGGTGCCGTCATGGCCCCCCAAGAGCACCAAGCCCCCTGAGGCAGAGGCCTGGCCGGCTGCCCCCCAACAGGCGGGGACCCAGGCGCAGGGACCGTGGGTGTGGGCACGGCTGCCCTGCCTGTTTCCACCCACCATGTGGGGCAGGGCCCCCACCCCCACCCCGCATGGGGCTTTTGAATTAAAAAGTCTTAACTTTTTCTTTTAAATGGCAGCTCTGTGTACTGTACATGGTAATTAATACATTAGCATTTATGCAAAATACCATCACAGCCGGGCTGGTATGTCAGCTGCCTTCCTGAGCTGCAAAAATGTGAGCGCCCCAAGGTACCTCAGACAGGCCCCCCGCCCCTAGCAGACAGCTCCATTTGACCCGTGCCATTCACTGGCACTCACTAACCGGTCTCTGTGCATGCCGGCCCAGGTCTATGCAGCCTCTTAGGAGGGTCTGTGGGTATGCATATCTGTCCATGTGTGTGTGTGTGTGTGTGCGCACGCATGCACGTGTGGCCCGTGTCTGTATGAAGGCACAGGTGGGGTACATGAGGGCATCTTCACTGGCTCCCCATTGGTGAGGAGCCCATAAGGTGGGCTTATATGTGTGCATCTCTGAACGCATGTGTGTATACGTCTGTGGGGCCATGCCTGCAGGTGTTTTAGTGTTTGTGACCGGGTAGGTGTGCGTGTCTGTCTGTCTGTGTGTCTGTGTGCATCCATGTGGGTTCTGCATGCACGTACTGTGTGCACACATCTGTATGTTCATGTTCATATGCAGACTTCGGTGAGCGCTTGTGTGTAGGCGCCTGTGTGTGGGGGTCCTCAGGCATGCCCGGGGGGGTCTGCTATCTGTGTATGTGCATCTGTGTGTTAGGAGGGCTGTGTGCGCCTCTGTATGTGTTTGGATATGCCATGTGCATTCCTATACATGGAGAAGTGTGTATGTGAACGTGCGTGTGCTTGTGCGCACGTGCGTTTGTGAGATGCTTGCTAGAGCAGTTCAGAGAGGGCGTTGTAATGCAGTGGAAAGAACAGCCCGCTGCAAATAATGACCGCTGGGGTCACACTGAGACTCCACTGCTGGCCAGCTCTGAGGCCCTGGGAAAGTCACGCCAACTGTCTGCCCCTGGCTTTCCTCGTCTGTCAGCTGGGACTAATGAAACCTACCGTGCCCCAAACAACAATAATCAATAGTCCCCGGACACTGGACGCCCCACCGTCGAGGAGCTCCCCAGTGCAGCGGGGGAGATGAACCCATGAATAGGTGATGGCACGGGGGTGGGGGCTGCAAGGAAGGGCACTCAGCCCTGAGTAGGAGATGCTGTGGGATCAGAGGTGGGGTTAGGAAAAGCTTTTCTGAGGAGGCGATTGTTGAGCGAATCTTGGAGGATGAGGAGGGGTTAGCAGATGAAGAAGCCCAGAGGGTGAGCCAGCCTGAAGGAGTGCAGACACGGAGTAGATGGGCTGGAGACCCTGCAGGAGCGAGCTGGCAGGAGTTGGGGTACCTGGAGTAGATCATCCAGGGTGGCACATACTAGGACAATGGGGAGCCAGTGAAGACCTTTAAGAAGGTGAGGGTCGGAGCGGAGCATCGCTGTAGCTTCTGCAAGGAGGAAGGAGTAGAGTGGGAGGCAGTTCTAGAAGGGAAACACGGGGGCCAGCCTGCTGGGGGATAACCTTGAGCCCAGTCTCTGGGGATAAAGGGGAGGCAATTGCTGAGTCAGAATCAATAGCAGGCAGAAATGATTAGATAATGAGTTGGGGGGGCGGAGGGGAAGAGCTGGGGTGCCACCCGATCTGTGGCCCAGTGATTGGATGGTTGATGAGGGTCACTGAGAGAGTGGACACAGAAGGAGGAAGGAAGGGGTTCTCTTTGGAGGGAGGGTGGTGAGTTTTAGATGTCTTGAGGCTGCAACACCTATGAGCTATCATTCATTAATTCATTTATTCATGCATTCACTATGTATCAGGCATTTGAGAACCAAGATGAACAAGACAGAAGATTGTCATAGGAGGGGGTAAAATCAGGTGCAGAGGCCCATCAGGAAAAGAGGTGGAGTCTGGGAAGAATGATAAAAGGCTTAGGAAGGTGGGAGAATGTAGCAGAGGGAGGGGAGAGAGCCAGGCCTGATCTTGCAGTGGCCTGTAGGTGGGGCGAGCAGGTGAAATGTTTGGGGACGGCAGTTCGGGGCAGGCACTGACAGTTGGGGGTAGCCATGTGAGGTTTGCATTTTAGGAAACCCTTTCTTTTCTTTTCTTGCCCATGCCTGTAGCCTGCCAAGGGATCCCTGATTTTCTGATTTGTGAAATGGGGCTGATGCTCTGTGCCTTTACCACGTAGTGGGAAATAGAATGAGGCTGGACCCTGGTAATATGTTCCTGCCCTTAAGGAACTTCCAGAAACACACACTATGTGTCGTGGATGCCATGAGAAAGGCTAGTACATAGTAGGTAGTCAATTAATACTTGTTGAATAAAGTGTCAATTGAATGAATAGTCACACAGGGGTCTGGGGAGCTGAAGGAGGCATGGATGGATGGGATCTGCCTGGGAGCAGGGGCGAATTAGGGAAGACTCCCCAGATGAGGTGACTCCCAGGTCCTAGAGGATGAGTAGGAATTATCCAGGGGAAGTGGGGAGAGGGAGCAGCATGGGCCAAGGTGTGGAGGTAGGACAGCAGGGCAGGCTGGGGGAATCTGAAGTCATTCAGTGTGGCTGGAGTGCAAGTGTGCAGGGGAGGAGTGGGGATGGGTGTGCTTGGAGTGCTACTGAGGCCATATCACAAAAGACTTTGAGTGTCAGGCTAAGGAGCTTAGACTACCCCCCCCCCCCCCCCCCCGGCAATAGGCAGTGTGGAGCCACAGAAACCTTTTAAGTAGAGGAATGGCTGGTGAGTAAATTGTGTAGAAATCATCCTGGGTACTGACTGAGGGAGGGCAGGGCTAAGGACAGGGAGCCCAGTAATGGGTCTTTTGTGGCTTCGTTTGGGGGTAATGACCGTGCTGCTGTACCTCTTGGATTGATCTTAGGAATGGGGCACCAAGCCTTTTTAAAATTAAGGCATGCACTGGGCAAGCAGCAGGAACTCTGGTTTCCATCTTGCACCCTGCCATTATCTTGCCCTGTGACCTTGACTTGGCCAAGTCAATTAGCTTCTGAGGGCTTTAGGTGGCTCTTAGGTCACCCCGCAGGAGGTGATCCAGGTAGAAAGAGAGGGATGTTGGGAAGGGCTTTGTTTTGCTCACCTCCTGGGGGGAGGGCCCCCTCAGGCACCGGAGGGCAGGGAGGGGGGCAGCTGCTCTCCTTCCCTCGCCTCCATAGGAGGAGGGCGAGGACGAGGACAAGGGCAAGCTCATGTATTTTCATGCCGTGGCCTTGACACTCAGCCCCACAGTCCCAGCTCACAGAGGCTGGGAGGTGGCTCTGGGGTGGGCCGACCCCGCCCGCAAGCAGACACTCTGCTATTGTTCAGAATGGAATTGGTCCCAGGAAGCTTGGAGCCTGTGAAAACCGCTATGAATTTTGCAAAACAGCTCTGAGGCGGTAAAGCATGTCAGAAGAATCAAATGTGGAAATCCCTATTTAGAAACTCCACTCTGGACAGGCGTGGTGTGCCCGGAGAAGGGCTGGGGTGGGGGGTTCTGGCCCTAAATGTCCCTCTGCTGGGGCCTCCGGGGTGTGCCCAGCCCACGCCAGAGGGGAGACAGCCCCTCTCCCCGGCTTCTATCTGGTCCCCCTGGCCTCGGATGGAGCCCCTCCCAAGGCACCCCTCCCATACTTGCCCAACGTACCTATACTTTTTTTTTCTTTTGAAAACAGTTTTATCATTTTGTAAAAAAGGATACATATGCTCACTGCAAAAAATTCAGACAATATGGAAAAGTTCAAAGAAAAATGTAAAAATCACCTCAGATTTCACCATCCAGAGATAACCACATAACATTTTGGTGAACGTCCTTCCAGACTTCTCTCTGTGCATAAATATACACAAATAGATTCCACGTATGCAGCTCTACCCTGAGTGAGATCAGACGACACATGCTGTTCTGTCACCTGTTTTTTTTCCCCCCACTCAGCAATATGTCATGGACATCCTTCATATCAATACATGGAGATCCACCTCGCAGTTTGAATGCCTGCATTATGTACATGGAAGTGCCACACTTTACTGACCCAGTCCCCAGCTGATGGTGATGTGTTTTCCTCCATGCTTGTTTTGCTTTTATAAATATCCCCGCAATAAACTTCTATGTGCATATATCTTTGTGAATTTCATTCATTCATTCACCCATTCATTCATTCGTTCATTCACACCACAGATGTTATCCAGTGCATTCTATGTGCCAACCCAGGGCCGGGGTAGGGATCGAAAGGGTGAATAAAACAACATGGTCAGTCCTTGCTTTTACAGAGTTTATGATGTAGTGAGGAGACAGGACATCCAGTCCCAGCCAGCAGGGGAGACAGCGGTTTTGTGCCATGAGCTTATGTCTTAAGCACTTACACAAATAATGATCCAAGAAGCACGTGATACGGAGTACAAAGGAAAAGTGCTCAAAGCATGAATGAAAAGTTCAAGCTGTGAGAGAGTAAGACAAGAGAAGGTAACCTAGACTCGGGAGTCAGGGAGGGCTTCTCTGAGGTGGTGACAATGAGGTCCGAAGATGAATGGGCAAGAGACAGGGTCAGGGGATGGAGGGGGGAAGGGTAGGTGGATGCGGAGGAGGGGAACAGCAAGAGGGTGTCACTTAGAGGGAGCAGTGGTTTCAACTATTAACATGCAGATGATGCCTAAAAATGGACTTGCTAGGTCAGAGGGTAAGCAGAGTCTGCGGTTCGAAGGTGTCAGGAGATTCAGTAAGAGCCAGCACGGAGGGCTAAGCACAACGCTCATGTATGGGAAGCAAGCCGGTCGCTGCTGTTGCCATTATTATTATAATTATCTTTGCCAATCTAATGGGTGAAAAATGATATCTCATCTTTGTTTTTAACCGTGTCTTTTTTTTTTTTTTTTGACTGCAGGAAATGAGCCCTTGGGGGGAAATGAACTATCTTTCTTTCTTGAGCCACCTTTGTCAGAAGCTTCCTGTGCCCCTTGGAGAGGTAGGAAATGTTTCGCCGTGCCCTCCTCACAGCAGAGCCCCTGGGACTTTGAGATGACCCCAAATCCCGCGTAGCTCTGGCTTTGCAAAGGCAGGTGCCGCTCAGAGGGGAGGGTGGATTGGGACCTGTGTTGGATGGGTGTCATGCCCGTTGGGAGGGACAGGCGGAGAGGTGGGGGCCCTGGAGGCAGAATCCACATGCCATTAGAAGTGCTTAGAGATCCCAGGAGCTTCTGGACGATGTTAATGCAGCTATATGAATATTAACAGAGTGGCCATTAATATTGATGACAATAATAAACAAGGGTGAGGATTATTTTTAAGGAGGCTTGCTGCTCCAGCTGTTGCCTCCCTTCATTAAGAAGCTTCTGAGGCTCTCGGCCTTCCTCTTCCCAGACCCCTCAGGCAAGACTCAGTGGCATCCTCATGACTTCTGCCTGGGCAGGGACTGAGCCAAAAAGGCATCTCCAACACCTCGGATTGGACGGGAATCGATGCAGGAAACCCGAGTTTCCGTCCTGGGCGCTCTGGGCCTCGTGAGTGGGTTGGGGGGCAAGAGAGGGATGAATCAGCTTGTGTATGGGCAGCCATCTGTGAAGACTCTGCTTCTGACCCTTGCAGGCATGAGACTCCGCCGTCTACACCCCCAGAGGAGCGTGGGCTGGGGGCTTGCAAGGGGCCAATCTCTTGCAAAGGTGGCTGGAGGAATTACCCTGCTAAAGTGGTCATGAATTATAGAAAGGAAGGGGGGAGGGGAGGAAGGCCCAGAATATCATATGTGTAAATAAACCAGAGTGGCGGGCAGACATAAAAGCCAACCACTAAGCTCTTGGACCCACAGCGCCCCTTCTCTTGCCGACCCACTCGTGCCAAGTACCACAGCGAGTCGCTTACAACCTCCTTCTTCAAAGGATTTGTTAATAAGTCAATGACGGAACATCTAAAGGGGAAAAATATTTCTCTTTATAGTTGGAGATAATTGTCCCAGGAAAAAAAAAAACAACAAACCTTTAATTACAACTCACATGGAGAAAGCTTGATTTGTGGGCAGAGCCCAAATGCTGAGGAGCTAGATGTAAAATATTTGTAATATTTAGGGAACCTAGAGTTTTACATAAAAGTAAACAGCATTGCCTGAAGGCACAATTTCCAGCAACACAATAAAATGTGCAGTGAATTTATGGCGGCCATCCATTAGCTCTTACCAAGGCAACGTCGCCCCTATCTGTCGTCCATCATTATAATAGAGGGTTAATGCACCGAATTTACATAAAAAAGTCATATTGTCTGCATGAATTATTTACACTCGAAGCTGTTTTTACAGCTTGGTTTCAAGCTGGATTCTGGGAGAGATTCTGCCAGTAAATTACTCTGTGGAGACCTGGTTCTATAACGGCGTGCGGAGCCAGCAATGAAAAGAAAGGAAAATGGGCAGGCCCTGGCGGGTCGTTGTTGCTGACGCCTCTCGGGTGGGGGCTGGAGGCGGCGGTAGAGGCTTCAGGAGGCTTGTGGACCTTGCCGCAGATGGGGCTCGGTTTCTGGGCCCACAGCCTCGTGGTCGCTGCCGGGCTGCCCACGTGGTCAAAGCCAATGTGGGCCCACGGGAGCACAGGGATCCTTCAGAGGTGGCCGAAGGCTCTTGGTGGCTGAAGTCAGAGGTCTTCTAGGGATCGGGGCCCTGGAGAGGAAGAGGACGCGCTGTGTTTCGGGTGCAGGGGCCTGGCTCAGCAGTGTGAGCAAGACCCACGGTTCCCATTGTACAAATGGGAAGACTGAGACCTCGAGAGGCACCTTCTCAAGAAGCAGGAAGCCCATCCATTCCAGGTGGGCCCAGGGAACGTGGGACATACAGACACTTCAGACTTGGGGGCAGAGTCGGGTGGTGATGGGGCGTCCGTGGGAGGACCCACAGAGGCCCCATGCCTCCCATCTCAGTGCTTATGTTCTGTACGACTTTTAGTGAGTTGAAGGCTGTTTCAGGGCTTGGTCTGGGGATGAGCTGTTTTTTGGCGCTGAGTTCTTGAAATCTCTTCGCTTTGGGACCTGGGGTACTGGGGAGAACTGCTCATGCTTCCAGGTGGTGTGGTCACACAATGGAAGCACACCTGGATTTTTAATTCCATGCCTGCTGCCTGGTGTTGGGCAAGCCTCCTAGTTTCTGGGGCCTCAGTTTCCTCATCTGTACAGTGGGGTTTCCAGTCCCGGCTCTCTCAGCCTGTCCCCCAAATGACAAGGGGCTCGAGGGGGGAAGACATGCTATGGGAGGTGTGTGATGTGTCACAAGCACAGTAACAGGTGACAAGGGTCCGCAGAGGGGAGCCTTGAAGTTAGAGCTGATCGAGGGACTTGAAGGGGGCAAGCAGGCAGAGGAAGGGAGAAGCCTGAAGGGTCAGACACAAAGAGATAAAAGAATCCCAGAGACAGGGAGATAGGGAGAGACAAAGAGCAATCACACAAAACAAACAGAGAGGAATGGAGATGGGAAAGAGGTGCTGACCCAGGGAGAAAAGTCAGGCAGACGCCTCAGGCTCTGACTTCCTAGAGCCCTGTGGGTGTTTTCCTGGTCAGGGAGAGGTTGGCAGGATGGGGGCTGCCCTGGGACCTGTTCTACCTTTTGCCTGGACCCTCCCTCCAGCCTGGGCTTCTCTCTGGCCTGGAGGTTCCTGCCTGGTCTCTGCTTTTTCTGTAGCACAGGGAAGCCCGAGCCGGATGTCAGCCCCTTCCTCCCCCATCTCCCAGCACCTGGGACAGGCAGGGGCTCCTTGCCGCTGCACTCCCGGTCTCCCGCTCCTGGAGCGGCCACGGCACGTCCCAAGGGCCTGGAGACAACAAATGACTCCCCGCTGACGGGTTGCTCGCCGCCTCCTGCCTGCCAGTCTGTTCCGCTGCACACTGCATGCAGATAATCATGTAAGGCGAGGGAACCCCTCCTGCCCGTGGTGGTGTGATTTAAACCTGAACTTTGCTTTGCTTTCATCCCCCCGAGAAGCAAGATTTAGATGATAAATTTCTCTGTCTTCCTGGGAGCGTGCACACACATGTGCACAGACGTGCACCTGCACATACATATAAAGGTGCTCACACATGGCAACGCCCCCCCCCATGCATGGATAGTTACAAATGTGCCCACCCCGTTTGCAAACCACAATTGTACCTATTCACATATGATGCCTTCGTACGACACGCATGCCATCCAGGGAAATGCAGTGGTGCCTGGGACGGCTGCCATGGGCAGGGGGAGGGGCGGGGGTGAGAGGCTGAGCGTGAAGGGGATGAGCTAAAACTGCGAGAAGCTGTCCAAATATCACCCCACCTCACTGCCTGCAAGAGGGGAATGAGGCTTGTGTTTTGGTGTGAATGTGCATGTCTGCGTGTGTGTCCCTGCGCTCAGGTCTGTGTGCTTGCCTGTGGGTTTTGACAAGTGTGGGAACCTCTGTCGCATGCTGAGGTCAGTGGCCTAGGGACAGGGGAGAGCGTGGTGTATGGGAAAGAACTTGGGGCCGGAGTCACACCCAGCCTGCCGCCGGCCTCGGGCAAGCTGGTGTCCCTCTCTGGCCTGCCTTTTCTTCTGGCCACCGAGGGTCCTACCAGCTCTGCCTTTCTAGTCTCTGGTGACCATGAGGGGGTGTTTCTGAGTAAGCTGGGCTTGGGGGGTGTGTGTGCGCACGTGCAGTGTGTTTGTGTGCACGTTCATGTGGAGGTGTGTTGTGTGTGTGTGTGTGTGTATGCGTGTGTGACAGTGAGTTTGAGAAATGATCTGTGGGTATGTTTTGCTTAGTGGAAGTGTTCGTGAGCGTGAAGACATCCTTGTTTTAAATTGCACCCCCTCCTACCCCTTTTCCACTTTATTTATATATTTTTATTTTTTTATTTATTTGACAGAGAGAGACACAGCGAGAGAGGGAACACAAGCAGGGGGAGTGGGAGAGGGAGAAGCAGGCTTCCCGCCGAGCAGGGAGCCTGATGCGGGGCTCGATCCCAGGACCCTGAGATCATGACCTGAGCCGAAGACAGATGCTCAACGATTGAGCCACCCAGGTGCCCCAGGCATCTTATTAATTTTTAAGGATTTTATTTATTTATTTATTTGACAGAGAGAGAGAGAGAGCACAAGCGCAGGGAGCAGCAAGCAGAGGGAGAGGGAGAAACAGACTCCCCACTGAGCAGGGAGCCCTATGATTCGGGGCTCCATCCCAGGACCCTGGGATCATGACATGAGCCGAAGGCAGCCGCTTCACCGACTGAGCCACCCAGGCCCCGCCCCCCTTTTCCACTTTACTCTCATCCATAACATTGATCATCATTGAACGCCACTCTATGTTTACGTATTTATTTTGTTTATGGTTTCTCTCTCCCTGCCAGAGCATAAACGCCATGAGGGCAGGACGTTTAGCTGCTCTGCTCACGCGTGTCTCCCCCACTAGAATCATCTCTGGCACAGGTGTCCTTGTGAATGTTCAATACATATGCACTGAATGAACACACAAATGAATGAACGACTCTATCGTCTCCTTCAAGTGTTCTCCTGAGCATCCGTTTCTTTCCTTTCCTGAAAGTGCTGTTAATCATAAAGTCCCATATGTGGACCAGTGGCAGGGGCCGTCAGCGAGGGGCAGATCAGGTGTGGAAAGCCAGGCAAGAGGGAAAGGTACTTTTTAGGAAAGAGAGTGTTGCCTCCCTTTCCAGGAGCAGTTCTGAGGGAGCTCTGAGGATGGAGGAACAGATTTCAGGGTGTCAGGGAGGGAGGTGGAGAAGACGAGGTGAGGACAGTGGGTTTAGGCAGTACATGGAGGAAGAAGGAGAAGACATGAGCTGGAAGAGGCAGTGGGGTCCTGTGGGCGTCCGCACGAACTTGGTGACATTTATCAACCTTCTTGCCAGGAGTGGCTCAGGTTTGTGGTGTTTGGTTCCCTAAGTAGGTCTTCTGGCGTTTGTGACGGGGAGTATCTACCTGACTGTGGGAGGTAATGTGAATGGGAATGTCTAGAACTGTGCTGTCGACACAGGAGCCGTGGGCCATGTAGTTGTGGCTACGGAAGTCTCAAGTGTCCCTTTTGTAATGAGGCCCTGACCACTCTACTTAAAATTGCTGCCTGCCTCCTCCTAGGCACCCTGATTCTCCTTGTCTGGTTTTAATTTCTCTTCTGTCCTTATCACTTCCCAATACATTACATGATTTACTTTATTTATTTATTTATTTATTTATTTATTAAAGATTTTATTTATCTGACAGAGAGACACAGTGAGAGAGGGAACACAAGCAGGGGGAGTGGGAGAGGGAGAAGCAGGCTTCCCGTGGAGCAGGGAGCCTGATGTGGGGCTCGATCCCAGGACCCTGGGATCATGAACGCAGACGCTCAATGACTGAGCCACCCAGGCGCCCCTATTTAAGTTCATTTTTTACCGTTGGTGTCCCTGTGAGAATGAGAGACCTCACAAGGGACAGGACCTTGGTCTGGTTTGGCTACTGATGTATCCCCCATGCCCAGCATGACGCCTGGCAGGTGGCAGGTGCTTGGCCCGTGTTTATTGAATGACTGGATGGGCTTCTGTCCGAGTGGATTTGCAAAGTGTGTTTTTTGAGTGGGTTTGTAAAGCGAGTGTTTGCGGGATGGGAGTGTCAAGGGGCTGTGTTTTTGATTGTGGGCTGACTGTGTTTGGGATGCGGGTGGGTTTGTTCCAAAGCTCCATCCTCTGAGGCCTGTGGGGCAGTCCTCTGATAGAGGCTTCAGGTTCTGGGCATCCAGACCGGACATGATCAAGGTCCTGCCCACAGACCCACGATAGAGTCCCCTGGGATCTCCAGGAGTCCTTTCCTTGACTGGCTGTCCCCTTGGTGGCCATGGGCCTGAGCCCCAGCCCTGGCAGCTTCCTGGGTCCATTCCCTCCTTTTCCCATGGGCAGCCTGGGCCCCAAACTTAGGGAATTCCCTCACCCTGCAACCAGTCTGCCCCCTGGGCCGGGAGGAGTCAGAGGGGTGAAGGCTGGTCGTCAGTGCTGGAGGTTAGCTGTCCTGGGTGGCTGGGCTTGGCATCTGGATAGTCTGGAACGTGGCTGGGAGGAGGGGCCTTGGGGTGTCCCTTGGGCAGGTGGGGATCCTGGCCATTGGGGGTTCAGGAGGCAGTGGTCAGTTCAGAGGTTTCAGGGCTGGGCAGCAGGTGGCTGGGTCCTGGTGAAGGGCTGGGGAAGAGGGGCCAGGCTAGCCCCGGGCTTAGGCTGTGGGGGAGTCAAGGGCCCAGGAGTCAAGGAGCTTAGGATGTATGTGTGGAGATCAGCCCCTGGGGCCAAGACAAAGAAGCCACTGGTCCTGGTCTCAGGCAGCAATGGGCTTGGTGCCTCAGTCCAGTCCCTTTTATTATGTGAAGGTGGTGGGCACAGAGCTGCCGGGAGGTGGGGGTGAGGCGTGGCCACCCCTGTGGCTGACAGTATCCGGACCAAAAGGTGCTCAACCAAGTGAACTCAGGGTGGAGGCCCAAAAAGACAAGTGCAAGAGGGCTAGAGACAACCCCCCCGCCCCGCCCCTTAGGCCGGCATTTAGGAAATACTGTCTAATATTGAGAGTATGGTGTTCGGGGTCAGACAGAGCTGTGCTTAGCTTTCACACTTTCCCGCTGTGTGATCTTTCGAAGGTCTCTGCACCTTAATTTCCTCATAGGTAAGATGGAGGTACTTTTTATTTCATAGTGGGATTGGAAGGATTAGGCTGTATTACTACTGTTATTGTTTTATTTAAACAATTGCGTAGGGGCGCCTGGGTGGCTCAGTCAGTTAAGCATCTGACTCTTGATTTCGGCTCAGGTCATGATCTCAGCGTTGTGAGTTCAAGCCCTTTATCGGGCTCCGTGCTCGGTGGGGAGCCTGCTTGAGATTCTCTCTGTCCCTCTCGCTCTGCCCCTCCGCCTGCTTGCGGGTGCACCCTCGCGTGCTCTCTCTCTCTCTCAAATAAATAAATAAATCTTAAAAAAAATAATAAACAATTGCAGAGATCCAGGAAGGGAAGACTGCCTTGATAGGTGTTCACATAAAAAAGATCCAGGGCTTTGGCTGATCTCAGATTAGCGCGAGGGCCTCGTACGGATGGTGACATCTGTGATACTTAAAGAAGTCAGTGATTCCTAGAGCCAGCCTGGGTTCACTGAGACCAGGCAAATCTTTCAGATTCCTGACGGCTTTCATGACTGGTGGGTGAGGAAAATGAGCTTGTGTGGAGTGGAGAGGGGTATGTTATTTATTGAGCACCTGCTGTGAGCTGGCTACTTCACATACACGATCTTAATCTTCACAAGTTGTGCACGAGAGGTGACGGTCTCCATTTTACAGATGAGAAATGAAGGATCCAGGAAGTTAAATGACTTTCCCAAGACTGATGGGGCTTGGACGCAAGCCTGGAACTTTCTGTCATATCACACTGCCTCCTGAGACACAAGGTAGGGTCTCTCCTGCTCTCGAGGACATGGTGGATGGCTGTGAGGGCATGGGGGCGGCTCCCATCTGGCTGAATGACAACCTTGGGATGTTCATAGAGGTGGCACTGGGTCAGTCTGCGAAGGTCTTCAGAGGCAGTGGTGGGGCTCTGCCTTCTACCCTGTTCTGACCAGTGTATGTCAAGGACCCAAAAGGAGATATAAAGGGTGTAGGCCTATAAGAGCAGGAGGTGATAGAACAGAGAAAAAGGACAGAGCAAAGCTCAGATAGGAAAGACGGGATCCTGAGAGATCTCAACGATGTGGAGTGATAAGGGAAATTTAGCATGATGAAATGTCACAGGGATAAATGCTGGGGCCCATCTTGACTACTAGATAAAATTTGAAAGGGATTTAAGAGTTCAAGGGACAGGGGCACCTGGGTGGCTCAGTCGTTAAGCGTCTGCCTTCGGCTCAGGTCATGATCCCGGGGTCCTGGGATCGAGCCCCGCATCAGGCTCCCTGCTCGGTGGGAAGCCTGCTCCTCTGTCTCCCACTTACCCTGCTTGTGTTCTCTCTCTGGCTGTCTCTCCCTGTCAAATAAATAAATAAAATCTTAAAAAAAAAAAGAGTTCAAGGGACAGTAAGTTCAGTACAAGTCACTAGGCCACATTAATAAAGGTATGGGGTTTGGGATAAGGGAGGGGGACCACTGTCCTGGCCCAGCCAGCTTTCTGCCCTGGGGCAGTCTCTATTGTGCATATTTGGAGGTCATGTGCTATTTTCTGCTTTCTCAGCTCTTCATCTTTTGGTGGGGGGGTTTGTGGGGGAAGGCAGAGCCCTTCTGGAGTTTAACCCTTGGATTCCATCCAGAGTAGCCCTCCGAAATGACACCTTTGAAAGAGGGGAAATAGCAGCGGGTTTTCTGAACTTTATTTTGAGCAGCCAGTCTTGGATCTGATCTTTATGCTAAACCTCCCTCATCTGGGGAGAGGAAAGGGCTGGTCCCTGAATGTTCAGGGACTGGGAGGGGTCCTGGTCCCCTTGGCCACTGGCCAGGCAGGTCCACGCCCTTTCCAGTGATCTCCTTTCCCTCTCATCCCCAGGATGAGAGCCTCATCCTGGAGGTCAGTGGCCTGCCAGGGCCTGGCCGGGCTGGTTCTTCTGCGCGGGAGGTGGGCAGAAACAGAGAGCCTTGCGAGTTGCTCATGTCGGGGCTGGATCCCTGCTCGAGCTGGGGGTGTCACCTGCCAAGCGGAATTGGGCACAGGAAGCGCCTGGCTGGGAGACATACTGTTTCATTTGGAGGTTCTGTTCCACTCTGAAATGCACTTCTCCTGGCAGCTGTGGTGAAGAGAAGTGGTTAAGCTTCCCTCTCTCATGCCAGAATCACAGCCACTTTTTCCTGAGAGAGAAACAGGGCTGTAGACAGTTTTCCTCATGAAATACTTCTTTTCCTCTTAAATCTGTTTTTATAATTTTTTTTTTTTTCATGCACAGAAAAGTGAAACGGGTGATATTAAAATAAACAAGACATTTGAGATAGGAAGGTTAAAGCAGATTGTTGGGGGTGGGGAAGAGGGTTGGATATGCCCCACGTTTCTGCACACAGGCTGCTCATAGCCTGTTGAAAATGGGAGTGAGAGAAAAGGTCCACAATTCTGCCCGCCTCCCAGCCCAGAGGAGCTTTTCTCTCCGACTGTCTTGGGGATTCACTGAGCAAGGCAGTGGGGAAGGAGGCTGTCATTTAACAAGAGCCCACTTAGTACTAGGCCTGTAATGTGGGTGACGTCATTCAGTCTGCAGAGCAACCCTGGGAGGTAGGACCCATTTTATAGATAAGGAAGGTTGAGGCGCAGATGGATTAAGATCGAGCAGTCAGGGATATACAGAACTGGGATCTGACCCTGCATGGGCCTGACCTCAGACGCCATGTTCTTTTCGCTATCCTTTGTTACCTTGAGCAGTTGCGTATCGAGCTGGAGGATGTAAAGGAGGAGGAGGAGAAGGAAAATAAGAAGATGAGACATTGGTCAGCCCTGAGGACTGGGTGTCCTACTTGGCGAGATGGAGCAAGACACGACCACTGTGAGTGAACCAAACCCTAGTTGCTGGGTTCTGACCAATACGGCGGGTTTGGGGAAGGATGTTTGGCTTGATAACCAGGATGGGCTTCCTGGAGGTGGAACGCCCTGGAAGCTAGATGGAGGTGAGGGAATGGCCTTGTTGCCGTGTGAGCAAAAGCAGGAAAGATGCTAATTTGGCTTGGGTGTGGGGAGGTGAGTCGGGGTGGGGTAGTCAGGACGATTGTGTTGGAATCAGGGGATCAGGGTGGAGAGTGTGATGCCAAGAGAGAATCCTGCGCTGCGACGCAGGTGCCTGGTTCTTGCCCCTGCTCTGCCACTGCTGATTTGCTGTGTGATCTTGGGCAAATCCCTTTCCCTCTCTGGGCCTTAGATTTGCTTTCTATAAAACGATGGACTTGAACTAGAGGGCCCCTAAAGACCCTTGTAGGGTCCCATGAAGAGAGAAGGTGACTATAAAATCCAGAAGGGAGGGCTTGGCATTAGAGTCATCATGAAATATTAGTCGAAAAGACCCCCAGGAATCATCTTCTAGATCATCTTACTTCAGTCTTAAAGGAGTTTTTGAGGTGAGGGGAAGGGAGGTGTGAGGGAGGACACCATGAAGTCTGGTGTTATTCCAGAATCAATACCGATGTGTAGTAGACAAGGAGGTAAGGGATTAAATGGGAGCCGGAGATGAGGCCAGACCTTGGAGGACCAGGGGGCTTCCATTCCATCTTCTGGGTAATGGGGAGCCATGGAAGGGTTGGGAGGGACATGCTCAGAGGGGCAACTTTGACAGATCACGTGGACAGCTTTGATGATGTATTTGATAGGGGCTGGGAGTGGGTACAGGCCTGGGGGGAGCGCCGGGAGGGCAGTTAGTGTGCCGTGGGTCCTCTCGGCGAGAGATGGTTGCGGTCTGAGGCACGGGACAGAGCGGGTATGTCATGGACAGCATCTGTTCAGGAGGAACCAGGACGTGGAGGAGATAGGATTTGCTGATTGCTTGCATGTGAGTAGTGAGGAAGGGCCCCCAGGTTTCTGGCTTGGTGGTCCTCACTGAGACAGGAAACACTGTGGGCGGCGGCAGGGCGGGGGTTAGATTTCTGGAGAGAGAAAATGAATGAATTCAGTTTTGGATTTGGTGAGTTTGAAGAGTCAATGTAATGGCTTTGTCATTCATTCGATTACTGATTTCTTCATTCATTCTTTCTTGAGCATTCACTGTGTGCCAGGCATGACGAGATGCTGCCTTCCTGGCAGCCTGGAGGGGCATTCAGAAAGTTCTCCCTGATGCTGAACCTCGGTCTGCTGGACTTCGGCCCACTGGTCTCCTTCTGCCCTTCGGGGCTTCACAGGACTCTGCCCACCTTCGGAGAGTAGAGGCTGGTGGTCCTGGCTCCCCGTGTTGCCCCTGGCTCGGGGAATATGGGGCTGTGGACAGAACGTGGATTTAGAAAGTTGTAAAGAAATGGATTTCAGGCCCGAGTGCCTTTTTGTATGATCTCAACTGTTGAGTGGGTTTAATAAAACCACTCTTACAGCAGTGGTGTGCTGGAGTGGGTTCCTGCTGGTTCCACAACCAACCGAGGGCATCTCTTCTCAACTCTGCGGTCAGTACCATCCCATGAGTAGCTCCAAGTTGGCCACAGTGGGAGTATTTTCACCCCAGAAATGGGCAAATGCTACAGATCAGGTCTCTTTGTTTCCTCCAGCCTGCTGGTTGGGAAATATTTACCAGCCTCCCACTGTTTATGGACTCCTGGGGAGGATGCTGGGTGTCAAGCATCTGGTGCTTGGCTCCCATGTAGGCACGCCTGCTCCACATACAGTAGGAGCCTCATAAGTGTGACTACCTTCTCCTTAGCCATCTCTCCTGTGTGGGAAAAACTACTGTTTCATTCACTCCGAGCAACAACTCCCCTTCAGCTGGGAACTGTTCCCTCTCTTTTCTCAAACGACACGGTTCCAGGGGCAGCTACCCTTTACTTTCTCCCTGGCCTCCACAGAGGGGTGGATGCCACAGGAGGAGGATTGGGGAGTCTTATGAATCTGGATTTGAATCTTGGCTCTGCCCTCCCCTGCTCGCTGTGTAATGACCTTGGGCGAGTTATTTAATCGCTCTGAACCTCAATTAAGTCACCTGTAAACTGAGGACGGACATGCCTCCCTCATTAAGTTGTTGTGGAGATGAAATGAGGTAATGAATGTGTGTGGGTGCAC
This sequence comes from Mirounga leonina, assembly GCF_011800145.1. NCBI lineage: Eukaryota > Metazoa > Chordata > Mammalia > Carnivora > Phocidae > Mirounga > Mirounga leonina. Next base: position 65,097,971 of record NW_023270447.1, on the reverse strand, counting down.
AAGGACCTGGCAGCAAGGCGGCCGTTTCAGTGGGAGCTTGACCCACGCTGGTCTCCTTCCCTGAGAAGTCGGGTGTGGGCTCGGACTGGGGGGCGGGGGGAGCTGCTCTGACAGTGCGGGGGGCGGGGAAGGGAGGGAGGAATTGGGGCTGCATCCTTGGGAATGTTATTTTCTGGTGGAACATGTAGGCCGGGAGAGGCTGTGGGCTGTAGGACCCTCCAAATGTATTCTGAGTGCAGCGGAGGGGAACTCTCCGGGACTCGGTTCACGCACCTGCAGATCTGCAGATAAATGCCTACCAGCCGCTCGGCTCGTGGGTTTCTGGGGTGGCGGTGGCAGCCTGGGCCACACTGATTTACCACCCCAGCCCCAAGCAGATTAAATCACCCAGAGTCATTTGAATTGTACCTGGCCTTGTCACACAAATCTTAGAAACTGCTGTCTGGCAAGAAAACTTTCTCTGTACTTTTGGGAGGAAGTCGAAGATCTCTAGAAATTGAGGGGAAGTGGGGAAAAAGGAGGTGGTGCCGGGGGGTTTCTGCATCTTTGGGTTGGGCCTCAGTTGGCAGTTGGAGGAGAGCTTGCGGGGGGTGTGTGTGTGAGAGAGAGAGAAAGAGAGAGCATGAGCTTACTGCAGCGGCGTTTGGGGCAACATAATCTCTGGCTGTGTGACATAGGGCAAGCCACTTAACCTCTCTGAGTCTCAGAGGATTGTTGTGAAGATCGAAAGGGCTACCTTGTATAAAGTGTTTTGTAGACTTTATTAATCAGTTCTGTGATTACTAATTGGGAGGAATAGACAATGACTCTATAAATAAATGCTATATGGCCGTGTTCACCATGTGTTGAGCAGAGAGTAAGGACTGTGGGAGCTAAAAGGGAGTGGGCACATTATCAGAACTCTGGGGCTTGACTTGGACCTTAAAGGAAGCCTGAGTCCCGGGAGAGTCATGCGGAAGAGGTTGTAGGGCAGTTGAGGTCATCAACAACCGACCCATCTCCAATGGTGTCTGTGGCTCTGGAGAGGAGTCCTGGTAGGCATTGAAGATAATCCTTCTCCCCCAGACCCATTTTTGGCACATGGGTTGGTTCTAAACCAATCAACACACAGTCACGGGGATTGGTTTAGATTGGCCCAGTGAGACGAAGGTCAGAATTTTTGTTAGATGACTAGAGAAAGACATCCAATCTCTCTGGATTTGAACGAGATAGCTTATAGATCTAATTCCTGGCAGGCATCTGGTGACTGGGAACATAACTGGAGACTACTGTAAACATATGGAGGTGGGAAGAACCTGAAACATCACAGAAAAATGTTGTTCCAGCCCTGATCAAACTGTGCCTGAAGGATGTTGCATCTGGACTGTTCTATTAAGTGAGCTGCTAAATCCACTTTATTAAACCCATTTAGATTTTAATTTTGTATTACTTGTGACTAAATGCTGATATAGGGATCTGAGTGGAGAGTGAGGACCTGCTTGGTATGAGGCAGCCATTAGGGAGGAGAACATCTAGGCTGGAGTAAAGGGTTGGGGGGGTGTGTGATGGGCGGGGGTGGCATTAGGCTACAGGAAGTAAGGCTGGAAGAAAGTTTGGAGTTGAATAATGGAAGATCTCAGACAGGTTTAGAATTTGGACCTTCATTCTCTAGGCAGTGGGGGATAATTGAAGGCTTGTGAGCAGGGGAGGGTGTGGTAGAGTGCTATGAGCCCAGTGGTATTGGGGAAGGTCAACCTAAGAGTGGGATATAGGTGGGACTGGAAGGAGAAGTTGGGGGCTAAGACCTAAAAACGATAATTTACAGATACTGCACACAGTGTGTGGATTATCTCACTTAGTCCTTACAACACCGCCCCCTCCATTTTTTTTGAATTTCAATAATCTTGAATAACATAACAAGATTGGTTGCTAAATGACAGTCAGGACCTGAACACAGGTTATCTGACTTCAAAGCTTGTACCCTTGTTCATCCCGTTTGTGATGACATGGATGACAAATTAATATGGGCTGGATGAGGATAGTGGTCACAGGAGTAGAAAGGATGCACAGGAGACATTAGGTTGGTGAAACCCTAGATATATTCTTCTTAAAGTTAGAAACTAGACCACGGCAGCTGTTGTTATCAGTATTTTTAAAAACACTTTTCCTAAAGTGCTAAGCATTATAATTAGACAAGAAATGAAAAAGATACATATTGGAAGAGGAGAGCAAATAATCATAGTTTGCAGATAAGATCATTATTTATCTGGAAAACCCAAGATAATTTCCTGAAAAGAATCAGAAAAAATAAAGTTTAGTAAAATGGCCAGTAATAAAACAATATACAAAAACTAATAGCTTTTCTCTTTACAAAATGACTACCTAGAAGGTAAAATAAAAGGCCTCGTCCACACTGTCAAGAAGAAAATAATTACACAAAATGCCTGGAAATAAGCTTTTTTTTTTTTTTTTTAAGATTTTATTTATTTATTTGACAGAGAAAGACACAACGAGAGAGGGAACACAAATGGGGAGTGGGAGAGGGAGAAGCAGACTCCCTGCCGAGCAGGGAGCCCGGTGCGGGACTCGATCCCGGGACTCCAGGATCATGACCTGAGCTGAAGGCAGTCGCTTAACCAACTGAGCCACCCAGGCGCCCTGGAAATAAGCTTTTTAAGAAACATGTAGAATTTGCATGAGGAAAACCAGAAAACCCTCCTGAGGGATACAAAAGAGACTTGGATAAATATCCCTAGTTCTTGGGTGAAAAGATTTAATGCTATGAGTCTGTCCATGCTCCTTAAGTGAATGTACAAAATTAAGATAATCCAATCAATACCCCAACAGGATTTTTAAAAAATTTGACAAAAATAATTATAAAGCTAATCTGGAAGAGTAAAAAAGTAGAGTAGTTAAGGGAAATTCTTGAAAAGAAAAATGATGAATATTTACCCTCTCAAATATTAAAATGTTTTATAAAGGGACAATAATTAAACTTCTTATGTAAGCATAGACAGATCACTGGGACAGAATAGAGAGTTCGGAAAGGATCCAAGTATTTAAGGAATTTTGTATATAATAAAATGGCATTTCTATCGAGTTGGGAAAATATGGGCTATTTTATAAATGGTGTTGGCATGGGCTAGTCATTACAACACAAGCTGGTTTTCTATCTTACTCCAAGAAGACCAAACCATGAAGACTACAGAGTCTTCATGAATACAAATGAATAAATACAAATGACTATTTTGGTGATCTTAAGGTGGGGACTTCCCTTCTAAGCATGATGGGATATCAGAAATCATAAAATAAAAGATTGATACATTTGAATATATGAAGATTAAAATTTTTTTTTTTAAAGATTTTATTTATTCATGACAGAGAGAGAGGCAGAGGGAGAAGCAGGCTCCCAAGGAGGAGGGAGCCTGATGCGGGACTCAATCCCAGGACTCTGGGATCATGACCTGAGCTGAAGGCAGACGCTTAACCATCTGAGCCACCCAGGTGCCCGAAGATTAAAAATTTAAGTACCAGAAAGACCATTAAAGAAAAGTGAGGAAAGGGAAAGCATATACGAGAGATAATTGTTTAATCTGATCTCAAATGTGCGAAGAACTCTTACCACTCATTAAGAAAAGGATAAATATCTCATTAGAAAAATGGGCAAAAGACACGAACAGGCAATTCACAAAGAAAATAATTACAAATGACAAAAAAAAAACAAACCCACGAGAAGATACTCACTTACTTTCACTAATAATTTAAGCAAAGACAGTAAAATGAGTGTCTTTTGCTGTCTGTTGATTTGGCCAAACATTGAAACCCGGGGCTGGAGAGGGTGTGGGCAGACATGCTGGGCACTGTTGAGAAGTACATTGTTGTACATTTGTGGAAGGGCAGAGCGACACAATTGGACATAGTATACTCTTATTGCAGCAATTTCATTTGTAGGATTTTATCCTAAGGAGATAATTGCAAAAAATAAGCAACGAGATATGCACATGGATATTTACCACAATATTGTTTATGAGAGTAAAATCTTGACAACATTCTAAAGGATCAATAGAGACCCAGCTAAATAAAGTACGATACATACATACAATGGAATACTATGAAGTAATTAAAATAATTTTGCAGAGCTCTATTTATTGACATAGAAAGATGTCTATGACATATTGTTGAGAGAGAAAAGCAGGTGTCAGTGAGAACAGTATGTATAATACAATCCCTCATCTATAAATTATATACATAGATCTCTATGTGTATATATGCATAGAGATATGTCTGGAAGGCTGTTCACCAAAATGCTGGAGTGGTTATATCTGGGTGGTAGGATTTTGAGTGATTTTTACTTTCTTTTTCATGCTTTTAAGTATTGGTTTGATTTTTTTTTTTTACACTGACGATACATCATTTCTTCAGTCAGAATAAATAATAAAGCTATTTTTTATTTTGGAAATTAGATAAATATTAAATAAGAGGACTCAGCACGTGGTGGTTTAATGGATGCGGATAAGGAATCAAGACGCAAGCCAGGAATTTGATCCAGGAGCCTGGGAGGATTATGCATTGTGGAAAATCCAGAGTGGGAGCTGGTCCTGGAGGAGAGAGGAGGTGCTGGGTTTTCAGATCTTTGGCTTGTGGTAGTGGCCTGTAGGCAGCAGGGCTGATCCTAGGGGCACATGTGAGGGGCACAGGGGGCTTTTCCCAAGGACCAAGCTGTGGATGAGATCTCAGAGGGAGGGCGTGCGTTGGCAGGAGCAGCAGAAGGCTGGAAATTGGACCCTGGAACATGGCACATTTATGAGATGGGAGAAGAGCTGCATGAATTGTCAGGAGGGCGAGGAACCACCAGGGACATGGATTGCCTTGGAATTCCATGGGGCGGGGGTGAATTTCCAGAGAAAGGTCAACCATATCTAATGCTGCAGAGGCACTCACACCAGGGAGAGGGTACAGGACTTGACAAATAGGAGTCTGTTGGTGACCTTGGAGGGAGCCGTTTAGGTGGGGGAATGGGGCCACACGTGGGCGTGTATGGGAGTTGGGTGTTTGTTATGGGAGAAAGGAGGGTTGTAGCCTGGGGGGAGTAGATTTGAGGGAAAGGGACTGAGCTTTGTTGGGGGATGGCATTAACTGGCGTGGGGGCCACCCTGCCCGCTCCCCAACACTAGCGGGCATCACTAACCAGTCTACAGAACCTGAGGAAGTTTTGACGCCTTTTTCCCAACAGCCAGGCCAGGGAGCCACTAGAATCTACTGGACTGGGCCAGTGAGATGAGCCTCTTTTCCATGCCTGGGCTTGAACACATACTTGAAGGATGATGAGAAGGCAGGTATGGAGGGAGTGATTAAAGGCACAGGAGACCAGAGGCCCGGTGGAGCCAGGGCCCCCCGGTGCAGGTGTGGACTACGGCCTTGGCCCTGCAAGACTTCTGGGTCTGGAGCTCAGGATGTTCAGAGTGCTCCGTCGGTGGGTCTGCGGGGATTAGATGCTGGGACAAATGTATGCTTCGGGTGATGGTGTGAAAAAGCCCGAACGTGTGGGAATTACTAGTTGGTGCCCAGATATTTTGGGGGCTCACCGTGGCTTACCATCTTGTTGTCCAGGGAGGGCACAGAGGAACACCTGGCCTACGGGAAGTCTGCCTGTGAGCTCCACATGTGGGGTCTGAGAGCAGAATAAGGAGCTGAGGTTCAGTTGTGGCTTGTAAGGGGCAGGGGGAAGAGTTTCAGGGATGACGCTCAGTGGGATTCAGCTGCCCATCCTCCCAATGGTGTTTTGAGCACATCAGTGGGAAAATGGGGTCTTGGATAGTGAAGGTAAAGGCTCTTCTGGACAGTCGGTGGCCAGAGCTTGTCTGGAGCTGTGGAGGGACACGGGCATATGGCAGAGTTCGCTTACAGTAGGGGACCAGAGTGGGGAGAGGCCCAGGCATCATGCCCAATGGAAGAGAAATGTTGAAGGAGTTCAGGCCAAGGAATTAAATGTTTGCTTTTAACGCGCCGAAGCCGTGTTTCCTAAAATGTGCTCTTTAGAACCCTGGTTTCTAGAAACCCTGGTTTCTGTGAGGTTGTGTCACAGAAAAGGCTTCTGTGAGCAAATACGTTCACCCTCAGCTCAGTGCGTGTGAGCACAGTAAAGGCTTGGGCAAGTCCTTTTTTTTTTTAGATTTTTAAAATTTATTTTATTTTTTAAATTTATTTTATTTATTTTTAGATTTTATTTATTTATTTATTTGAGAGGGAGAGGGAGAGGGAGCATGGGCATGGGGCAGAGCGAGAAGCAGGCTCCCCACCGAGTGGGGACCCTGGGATCAGGACCTGAGCCCAAGGCAGACGCTTAACTGACTGAGCCAACCAGGTGCCCCATGGCTCAGAGAAGTCCTGCAGCAAGGAAACCGGTGTAGAATTCCCCCAAACTTATTTAACCACAGCAACGTTTTCAATTCAATACCCATTTACCTTCTGCAGGACTCACGGCTGACCTGGGACAGATGGAGTGACATGTCCTATGTGGTCCCAGGCACAATGTTTGGGCCAATTCAGGGATGTTGCAAAGAGGCAGATTTTGGCTCAGTTCAAGGAAGAACTTCACAACAGTTGCTGATATTTTAACCATGAAGGAGGCAAAAAAGGAGTTTCAGTCCCCGGAGGCCTTGAGCAGAATATGGACTTGCCAAGGATGCTGAAGAAGGGAGCCAGGCTCCAGGTGGGTGTCATCCTTGATTTCTGGGGGATCCATGAACCCTGAGAGAGGGGCTACCCAGAGGCGGTACTGTTTCCTTGGAGCCTGTCCCCTGGCTTGTATTGCTATGTACTTGGCCCGAGAGTACTTGGGATGCTTGAAATGAGCAGTCTGTGAAGGTAAGATGCGAACACATAAATATCCTCATTAAGTCCCAAATACACATCCCAAACTTTACATAACCGGAACAGTGGCTCTGGAGACGCCCACAGCCCTAATTGCTCTTCTGTACTAAGAGAACGTCCTCTCTCCAGCTCTGCTTCTTCCATTCATCGAGGTAATTACTGGAGAGAGCCAGCTGTGGTAGACCTGCGGGCAGGCCAGGCCGGTTTGTAACACCACGGAGTGGGTGCCGCCACGAGGATGGGGTCTGAGGGGCACTGGAACTTCTCTACTCTCTTCATAGGGAGCAGGGCCTGGGAACAGGAGGCCAGTTGCTCAGCACCTGTCCCCATCCCAATGGGCCCAGGCTGAGCTGCTGGGACAGGAGGCCTGATCTCCTGGGGACTTGACAAGCAAGGTCAGGGCGATAGGAAGGACTCAGGGCTATGGAAAAGGCCTGGGGATGGGAATGGGTGGAGGAAAATGCCTCCGTTGGCCAAACTGCTCAAGATGCCTTTTCTGTATCTTGTGCTGGGCTGGAACACTTGAGGCCCATCCGTCAGCCACAGCTCCTGCCCCTCGAGCTCACAGCCCCGGGGTGGGGAAGCAGCTGTGGGCAGGAAAAGGACTGGCATCCAGGCAAGTGTTCAGGACTGGGGGGGTGGGTGCCGAGGACGGAGAGCCAGACTCTGTCTTAGAGAAAGGGGTCAGAGGAGAGTTTCCGGAAGAAGAGACAATAGGATTGACCCAGAGAGGGAAGAGTCACCTGCATTTGCGGTGTCCCCTTCTGCAAAATGGGGCCAAGGTGACTGTGGCCTTCTAGGCCCCAAAATAACACCCAGTGTGTCCCCCAGCCTCTGGCCTCTGGTCACTATCCACGAGTTGTGAAGACCCTCTTGAGACTCCTTCATGGAGCTCTCGCCGGGCGCTGGTCGGCCAGAGTGGGTGCCTTCGAACAGTTGGCTCGAGCCCCTCTTTGGAGGGGCGCCGGGGAGGGCTGTGGCCCAGGCGCGCTGCCCACCAGGCTTCCCGTGGGTGGCGGTGGCGGGTGTCACTTTTCTTCCCGGTCCTCTCCACGCAGCCAGCTCCGTTCCCCCAGCCCCGAGTGGCGGCTCCTTGGGCCGGAAACAATGTGCTTTCTCCACGCCTGGGAGTGGAAGTCAGCAGTTTGGCACCGTCTGGCTGGCAGCCTCCACCGGCTTCCTTTGGCACTTTATTGGCAAAGGCGGTGACATTTCTTTCAGTTGGGTGGGTGGAGCTGTTATGCAGACTCCTGCTCTCCTCATTCGCCAGATGAATATTCATGACTCAGGCAATCTGTACCAGCCAGACTTTCCTGAGGGCGGCAGCTTTTCTTCTCTTCCTCTCTCTCTTTTTCTTTCTCCTTCTCTCCTTCCCAGCTCTTTGGAAAGCTGGAGTACAGCTATATTTAATTTACAAATACGGAGCTATTTAGCTTGCCTTTTGGGGGGCAGGCACTGGGGAGGAGATGCTGGGGATGGGAACAGTGGTGGAAGCCTTTGCTCCCTGACCCTGGGCTTCTAGGTCCCCGTGTCCAGCACTTGGGCCCCAGATCCTGGAAAGCCTTATGGGTCTGGGGCTCCCTTTGAGCTTGGCCTCTTGGCGCCCACGTGCCTGAAGGGGCAGCAGCTTTGTGCCACCTCGTTCCACACTGGCTGCTGAGGTCAACATGGAAATCGGAGGAAGCATGATGCTTTCCTCGCTCAAAGCATGGCAGGCCCCAACACTGTAGCATTGCTCCCCCCCCCCCCCCCCCCCCCCGCCACCAAGCTCTCGTGCTTGTCAAGGCCCGCCTGGACCCTGCTTGAAGCCCTAGACAAAAACCCAGAAGGCACCGGGACATTGGCTAGTCATTGCTTTCCTAGAGAAAGAACCAGTCCCTCCTTGGGGTCCACTTCCCTGGGGATACACCTGCTCCCTTTCTAGGAAGGATGGCCACCTAGCTTCTTTTGTCTCCTCCCATAGAGGCACCAGAAACTCTGGCAAAAGGCTCAGAATTTCCAGAATTTGCCAGGGAATTTGGTCTTAGCAAGGATGTTCTCGTGTATATCTTGTGTGTGTGTGTGTGTGTGTGTATGTAAATATTTACGCACAGCTTAAGTGAGTCTGTATGCCTACATCTATGTTCAAGTGTTTGAGTGTGTGTCTGTATGTGTAAGGGCGTGAATGTGTATGTGGCAGGAAGTCTGGGAATGTCTGCATGTGCGAATGTGCCTCTCCAGTTAGAGCTATGTGTGTATCTCTGGGGGTCTGGGGTGTCGTGTGTGAGGGTGCTCCTGGGGGGCAGAGGCTTGTGTGCGTGGTGTGTATGTGTGCACGTGCAAGTGAACTGTAGGTGTGTGTACAAGTGTATGTGTGCACCTGAGAGTCTGGAGTGTGTGTGTTGTGTGTGTGTGTGTGAGAGAGAGAGAGGGAGGGAGGGTGTGATTCTCCCTGACCTCCATTCCCTTCCAAACCTCATCCTCTCTATCGAGGTGGAGGGAGACGTCCCCCCCTTTGCAAGTGTTACAGATTCTATCCAAGGACGGGAACAGAAGGCTTCCCAGCACAGAGCGTCCTGAAATTACTTTATATTCCCCCCCTCCTTGTTTCATCTAATCAAAATAGCAGCGTTAGGCTCACCCATTCTCCCTGCCCACCACTTAGCCCCAGGGGAGGGAGCGAAGCAGGCCATCTTGTCTGACCTCCTCTGTGAGCACCTTGCAGCCCCAAGCCAAGGAGCTGTCTTCCAAATCTCCTTGCTCCATGGCCCATGCTTCAGTGGCAAGAGCCAGCTGCCTCCCTGCCTGCCAGCAACCGCCAAGCTCTTCCAGAACCCACATCCAGGCTCAGCCTCATTTACAAATATGCAAATTTGCATCTTTTCTGGTATGCAAATGGAGACATGACAAATAGCTAATTAGGGTCAAAAGAAGCACTCTGAACCAATTAGTTGTAGGGTTGATTCCTTTCTGCTGGGAGGAGACTGGCCCCTCTTGTCCCCCTCCTTCCCTGGCTGCCCCAGGCCCACACCCTCCAGCCTGGCCTGTCTGGCTGGGGCCAGGGATGGTCAAAGAGCACTGAGACAGGAGTCAATGATTGAATCCCACTCCCACTCTGGCTCTTAGCTGTGTGACCCTGGATGCACTCGCCGGAACTTCAGTGTCTCCCTCTGTGAAATAGAGCAACGGCAGTGACCTGTCCCTAAACCCCCACCCCAGTGTAGGTAGTGAGACTTGGGGGGCGGGGGACTAGGATGTCAATAGCCTTTGGAAACGGTGCTAAAATTCCTCTGATAGGCACATCGCCTGTGTTCTTCCGAAGCGTTCAGTCGCCCCATCCGCCCTCTGAATGAGATGAATTAGAGGTAGTGGCAGCATGGCAGTGAGCTTCACGCTGGCTGCCAACTCTGGCCAATTACGAACGTCTGCCTGGAGTGGTGCGTGGAGGAGGATTTCCAGGCCAAGTCAGATTCCCCAGAAGAGACTGTGATCGATTAATGATGTCTGCTGTGGGCGAGTGATTGGACTCCAGCAGCTCCTGTGCTGTGTATTTACTGACGGGGAATGACCTGGAGTTTGCAGCAGGCATCTGGGTTCCCGGGCTGTCTGCTCCCTGCGGGAAGTGACTCCCCCTTCCAGAGCTCTGCTCCCTAGTGTAACACGGGCGATTCGATTGGTGTCGCATAGCTATTGTAAGGAAGAGACAAGAGAAGGTGAGGCAAAACCTCTCTTTCACCTGGGAGGTGATATGTACCCTTGACACAGTCCGCGGGACAGGCACGTTGTCCCATTTCAGAGGTGGGGAGCCCGAGGCCTGCAGAGGGTGGATGACTTGGAGTAGAGGAAGCAGACTTGCCAGGCAGGCCTGCGCAGTGGCTGGGGCTGCTCTTCTCTCTGCCACTACAGGATCTTGGCTCCCTCCCGCCACCCCCGCGTTGATGCCCCAAGCAGGCTGCAACAGGCCCCACTGGCCTGGCTCCACTTATGGGTGTGAAATTTGGCTGAGTCGGCACCTGGGAGAATGGGGCAATTGCCATCCTGGAGCCTGGGGCCTGGCCTGGGGCCAACGGGCAGACAAGACATGGTGGGAGGGCCTGAGCACCAGGTAGCCAACCAGGGCTTGGTGGCTGGCAGGGGTGGGTCAGGAGAGCACCTGGCTCGAAACTGGCCGGCTCGGGGATGCTGAGCTCAGAACAGAGCCCAGCTGTGTGCGTGTGCCTGGCTCTTGGCAGTGCCTGAGCATGTCCTCGAGCGAGCCTTTGTGTGTGTGCATGCATCTCAGGATACATCTGGGAACGTGGGTTCTTGTAAATGTGCATACGTGCATCACATAGCAGTATAAGAATAGGCAGAGCTATGTAGTTGTGCACATCTGTGTGTCTGTGTGTGTCTGCACATCTGTGTGTCGGTGAGCTGCTTGCATGTACACATCTGTCATATCCGTGTACGTGTGTCTATACATTTCCACCTGTATGCGCGGGTATCTGTGCAGGTGCGTGCACACCGGTGTGTCCATCTGGTGCATGTCTGCCACCTCTGTCAGTATCTGTGGACACGGCTCCACACCTCTCTGTTGGCATCGATGCAAGCGTCACTGTTCAGCATGTGTGTCCTTTCCAGGGCCTCTGTGCTTCGGTGTGTCCTCAGTATCTGTAAGTCTGCCCTGTACTTGCATTAGTGAGTGCTTCCATGGCTGTGCCTCTCGGCTGGTGCATTTCTGGGTATGTACATCTACCTGTGAAGGTGTTGGCATGTCCGAATGCAGGCATGGCTGTATCAAGGTGCGCAGGATGGACTCTTGGATGTGGCTGCCATAGCTTCCTGTTTTCTCTCCATTTTTCTTTCTGTTCCTCCTTCCTTCCCTTCTAGCAACTCACTCTTGCAGACCTGGCCCAGGCTGCTGTGGAGGGGACAGATGAGCCTTGGAAGCCCACTTCAGCCTCTGGAGAGGGGCTCCCTATGTCCATCTCACATGTAGACTCAGCCCCAGAACCACACAGGCTCCTGGATTTTTGTTTAATTTTTTAATTTTTATTTTTTTAAAGATTTTATTTATTTAACTGACAGCGAGAGACACAGCGAGAGAGGGAACACAAGCAGGGGGAGTGGGAAAGGGAGAAGCAGGCTTCCTGTGGAGCAGGGAGCCTGATGCGGGGCTCAATCCCAGGACCCTGGGATCATGACCTGAGCCGAAGGCAGACGCTTAACCAACTGAGCCACCCAGGCGCCCGCTCCTGGCTTTTTAAATTAAAATTGTCGCTTCCCCCGCTGCATATTATTCCTCACCCCCAGCAGCAGCGAGAGTGAGAACTCATGACTTTTCTCCTTCCCTTTGCGGTGTCCCTCCCATTCTTCCTACCTGCTGAAGGGCGGCCTCACCACCTGCTGGAAGATCTGTCGGCTTGGACTTCGGAGCACGTATGCCCCAGCTCAGCTGTTTGTCGATGGTCCCTCTGCCATCGCTGGAACTTTTCTAGGATGTGATCTGGGGCTCCTGCCCTCCTGCCTGGGTTTGGATTCTAGCCTTCTCCGGCTGGACCTCCCTGCTCAGTTGCCTGGGTCATTCCCAGGCAGCCTCGCTTGGATATGGTTCCCCGCACGTGCCGGCTGCCCCGCAGGGATGGGGACTGTCTTCCCTGTCTGCCCCAGGCTCCCAAGGCCCAGCCCACAGCTGTGCTAGAACAGGAGTGTGATGGATCATGCCAGTTTCCTCAGTTCTTATCTTGCCATCATCAAATGATTCCCCCCACCCCCTTACAGTCTTCTCCCTTTACCGATGGTTTTGGATGGAATTTAAAATAAAAAAGATTGATTAAAAGTTGGAAAATGTGTAAGTGAAAATAAAAGCACTTAAGACCAATAAATATTATTTGAGCTTTAATGTACAGAAAAAGCTGGGTAAGATGACATTTTAGGGACACTTCTCAGCTGGTAAGTGTCCTGACTTTTTCTCCTCTCTTGGGGTCTGTTGGCTAGATGTCCTCCTTGTTGGAAGCCTGCCCAGGCAGGCGCCGAAGTAGAGTGTGAAGAACTCGGGCTTCAGGCTGGGATAACCTCGCATTGACTCACTCACTGGCTGTGTGACCTTTCTGGACCTGAGTTTCCTTTTCTGTCCTTTTCTATGACGGGGACAAAAGACCTGCTTCGTAGGTCAGTTGTGCGGAAATAATGCCAGGGCTGGAAGCAATGCCCAGTGTTCAGAGTATTCCCCCTTCAGAATGCACCCAGAACTCATTCCCCCTTCAGAACGTACCCAGAACCCAGCCACCATCCCCACCGCTGCTTTCCCAGCAGAGGGCTGCACACCAGCATCCTCCCCGCTCCCCAGTGGTCTGGTCCCTACATAGCAGCCACACTGATCCTGTTAACATTCAAGTCCTAGTACATCACTCACCTGCTCAGGACCTTCACTGCTTCCCACCTCCTGTGGAGGAAAGCCGAGGTCATCACAGCAACCTCAAGCTCCACATGCTCAATCTCCCCACCTGTGAGGGTCTCTGTTTCCTCCCTTTCACTTCCCTCCAACCGTACTACCCTCCTTGTTCCCCAAATGTGCCAGCCACATTCCTACCACAGGACCTTTGCATGTGCTATGTCTTTTGCTGGAATGCTCTTCCCCCAGATCTCCTCCTGGCTCCCTCCGTCATCCCCTTCAGGTCTTTACTCAAATGTTACCTTCTTTGTGAGGAACACCCTGCTCTTTCTGACTTAGTTTTATGTATGGCTCTTATAACACTCTAGGAATACCATACTATACTTTTTGCCTATTTATATTCTATGTTACTTGTCTTCCCAAGAGAAATGTAAGCTCTTTTTTAAAAATAAAGATTTATTTATTTGAGAGAGAGAGTACGTGAGTGGGGGGGAGGGGCAGAGGGAGAGGGAGAGAGAGAATCTCAAGCAGACTCCCCACTGAGCACGGAGCCTGATGCAGGGCTTGATCCCAGGACCCTGAGATCATGACCTGAGCTGAAATTAAGAGCTGGCAGCCCAACTGACTGAGCCACCGAGGCGCCCTGAGAATGTAAGCTCTTTGAGAGCAGGGATTTTTGTCTTTGTTTCCATCACCTGGCAAATAATGGGCACTCAATAAATTTTTGCTGAATGAATGAACTGCTCATCATTTTAGAGAGTGTCAAGTGGCTATCTACCAGCTTGGGCAATCAGGGGTTATCCTCTGGCAGCTCTGGGGGGAGCGTGGCTTCAGAATGATTTCCTTAGCAAGGCAGTGGGGGTCCTTGGGAGGAAACCTGCCCCGCCCCGCCCCGCCCCTGTGGTCCTGCTTGGGGGCATCCAGCTCAGGAGGAAGCACCCAAGTGCTGATTCCTGACCCAGCCTGAGAGTCATCACTGTGTCCCGCTCCCTGGCATTCTCTTTTATCTCCATACACCACAGCTACAAGTGCATCCAAGGCCAAGGTGGTCCTTCTTGGAGGCTCACCCTCAGCTGGGTCTCTTCATGGGATAAGGCACTCAGGCTAAAGTGGGTAGTCCAGCCAGGCTCTGGGAGGCTGAGGGAGGGTTAGCTACTAGGAGGGCACGGAATGGGCACTCAGGCTCAGGGAGCAGCTGCACGGGCAGAGCTGAGCATGCAGGAAGCCCTTGGTGTGCTAGGGAAGGGCGGGCAGCAGGGTGTGGCAGGAGTGTGCCTACTTGCCTGGTGGGAACTTGCCGAAGCCCGGATCGGGTCCGGTCCCTCTTTGCCTGCCCGTCTCGGACAGCGCTCAGCCCTCAGCGGTGCCATCAGTTTCTGCTCAGATCCAGGAGTCGAGGAGTCTGGTGGTGCAGTCACCTCAGAGCACAGAAACACCATGGTGAAGGTCAGACCTGGAAGTGGGTCTTGGTCTTACCCTTTACTTTAAAGTAGTTTCTTCAAAGATGGGGGGTGGGGTGGCTTCTCCAGAGGTGAGAGACACACCCAGGCCAGAGCCATCTCTCCAAACAACATATTCATGGCTAAAAGTGGCTTTGTTTGGAGTCTGGAACAGACTTCTTAACTTTTTTTTTTTTTCCCCCAAATGCCATGGACTTCTTTAGCAGTCTGGTGAAGCCTGTGGAACCTTCTCAAACAGTGTTTTAAATGCATAAGATACACAGGATTACTGAAGAAGCTCATTCTATTGAACTGCAGTTCTAATCTTGGACCCCAGGTTAAAATGGCCACTTATGCTCTTTGAAGATACTTCAGTCTTTGAAAAGAGCATAAACCCTGGCTTCTCCTCCTGCACACTTGGAGGCTGGGGCTGGGGCAAGGTGTTTGTGCCTATCTTGGCAGGGCTGTCCTGGGGTGGACGGAGCAGCCCTCTCCCACCATGCCCACAAGACAGAGTTTGGACCCTTCAGGGGAAGCCACAGGGAGGGAGATGGCTGGGCTGCCTGGGGGAAGTAATGAGCTCCCCGCCTCCAGAGGTGGTCAGCTGGAGGCCCATCTGCCAGGGATTCTGGGGTCCGGGTGCCGTGGGCAATTGCTGCTCGGGCCGGGGGAGGGGGGAAGAGATTTTTGGCTGATTGAGCCCGAGGTCCTTTTGGAGGTGGATCTAGGAGGTATACCTGTGGCTGTTGGTCTTTCTCCTTTTCCAAGCCCTGAGCCACCTGTGCGAACCTGGGAAGGGGAGGATGGCACTTTCTGCTGGCTTCTGCTCACCAGGCCCGGGCAAGCAAACTGCACCAGTGCCAGCTCAGCTTTTCCTCACAATCAGCAGCTGGTCTTGGTCTTTTGAAGACACTGGGATTCGGGCTGGGGAAGCCTCTTGCTATTCTGAGTCTGTCCCCCAAACCTCTTGCTATTCTGAGTCTGTTCACCAAAACCATCCCTGGGTGGGGGGGAGCTTGAAAACCAAACCACCCAGCCTCCCTGCAGCTGTCTAGAATTTCAGATCAGAGCCTAGGGTGGGGTCCCTCCTTCTTACCTGTGGGGCACTGTTGCCCTCCCCAGAGACTAAGACGTCTGAAATGGTCTGGGCCAAAGCCCTGCGGTGTGGAAGGGCTAACTTCGGTGCAGGAGGGTGAGGGCTTAGCCCAAGTCACATAGCCTCTGGGTGGCAGAGCTGGTTCTGGAACATCAGCACCTGCCTTCCTCCTGCCCAAGGCGGGAGAGCTGCCGTAGGAAGGCAGCCTTGGGTCCCCCTTGACAAACACATCATACTTCCCACCTAAACCACCTCCGTGGGTGGGGAGCCGGGGACTGGTCTATTAGCTTTCTCCCACTGTCCCCCGAGGGGGCATTTGTCTGTTTTGCATTTTTTCCAGGCTGTAGTTAGACAACTCCTGGTCCTGGGGGGAGCGCTGCAAAGAGAAAATGTCAGGGCGACACGCTGCCAAGATAACATTAGCGAAATACCAAGTCCTTTATGATGTCAGGAGGGATTCCTTCCCGCGGCCTAATGACATCATAAAATAGGCCTGCGGCAGCCACAGTCCCCCTGAGTCATCAATCAGGCCTGTCTGCCGAGGGCCCCAGCACACGGAGTAGGGGGCGGGACGCAGGATTTGAAACTCAAAGGGGGCCCCAACACAGCAGCACTGTGCTGGGCTGAGGGGCTGAAGGCACCCACAGCCCCTAGGACGTGTCGGCCTCCTGAACCCCCGGGAGATCCTGAGGCTGAGTTGGCCGGCCACTAATGGGTTCCCCGGGAGGCCTCTGGCCAGGCCACAGTACTTCCGTGGTGCTGACAGAGAGGAGGGGCCCTAAGCCCGGGCTTCCTGTTTGCTGAGATTGCTAGGGACAGACATGGGCCCCCTCGTCTGGAGCAAAGACGGGACCAAGAGTCACAGCACTGGGGACAGATGGAGGAGGTCTTTGACTCTCCTGCGGCTGGTGTGTGCTCCTGAAGGGTGTGTGCTTGCCCGTGTGTGTCATCTCTCTCTATACACCTGCAGGTTTTTACAACACATATACTGTACAAATGGATTATCCATGTCTGCGTTTGCCCGGGTGTGCAGGCTTGTGCCTGCAGCCTCCTCCTGCCTGCTTCCTCTGCGTCAGAGTCTGTCTGTCCTCACACCTCTCTGTGTGCCCGTGTGCTGGTGCTTCTGTGTGTCAAATGTCTGCGAGATGTGGGAGGGCATCTGGAAGACTGAAGACAGAGGGAGGACCACAGAGGGTGAGGGCGGGTGGGGGGGTGTCTGTGCATCAACCACCCTTGGCTGAGAACTTTGGATTGTACTAGAATCACCTGGGGAGATTTAAAGACCTACCCATGCCCCAATCTCACTTCAGGTCAATTAAGCCAAATCTCTGGAGACCAGGCTCAGGTAGTGGTAGTTTTAAAGGCTCGCCAGGTGATTCTAAAGTGCAGCCAGGGTTGAGAATCAGGGTGTCCAGAGCCTCGCTATTCCAAGGGGGGTCTGTGGATTAGCACCTGCCTCACCTGGGAGCTTCTAAGAAATGCAGAATATCAGGACCCTCCCAGACCTTCTGAGTCATACTCTGCATCCTCTCCATAATCTCTATTTTAATGGGATCCCCAGGTGATCTGTGCATCCATTAAAGTTTGAGAAGGGTAGAGCAGTGCTTCCCCACTAATGCAGATCTAAGAGTTTCTGTTTTAGTAGGTCTGGGGTGGGGCCCAAGAATCTGCTTTTCTAGGGAGCTCCAGGTGATGCTAATGCAGCTGATTGGGGACCACACTTGGAAAACTATTGTGTATGAGGAAGACAGAAGGAGAGTGAGTGGAGGGGTGTGTATGTTGGGGGTATGAGGATGGGAAGGAAGGGGAAGTCAGCAGTCACCCGGGAAGATCATGTCCCCCCAAAAAGTGTGGCCTGCCATCCTTTTAGGTCCTCGATTTCCCTGGTTCAGGGACTAGTCCAGGGATGAGGAAAGTAAAGAGAACAGGAAACATAAACAAGTTTCCTGAGATCTGCTGGCCTTTGTCCTCCCTTTCTGTACCCGAAGGAGCCCCCCTCCCTACCCCGCCATTCCATTAAGACAAAGGGTCCAGGGCTAAAAAAAAAATTATTAAGAAGGGGCACCTGAATGGCTTAGTCGGTAGAACATATGGCTCTTGATCTCAGGGTCATGAATTCGAGCCCCATGTTGGGCGTAGAGATTACTTAAAAAAAATAAATTAAGAAAAATAAAAAAATATTAAAAGAAAAAGGATCCAGAGCTGGACACTTCTTTGTTCCCAAGAACCCCAGGCCAAAGAATCAGGTTTTCTCAGAGCTAGAGCTCATTAAAATGCCCATGTGCCTTCTTGGGGCTCCGGCCCACAGTGGGCCTCCGTCATGAGGGCAGTCATATCCAGTTTGCCTGGGACGAGCTCAGCGTGTGATCTCAGTGGATGATTCTCATCCTCTCAAAAGTTCTCAAAAGTTTACCTGACAAACTGTACGGTTTCCCCATTGATAAAGGCTGCTGGAATGATTCCAGTTTGGTTGAGGTAGAGGTGAGCGGGCCTCGAGGGCGGGGTGGGAGGCGACTAGGTGTGTTCCCAAGGGGGAAGCCCTCTGCAATCTGCCCCCCGCCCCCAGGGCTCCCTCCTCTCGGCCTGGCTTCCCCGGGTGAGCAGGTGAGCGGTGGGAGGGAGGACAGCCAGCCAGGGGACAGGGTTTATCCTAGTGGAGGTGGTGTGCTGGGGAGCAGACATCTCTCCCACGGGGCAGCAGGCCCTGACTGTCTGTCCATCTGCCCGGCGGCGGGAGGAATGGTGGGGGCGGCGGTGGGAACCACAGACCAGCAGGCCAGGCTCAGCGTCCACGGCTCCCTCTTGCTTCCAGCGGGGCTGTGCGCTCTCAGCACCTCTTTGGGCCGCATCTGGGCAGAGGCAGCGCGGGGAGGAGATAGCGATCAACCAGAATACCAGAGGTGTGAGGCAGGCATGACCTCACCCAGGGTGTGCCTGCTCTCGGAGCCTTGTCAGGCCACCCTCCCCGCCCGCTCCCAGGCACCCCCAGGTCGGCTTCGACAACAAGCTTCAGCCAGCCACAGCATGGGCGTCCCTACGCGCCGGGCTGGGTCCCAGCCAGGGCTCAGGCCAGGGACCTCTCTGGGAGCCTTCTCTAGGCTGTCTGGGGGCCAATGCTGTGGTCTCTTAGGGGATGGGGGGGGGGTCCCTTTCCCGGCTCCCTGGGGCTGGGGCATTTGGAGAAGCAGGGAGGGAGGCCTGAGGCTGGAGAGTGCTATTCAGGACCGAAAAGTGGTCAGGAAAGAAGGGAAGTTGTTACTGCGCGGTGGCCGAGGGAGCTTAGAGACGTGTCTCAGCTTGGGGCAGGAGGTGCAGATCAGGAAGAGACCGTGCACCGCAGTGCGGCTAGCAGGGGGCCTACTGTGCATTGGGCAGCTGGTTGGCCAGAACCGATTTGGAAATCAAAGCCGAAAAAGCCCAGAAGAGACTGTGGGAAGTACTCACGGACCCAGTTGTATTAAAACACCTTTTGGTAACTTCGGATTGAGCCCATGTGATAAAGCGGGCGGTTCATGCCAAGTGGTTAACTGTGGGCTCAGATAGGAGGGGCCCCTCCCCGTGAGGAGCTGTGGGGGCCCTGCAAAATCCTTGGTGGTGGTCCCTAGGAGAAAATGCCCCCACCTCTGATGGGCTAAAGCAGAAAGTGAGCGAAGCAGCAGCCGTGGGAGCTGGCCCTGAGTCTTGGTGTTGGGGGGTGCCCTTGGACCCCCTCCCACTGTCCCGGCTCTGTCCCGTCTCTCGGCTGTTCCCATTTAAGCCTGCAAGCATGCGCAGGTCCTTCCCACACATGCTCATCATCCCACTCGGGCTACAGCCGCACCCACTCCCGACTGACCTACACTGGTGCCCACTACCTCCATGCACACCCCACACCCACACCCACATTCACAGGGAGGCAAGCAGACCTCACCCAAGAGCATTGCACAAACAGCCACCTTGAGATACCTTTGCATAACGAATGAATGGATCCACCTATGAGCTGCTGGCCTTTTCCGGGCACTCTGGGTGTCTGTGGGCTCAGAGTCCCAAACCCAGCAGGGCAGACCGCATTTGTCCCGGTGCCAAAGGCCACAACCTTGCTCCCCACAGTGCCTCCTGGTGGCTGCCTTCCCCAGCCTCCTGGATAGAGCTGCCGTCCAGAGTCCGGAGCCCCTTTCCTCCATGTGCTGATAAGGGACAGGGCTGTATCGTAGTTCGTATTGTTCTCTGAGTTATTGATCCACCTCAGCAAATGTTTCCTGGGCTTTCCATGTGCCTGGCCTCTCTGCTAAGCTCTGGGGCCCAGAGACAAGGAGAATACCTCACCACTTTCAAAGAACATCTGGGGCTTAACAAGACCCTCAGGCTGGCTCCCAGTCTGTCCTGGGATTACATCCTCCCCGGACCCTCCCCCACTTGTTCACTCCCATCTGCCCTCACACACGCTTTTCTCTGCCACATGACAGCCACCCTCCTCCTCCCTGTCATTCTCTTGCACCCCCTTGTTTTCCTCCTTCACACTGGCATGACATCACTTTCTTGGTTCTGGGGCAGCGTCAGGAGTATTGTGAGGAGGCTCACATTCCTCCCTAGCATCTCCCCTCCCTCACTTTCCAGCTTTGGAAAGTGCTCTGGGCGATGCAGAGCTAGGCAGAACCCGCGGGGGTTGCAGGGGTCGGGGGGGGGGGTGACGGTGGGGTGTCCCCACTGGGTTTTGGGTAAGGCTCTTGGGCTTCTCGGGGCCCATAGCATGGTGGGAAGTGGATACAGGAAAGAACGAGAGGGAGAGAGAAGAGAGGAGGGGAAGGGAGAGAGGACGCAGAGACAAGCGGGCATTAAAGAAAGTCACAGAGACTGAGAAAAGCAACAGGGACAGACAGACCAACAGAAGGAGATTCTGACCTGGTCACCAAGCACTTCTAAAATCACCCTCTTCTCTGAAGGGTGGACTTGGGTCTTTCTCGGTGCATGCTGGGGGTTGTCCACACGGCGTAGCCCTGGAGCGGGCCTTAGAAAGGCGGCTGGGGTCAGGCCGGCCTCCTGCTGGCCTCAGCTCCCAGCCTGCTGGGAAGGGCAAAGGCTCCTTGAAGGGTAGTCCAGCCCGGGACCCTCCCATCTCCCCTCCACGGGCCCCTGGCTTGCTGTGGTCTTGACACCCTCAGCTCGAGCCTTCAGGGAGCTATGTCAGAGATGGGAAATCAGCTTTGCAGGGGAAATTTCGCTAATTCCCAGCAGCCTCTGGCCCCACCTCGCGTGGGCGGTCTTCAGCCTTTTCTTAGAAGCTGTATCCCCAGGTCTGCCTTCTTTTGGCCCTTGGTGCCAGCTGGGACCCCATAAGCCCCCTTCCTCTTGTCCCTGTGAGGCTGCCTGGGCTGAGAGTGAGGGCCCACGATTAGCTGCCTGACCTCTCCTCCTTCCCAGCCCAGTGGCCAGGAAGCTCCAAGGCAGGTTCTCATCCCAGCCAACCTGCTCTGCAGGGCTCCTGGGCCCCTCCCCCTTTGCTGTTGGCCTGGGGGACCCCTCCCCAGCCCTGGCCAGGGCTGAGGAACCTTGTCAAGAGCCCTGAGCAGTCTCATGAACCCAACAAGGGCTCGTGTCAGGGGCTGTGAGTCCTGTTTTGTCCCCACAGCACGCAATCGCCCCTGGACAGAGGGCCCTTGGCAACCTCCAGGCTGGTTATCTGATTTGGGGGCTGATGGGGTTTCTAATGGAAAACAATATGGTAATTTCAGAATGTTCCTGATTAGATGAAAATGATATTGCATCAAAGTTACTTCCTTAATTTATTCAGAAAATAACAAGAGAGAATTCTCTCCTAAGATCCTTAATTAAACCAGAGCTTCCCCTGAATAGGCAAAGCAGGCACTGAGCTCCAGGTGTGGGGGACAAAGGCTGCCCCTGGACAGGTCTCCCAGGGGCTGCAGGGTCTGGGCAGGTCTTCACCCGGATAGGCTGCCCGCTCTGCCTGGAGGCAGCTTTGGCAGCAAGGGCATGGGATGAGGCTCCTTCCCCTGCAGGGAATAGTGGGGCGGCCATCCTAGAATTATTCCAGTCCTTTCCTGTCTTCTCTGACTTTATCCTTCGAGGACTTAGTGACCCAAAGCCACAGAGACTCAGCAAGCAGGGCTGGCAGAGCTGCGTGCCCAGGGTGTCTTTAAGACACAGAACAGCCAGGGTGAGCAGGGAAGACGCTGGTAGGTCCAGTTATGATCAGCACTGGGATTGGCACGGGAAAATTGGCACACCCAAGTGGCTTAGCCGAGGATGGTTTGATTTGAGAGGGAAAGCAGGTATAAGAGAAACAACAAAGGATGGCGAACCATCTGCACACTGGGAGAGGAAGCTGTGGCTACCCTTAGGCCTGAGCAAGAGAAGGAGGGACAGAGAGACGGACCACTTGACAGAGCATGGACCACCACAGCCAGTGTGGGATGCAGTGAGTCCGGGAAGACACAGGGATACATTCCCCATCTCTCTCTTTTCCTGCCTTCCCATCTCCTGCTGGTGCTGAGCATTAACTGGCTTGGACTGGCAGTCAGTGGGTGGGGATCCTGGGTGACACCCTTCATATTGGTGAGGCTCCTGGGCCACAGAGCAGGGCAGAGGATGGATCTGGGCGCTGGGAGCAAAAGGAGGATGGATAACACAGCCCCCAAGGTGACGGTAAACAACCTTTCATGGTCTGGTGCTTCAGAATTCTCTAGCATATTCTTATTCATTTTCCTTGTCAATCCCCACAATAGACCTAATACAGATTCTTGTCTCTAGGAGGAAATAGGCTCAGAGAGATCGAGTGATGTCCTGGAAATCACACAGCAGGGAGGTTATGGTTTGAACTCAGTTCTGCCCCACTCCAAGTCCTCCCCCCATGCCCCAACATAGAGGCTTGGACGCATAAAAGTGAGCCTTAGCTGGATGTTATGAACGGTTCCTGGTGTGAAAGCGCCCTGCCTAGAAGCTTCTGTGAGGTTGTGAGGGAAGTCCTGCCTACCACTCATGAATGAAGAGCTCCAGTAGAGCAGACCACAACAAACTGCCCAGGAAACAGACATTTCTAATTCTGGTGGGACCTCCTGCCCCCGGGTCTGTCGTGGAGGACTGGCTGGGACATGCTGGAGCAGGAGCTGAGAAAGGAGGCAACACTGCAGAATTAGGATCATTCTGGAAGGAACTCCCCAGCCCCCTGGGGACCATCCCCCTCTGCCCATGTTCCTGCTGATCACGCTGCACCAGCCTCGATCCCCTGCCCACCAGGCACCAGCACCCCAGCCGCTGAGCGGCGCAGCTGGCCGGGTTCCGGCTGGGGATATGCTGTGCCTAATTCTCTGGGCTGCAGTAGGAGCCTGGGCAGGGCTCTCGGGGAGCTCCTGACTTTGGATTCGGATGTGGCAAAGGCGTAGAGAGGTAGAGCCCAGGGCCCTGATGCAGGGGCTGCAGGGACCTCAATATTCAAGAAGAGATCGGAGGGTGGGGAAGGTGGTGTGTGCGCGTGTGCCCGTGTGCATCTGAATATATGAATCTGGGTACATACATGTGTGAGGATGGGCATGTGAGAGAGATGGAGAGAGAGGCAGAGAGAGGGGAGAGGAAAAGAGTGGGGAGAGAATTTGTTAGGGTCATCAGAGATCAAAGTCAAAGGAAGTGGGGCTTGGATGGGCCATGTGAGATGATGATGATGATGGTGGTGGTGATGGAATAATAACGATGACAGCTCCCACTTACATAACGCTCACTATATGGTAAGCCGGTTCCAAGCCTTTATATATATTACCTATTTTATTTTTTTAAAAGATTTTATTTATTCATTTGACAGAGAGAGACACAGCAAGAGCAGGAACACAAGCAGGGGGAGTGGGAGAGGGAGAAGCAGGCTTCCCGCTGAGCAGGGAGCCCGATGCGGGGCTCGATCCCAGGACCCTGGGATCATGACCCAAGCCGAAGGCAGACGCTTAACGACTGAGCCACCCAGGTGCCCCTATATCACCTATTTTAATCCTCACAACCAATTTGGGAGTTAAGTATTATTATCACCCCATTTTACAGATGGGGAAACTGAGGCACCGGTTTTGTTGTTGTTGTTTTTAAATGATGTGCCCAAATACTAGGGCTGGGAATTGGGCCCAAATCTTAACGCCCGAGAGGCACTGCCTGCTAGACTTCGAGGGTGTGGCCTCTGATTCACATGGGGAGCCTCTGGACCACTATTTTGATTCTCTATCTCTGTGTCATGTTCTTTGTTCTCAGCAGGACTTTTTTTTGGGGGGGGAATATGAAATTGACCCTATGAAGCCTGAGTATCAGGCAGGTGGTCCTAACTGAGCCACAGCAGGGAGGTGTCAAAGGAGCTTGGATTTGGGGGGGCCAGTTACTCTGCATGGTTGGTGTAGGGAATGCACAGGGGTGAGGCAGAGAGGTGAGAAGGGTGGCTTGTGAACGGTCTTTGCAGGCCAGGCTAAGGTGTAAGACCTACAGCCTATAGTGTGGGTGGCGGGAGCTCTCAAGAAGGGTGTTATGCAGGAGGGTGGCATGGTTACCATGGTGCATGCTGGCGACTGCATAGAGCAGAGAGAGACTGGAGCCAGGGGGCCTGGTGAGCTGAGTGGTGAGGCCTAGGCTGGGATAGGGTGGGAGAACGGGGAGCCGAGGGGATGCACTTTGGGAGGTCGAAATCTTCATATCTGGTGGTAGCCTGGATATCTGGGGGTGTGAAGGAGTTGCTGAGAATTGGCTCCTCGGTTTGCAGGCATCTGGGAGGGTGGAGAGCATGGGAGGAGAGGAGCTCCTGCCATACCCATGGGTCCCTCTGGAAGGTAGGGATGCCTATGGCCTTGGTGGCCAAGACAAGGTGCCCATGAGAAGTGGCCAGGGCATCGCTGGGCCCTGGAGAGATACGAATTGGCCCTGTTTTCTCTCCTGACAGACTCTGTAGGCTGGGGAGGCAGGAGGTCAGAGCATGGCCAGTGGACACATCGGGAAATGGGGAGTATTGATTTCACCTCAAATCCTTTTCATTGTCTTCAGGTGTCCCCATTTCTAAACATGTTACGTGGGAGTGTACGAGAACTAGAGCTGTACATGATTCATTCTTAAGTCTCAAGTGCTAGAGGACCGGAGTACAGTGGTTAGAGCTCTTCTTCTCTGGTCGTTTGGGGGTTCAAGTTCTAATGTGACCACTCTGCAGCTGTGTGTTCGTGGGCAAATCACTCCACCTCTCTGAGCCTTAGTTTCCTCTTCTGATAATTAGGGATCACGATGGCACATATCTCACAGGCTTGCTGTGAAGATTGCAGTAGTTAAGCACTACATGGCAGCCCTCGTTATGATTGCCCAGATCTGGGCAGGACGACCTAGAACAAGGCTGTTTTGGCATTTCTTGCAGCACCCCTTTCCCCCTTATTTCCACCCTCCCCAGAGGGAGGGGACACAGTCTTCTTTGGGGACTGACGGGGCGGGGACAAGAGAGGGGCGGTCTTCCTGGCCAGGGAGGGGTGCCGATGAGCCTTTACTGCTTGGCTTTACCCTTCCCCTGTCAAGCCCCTCCCCTTCCCAGTGTCCCAGGCCCCACCTCTCTCCGGCAGTCCGGGGATAGAGGCTGGAACTCAGGTGCCCATCACCCCGCCTAGACTCCGCCTTCCCAGATAGGGTCCGGACCTGCCCTTCCTCCGTCTACCTCCTCGGGCCTCAGCGCAGTGCCTCAGCCCCCAGGGGCCCCTGTGCCTACAGACCCCCATCCCCGTGCTCTCTCAGATGTCCCAGAGGGGTCCTGGGGGCCAGGCGGACCCCCCCCCCCAAGCCTGGCTCCCAAAGAAACCATCAGGAGAAGATGGCCGCCTCCCTTCTCCCCTCCGCACCCCCAGCTCCCCCAACTGGGCGGCGGCGGGGCCTGAGCCCCAGGCTGAGCTCAGCTCTTACCCCAACCCCAACTCCGAGAGTTTGCTGGCAGCCGCCTAGATGACTTTGGTGTAGTTTCTGTGGTTTAATAAGCTACAAAAACGGCATTATTTTAAGCCAATCTGGATATAGCACAAAAACTCTCACCCCGTCTGTTCTGTGAAACTCAGATACCCTGACGAGAACACAGCTCACAACCAACTAATACAATATTCCACCGGGCTCGCTGTCAGCGGGCCCCACGCGGGAGCCGGCTCCCCGAGGACTGCCCAGGCGCGCTCCCCGCGGCCGGCAGGGAGGCGGCGGCCCAGGCGGGCGGGGGGGGGGGGGGGGGGGGGGGGGGGGGGGCGCGCTGGGGGGGGGGCCCGCCTCTCCCCTCCCGGAGGAGCCGGGCCGGCCGCAGCCCCCACCGCGGGGACGGGAGAGGAGAGGAGTGTTTCTGGCCTGCTGACAGCAGTTTTACTCCCACCACGGGCATATGTCTGATTCCGAAGCAGGGAAGTGTGTCCAACACACCCAATGCAAAGACAGGTTGTTGAATATTTTTTCTCTCATCACTAAAAAGGATTCCCTGCTGGGTGCAATCAAGATCCATAAACTCACGGCTCGAGTCGGTGTGAAAGCAGCGCTCCAGCCCAGACTCCCTCGCTGGCGCTAAATGCAGGCTCCGGGCGGAGATGCACAGACATCCGCTAGCAGTCTGGCCTTGCGACCGCCAGTTCCCGGCTCATTAGGCAGCGCGCTTATTTTGGGCTACGCTTCAGTGGATTAACTTTCAGTGTAAAGTTTCCGAGCTCGGGCATCGTCCCTGTGGCGCTGGCCCCCTCCTCCTTCGGTGGGTACCAGGGTTTACAGAACCAGAGGCAAGGGGCTGGCTGACGGGGGTCGTCGGCAGCCTCAGGATGCACCACCCCCCAAAGGAAGGCGGGTGGGCGCTGGCCCGGCTGGGGCTGACCCGGGGCGCCTTGGGGTCCACCAGATGCCCGATGCCTAACGTTCCCAGCACACACTGAACTTGGAGGCTTTGAAGATCTTGTAGTTTCCTTGAAGGGTTGGTCCTGGTGAGAGCCTCCCCCGGTTGTGGCGAGGTGCCATTCACCCACCCTTGGCAGCAGCGGCCCTGTGCCCCCAGAGAGGATCCCAGGTCGTGTCCCCGAGGTTCGAATCCTGTTGTTTATGTTTCCTTCTGAGGGGCCCCCTCCATCCCTCCAGCATGCTGACTGAGGCAGAGGGAAGTGGCCGGGGTCTTCGATGAGCCATAGGGGAGCCTGCTGGGAGTTGAGAGGGGAGAATGGAGGAAAGCCCCCAGACTCCTTTCTGATAGCTTGGGAAGGAGGACCTCAGAGATCCTCAGACGCTGAGGGACCCCCCACCCCCACCCCACCATGGCTAATCCCTGGGAGGTGCTTTCAGATCCAATGATTTAAAATTCTAGTTCTTAAGAAGCAAAAGCACAAAACCCCCTCTCTTCCCCTGGTATCCCAGTTTTCTGGGGGCATATGATGTATCACTGAAAACCAGAATGAACTTCAGAAATAGCATGCAGAGTGAAGGGCAGCTTAGCCAGCACGCGGAAGCCCGACAGGGTGTGGATTCTATCATGCGCTTCCTCATTTCTCCAGAACATATAGTCTGGGCTGACTTCGTACAAGGTACTGGCCCTGGGCTGTGGGAGGCACAAGAGGTCTCCGCCCAGGGAGGGAGAGCGGATACAAAGCCGTTCTTCCGTGTGTTCATGGCTTAGCGATGACCGTGAGCTAGGCGCTGGGTTTGGGCACTGAGTGAGTGCAGCAGGTGCAGCTTGAGTACCAAGCAGAACGTGAGGAGCCTGTGTAGGAGAGAAGGGGGCTCTGGGAGAGGCAGCGCTGCCCCTGTCCCCTCTCAAGCAGCTTGGAGCTGTGAGAGCCGCCAGGTCCACATCCTTTGAAGAGTTCCACCTGCCTCCGGAGGCCCACAGGGGTCATTTTGCTTCCAAGTTACATGGAGGCAGAAACAAATGATGGGAAAGAGGAAATGTTGAGGCTGTTTTGGGGAACCCTGGATTAAAAAACTCCTCTCTCATATTTCATAAATCTCTCTCTCCCGACCCCTCCCCCACTCCCTCCTGCTCTCCCTCTCTCCAAGAGATCAGCACATTGCAAAGACAGGTTGTGGAATATTTTCTCTCTCATCACTAAGAAGGCCTCCCTGCTGGGTGTAATCAAGAACCATAAACTCGCCTACGGCTCGAGTCGGTGTGAATCGAGCCCCGCTCCTCTAGCCTCGATTCAGACACGCTCAGGCCAGCTGACAGCAGCCAGACTGCTCCCCCAGAAGCACCCCATCCCTGGAGGGGCTGTGGCCAGGGGGCTGGGCTCCTGGAGTTATCACCACCGGCTCCAGGCTCTCTTCTGGCATGGAATTCAGGGCACCTCTCCTGAAAGGTCAGGAAGGGGAGTGATCAATGCCCGCAGACAAGGAGTCAGGGTGTTGGCAAGTCCATGGGCACTCCTTGGCCTTCACCCCGTGTCCCCAGGTTCCTAGGGAGAGGAATCGGGAGGCAGGGTGGCCCCTCGGTCCTGGCTGTTATTTCCAAGAGGCCCCCTGACAAGATGGAGTGGCTTCTGTCTGGTTTTCAGAATTGTCCCTGTTACGTGAAAGAGGGCAGGGACCCGGGGTTGCTCCAGAGGGCTGGAAACAAGTTGGGGGGAGGCTGGGGGGACCGGAAGGAGAGAGGAGAGCTAAGGAGAAGCACCAGGGAAGCTGGGCTGCTGACTGCTTGGCTGCTAAGTGCACCATCCTGCTCTTTGTCTGAAAATCCATTAGCCGGATTGGAGCAGTCCTCGGATGCAAAGCTGGGGAGGAGTGCCTCCCACCTTTCCTTGACTTTCTACCTCTGACATGACTCTCTCCAATGTCACTGCCACTGCCTGAATGCCTGGGCTGGGTCACCCCTCCTCCCTGACCTCCCTGTGTCCACCGTGACCCTTCCAAGACATGAATCTGACCATAACATTGCCCCCACTCCCCACAAGCTACTTCCATGTGGCCCTCTTTCCCTCAGGAAATGAGCTATGGTGAATAATCAAGATCCAGCCCTAATATTCCCTCCAAACAAACTCCCCCTTGCCCCAAGCCCCCAGTCAGTGATCCTTCTGGACATTGGAGCCATTTCCCAAACTGCTTTGTGCTTTCCCACGTCCAGGCCTGTGCATTCACCATGCCCCCTCCAGGCATGCCTTTCCTCCTCTTCCTAGTGACCTCCCTGCCCTTTCAGGCTCTGCAGAAATGTCTCCTCTTCTGAGGAGCCTTCTCTGACCCCCCAGGCAGAGGTAGTCCCTGCTCCCTGGGCAATTTGGGCAATTCAGCCCTTACCATCTGTGCTGTGACTGTCCACGTCAGTATCCCCCTCCCCACTGGGCCTGCGCATCTCCTCTCAGGCTGGGGCTGAGTCTAATACAGCTCTGCGTGCCCAGGGCCCAGCACCTCGTTTGCTGGGATGAACAACAGCAGAAGTTTCATCGTCAAGTTTCAACACTGCTCTCCATCTGTAGTTGCAGTCCCGTGTACCTGTGTGCGTGTGTGCGTGGGCGGGCACGTCTTCACTTGCCTCCTACACTTCCCCTCTGCATCCTCCTACCTACCCTTACCCTCTCCATCCTCCCAACAAGAGAGGGAGCTCCTTGAGGGTAGGATGGAGCCTTGTTCATCTCTGAAGGACAAATGAAAAATGGGCACTCGTGAGTAGAACTCTATGCCGGTGGCTTTGAATTTTGTGACAGTGGAGCAGGGCAGGCTCAGCCTGGGAGCTGCAGGGGCTCCCGCTGCTCGCTGCGTGGTTGGTGGTGATGCTGTGGCTTTGTCATGAACATGTGGGGGCAGGGCCGCTGCTTCGCGGGGCTTACATGCTCGGCCTTGGAGGCCGGTCTTCCCATTCAAGCTTGGAGGGGCTGCTCACCCAGACCCTGCAGGCGCCGTCCCCACGCGGGCTTTACACTCTCTTGCTCCGCTGGGGAATAAAAGGGTGGTGCTGCTCCTGCCGGCCTCCTTCTGGCCTCTGCTGGGAGGCCCCGAGCAGAAGCTCAGCTGAGAGAGGGCTCCTGCCTTTGCAGAGGCCGCGCAGATATTGCCCACCAGCTTCAGGGCTCTCATAACTCTTTCAAGACAATCACTTTATTTATATGAGTTTGTTTTAAAAAACCCACAGACGACCCACCGTGGGGACCTCTCCTACCGCCTCTCCTACTGCCTCGGCTTGCTTCTCCCCTATCCTCAGGGTCCATAACTCTTAGTCTTTTGATTCTCCCGGTCCACAAACTATAAAAATCTTATTTCTATAAGGTCTTTTATGGTTACCAAGATAGTCAATAGTGTCATTTTCATTCATATCATTCTGCAGGGAAGTTAGAGGAAACGAACCAGACAGAGGAGAGCTATAAATAAGGCTCAGCTATACAGGGCCCCAAGCGGATCCCGCTGCGTTCTTTTAAAACGACTCATGCACAGAACACACATACATGCGCACGCACACACAATACACACATATGCCCACAAATATGCACACGTATGCCCACTCATGCACAGACAGGAGTTCCCATGCACACAGATGCCTCTAGGCATGGGGCTCGCTCTCCCTCGCCCTCCCTCTCTCTCTCTCTCACACACACACACACACGCACGCATGCATGTATGTGCTTACACAATTTGACAGGCTTAGAAGAAAGCTCTTTTGGAATTTGCCTGACTTTGAAGGGCCAAGCGCAGGCAGCAGGACTTGCTATGGCGAGCTGGGGGGACTGAAGCAGGCCAGCCTGGAGAAAACATTCCAAAGCCATGAACTGCAGGGTTGGGCGCACAGCCACTATGAGCTCATGTGAGGGAGCTTTCGAATTCCCACCAACACAGGAGTCTGTGCTCCCCGCCGAGCGGCAGGGGCAGCCACTCAGCCAGCACCATGAACGCCCAGGCAGCTCTCAGGGCTCCCTCTGACTCTCTGGTGGTGTTGCCTAAGGACCCAAACCCTCGTTCCTGGAGGACAGCCAGCCAGCTTCATGATTCTGATTTGTGCCCAGGTGCCACCCACCTGAACACCTGTCCTCATCCCTACTGCCAATGGCTTTGCCCTTTGGGCCGGACCCTAAAGGAAGAGCCCAGGGCGTGATGTGGGAGCAGAAAGCAGGAAGTCCTGGGCCGAGGGAAACTTGGCAAGTTTGTGTGCTGGGCTGAAGGGGGATAGCCCAGACCAGGGCTGGCCAAGATGGAGGGGGCAGGCCCAGGTCCGGGCAGGGGGTACTGCCAGGCTTCCTCAGGTTAGTGCAGTCAGGGCTCCGTCTCTACCCCTTGGGAGCAGGTGGGGGAAGGAAGGGGCTGCATGGCTGGTGCAGAGAACCATGCTCTCCTCAGAGAACTCTGGGCTCGTTGGCCAGGGGTGCAAAGGAGGGAACAGAGTCAGGAGGCCTGGGTTCTAGTGCACATGGTTGTCCTGTGTGATGTGGGGCAAATACCTTCTCGTCTCTGGGCCTCCGTACCCCAGGGAATCGTAAAGAGGGATGAGCTCTCAGAGCTCTCCTAGTTTTGGAGATGCAGGTGAATTACCTGTACCCCAGAGCCCTAGGACAGGCGTTTCTCCATGGTTTCCCCATCTGTGGAATGGGGACGATAATTTTTGCCATTGGCATTATCCAAGGGATGCTGTGTGGGGGAACTGGACAATTGTCCAGGGGTTTGGATGAGCTTGTTTGGGAACTGGCAAGTTTGGAACTTGTAAGGGATGCAACCCCTCGGGGGCCTGAGACCCTGAAAAGCCCCCCTTTCTCCTCCCTTCTTACCCCTCCCAGCACCCCCCAAACACTGAAGAGTGAGGACGGAGCCCAGGGCTCTGAGCTCACAACCTCTGTTTTCCCTCCTGCCTTCTTCAAGGGAACTATTAATTGTAGTTTATTTATTTATTTTTTAAAATGTTTTATTTATTTATTCATGAGAGTCAGAGATAGAGGGAGAAGCTGGCTTCCCACTGAGCAGGGAGCCAGATGCGGGACTCGATCCCAGTACCCTGGGATCATGACCTGAGCCGAAGGCAGACGCTTAACCATCTGAGCCACCCAGGCGCCCCTGTTAATTGTAATTTAAACCTCCTAAGTTAAAAGCAGCATGCAGATTTAAGGGTTCTTTCATCCCAATTACACATCGTTTCTGGCTGCACTTTAGTGCCAGGCTTTTATCTGTTGTTCTGGAGAATCACTTATCGGCCAGAGCAGTGGGCTCTGCACAGATTTCTTCCTGATTATGTTTAATGGCAAATGGAGAGTTAACCACCCTCCCTCCCCTGAGCTGTGTCGGCAGTATTCCCAGCCCTGCCTGATCGCAGCCCAGGGGAGCAGGAGGGCAAGGAAGGGGGGAATTGCAGGGACTTCGAGGGGACCCGGCGTGGCACAGGGTGGCTAAGAGAGTCCATCCCCACCCTCGGGGTGACCCAAGTGCTCTGAATGCTGATAGAAGCTGTTCCACAATTATATGTATCTACGGTGTGCCAGGCCCAGAGATGGCAACATTTGCTCGCCCATATTAGTGTGTGCCCAGCTGCCAGAGCCACTGTGACATTCCCATACACACTTGCATACTCCAGAGGGTGTCCAGCCCCTGGACTGCACTGTCACATGTCCACACACTCAGAGGAGCATGCACATACAGACATACACACATACTCATAGAAACGTGTGTGTGTGCACACACACTCTAGGAAGCACGCACACACTCAAAAAAGCATGCACACATGAGAGCACGCACACACACAGAAGCACACACACACAATCACTCACACATACTCACAATCATCACCTCCATACACAGGCATACACTATTTGCACAGACCCCCTCTCTTACCTCCAAATGCACTCTCCACTCAGTCCCACGCGTGCACAGTTTGACTTTTCTTTATTGTCACACGGAGACTTCTCTGTCAGCGTTTCTGTCTGGTATTCCCAGAACTGGGTGCCATGGTAGCTTGGAATATCAGGTGACAGGATTACAGAGTCAGGCCCCCGTGCCCTGGAGCCCCCCCATGTCACCCACTCCCATTATGTCCCTGAGCCCATCTGTTGGACCCAACTGGGCTGGACCATGTCACAGAGCTCAGCTGGCTACTTGGTCCAGGGTTGGTACTCTGTAAATCTTAGAGTCAGCATGTCCAGAGTGGACCTCCTAGTCTCCCCAAACCTGCCTCACCCACAGTCTTTCCCACTTCAGCTCTTGGCAAGTCTTTCCTTCCGTTTTGCTCAGGACGTAAACTCTGTGATTCTCATGCCAATTACAGCTCGTTGTTTTCCCCACACCACCAAGCAAGTCTCTGACACTAGCTGGTGTCCCGCAGTTCCACCCGCTTCTGACACTCTCTACCTGGAAATAGTGCCAGAGCCTACAGGTTAAGGGCTCAGTCCCACAAGTGGGGGACCCCCCACTTCAGATGCCCATCGCTAGTCTGGGCTGTTACCTGTGCTTCTGAACGATCAGCTACAAATCAGAGGTTCCCACCCCACTAGCCCTCCTTTGATTAATTTGCTAGAGCAGCTCCCAGAACTCAGAAAACCAATTTACTTACTAGATCACCAGCTTATTATAAAAGGTTATAACTCAGGAACAGCCAGATGGAAGAGATGCAGAGGGGCAAGGTATGGGGAAAAGGTGGGGAGCTTCCACACCCGTCTCCCCGCACCCCACATGTTCACCAACTCAGAAGCTCTTTGAACCTCATCCTTTTTTTTTTTTTTTAAATGGAGACTTCATACCTCGGCCCGATTGATTAAATCATTGGCCATTGGTGATTAAATTTAATCTCTAGCCTCTCTCCCCTCCCTGGGGGTGGGGGCAGGGAGCCGGATTGAAAATTCCAACGTTTTAATCCTGCGGTTGGTTCCCCTGGTAACCAGCCCCCATCCTGGGGTTACCTAGGGGCTTTCCAAAAGTCACCTCATTGACATAATAAAGGACAGCTTAATCGCTGTCAACACTTAGGAAAATTCCAAGGATTTTAGGAGCTCTGTGCCAGGAATGTGTACGAAGACCAAATATATATTTCTTATAATAAATCAAAATATCATAAACCCCTTGGCATCGTTCTCGATTCCTCTCTGTGTCTCACTTCTTACCTCCAGTCCATCGGCAGATTAAGCTGGCTGGATTTGAGAACTACGTCCCTACTCTGAGTGCTTCTTACCGCCCCCGCGGCCACCACCCTCTCTAAGTCCACTAAGCCCTCTCCCTGTTTTACTGAAAGGACCTCCCAAGCGGCCCGCCTGCTTCCGCCCTTCTCTATGCAGCAGCCCCAGGAAGTTTCAAGTTGGGTCATGTCAGCTCTCAGCTCCTTTCAGGGAAAAGAGTTGAGGACCTCGCTCCCTTTCCTTCTTCAAGTCTTTGCCCAATCATTACTTCTTCATGCCATCGCCTATTTTATCGAATTCTACAATCTGCTGCGCCTTCAGCCCCCACCCTCCCAAAGTCCCTTACTTGGCTCTGGTTTTCTTTCTTCTCCCACAGAACGTAGCCCTTCTGTCATGGGTTGGGCACGCAAGAAACAGACTCTGATGTAGCCTTGCTTGCAGGAAGGCTACTGGGGAAGGCTCTTGGGTCAAGACCTGTGGGAGGGGAGGAGGCAGAACCAGGTAGAGGGAAGGGTTAGAGCTGGAATGACTTCGGGAGTCGCTCCG
Organism: Mirounga leonina; assembly: GCF_011800145.1. NCBI lineage: Eukaryota > Metazoa > Chordata > Mammalia > Carnivora > Phocidae > Mirounga > Mirounga leonina. The sequence continues at coordinate 65,063,681 of NW_023270447.1, read as the reverse complement.
CGATGAGGAGGGAGTGCTGGGGCCTTTGGGACTTCCTATGGACCAGACCTTGGCTGTGGGCTCCCCGTGGAAGGGAAGGGTCTTGGCTGGGGCAGCTGTCTTCTCTGAGGGCAGTTCCAGAGGAGAGACACTCAACTGACTGCTGTGGGCTCCCATACTCCCAGCAACTGGGGAGTGAGTGCCTCAGTGGGGAAACTGGCAGCCACACACAGCACACACAGAACCTTTTAACATATGTAAATAAGTAAACGGTACTGTATTATTTTTATGGCTATCTCTCCTGCTAGAAAATGAGCCCCAGGAGGGAAGGGCTCTGTGTGGGCATAGCTCCCTGATATTTCCTAGCTACAACAGTTTTGGCCCTAAATATTTGCTGAATGAGTGAATGAGCCCGCCCATTCTCAATGTCCTACTTGTTTCAAGGTAATTAGCCTTTTTGGAATCAAATCCCCTGTTCTCTTGCCAACCAGCTGTGCAACCCTGGGCAATTTGTCTAACTTCTGGGAGTTTCAGCTTCTTCATCTGTAAAATGGAATAGTAGAAATACCCACCTCACAGGGTTTGGGGAGGATAAAATGAGCTAATGCTTCTAAAGTTCTTAGCAGGTACTGAACAAAGCTGGTAATCAATAAACATTACTGTCGTTGGTGCTGTTCAGTGTCTTAGGATCTCCTTGCTTTGGGTTGCTGCCAGGATTCTGATCAGGCTTAATGACAAAGCTGGGACCCTCGCTGGGGTACCTTGACCTTCCAGGTATACAGGAAAAAGTGAGCTCTGCTTCTGCCAAGTCTGATGTGCAGAGCTCAGTTTTGGGCTAATGAAGATAGAAACTCGCTCACAAACTGATGGCTGAAATCCCCGCCTCAGGAAATCTCAATGTGTACCTGAGTGTGGATATGCGTCTGTATACATGTTTGTATGGAGATGATGCAGGCCATACTCAGAGCCATACATTCTAAATGATAACTTGTTCTAGGCATTAGGCCCATGTAGGAAGGTAGCCCTTAGCGGGGTCTGAAGAGGTCAAGAGTCATCTCCCCTGCCCCCTTCTGTTCACTCTGTGCCTTCTGCATGGGCTTCTCCCTCCTTGTTCCCCTGAATGAGCTTGCTTCCTAGTCTCCAGGGAACTCCTTGTGGTCAAATCCAGCGGACACCTACTTGACCTCAAGAACAACTGATATTGACCAACGCTGTCCATCTTGTGTTGCCGAAGATCACTCTCTGGGTATAGTGGATGCTGTGGTATGCCTTCAGGTTCCTCCCTCGGGATTGGAATACTCATTCTTCCAGCCAGTGGGAGCATTGGTGGCCAACAGCATTCAGCTGATCTCTCCCTAAGAATTGTCTTTGGCCAAAGGGAATGGCCCCTCCCAAGGTTATGTCCCTCTCTGGAGGTAGCTCAAATTCAATGACTGAATGAATTATTCTCCTTTCATTTTGGGACATCTCTAAAGGGCCATACCTGCTCTAGAGATTTCCATGGGATTGACAGATTTCTGTTGCAAATGCATCAGAGTTCAACTTCCCCCTCTGCCCAGTCCTGCTGTCCTCCCTCTTTCACAGATGTTGTTACTGAGATCCCAATAAGCCCTTTGCATGCCAGTCTCCATCTTCCATCTGTTTCTGGAAAACCCGACTTACTACAGTTGGAGCTAGGAGCGGTTCCTAGGAAACAGACTCTCAAATGGGATTTTGGAGTTGTATCACCACTGGCCAGTTGGTAATGGGAAGCCTCTCACTGGAGGTGGACAGAAGTACTAACGGCCCCTGACGTGCTCTAGCAGCGTAGTTGTTAAAACTTTTTACCAGTGGTGAACTGGGATGGGAACATATGGGTGGGAGTATTATCACAGGCATCTGAGAGGGCTCAGAAGAAGTAGTAATTATAAAGACTATGGAATCAGACAATTGTTTCTGTGGGCGATCGGTGCATTGGAAAAAGACAACTAAAGTCTGAGGGTGATTAATCACCAGTTTAAGGTGCATTGTGAAAGCTAGAGGGCTTCCTTGCCATCAGATAAAGAGACTTTCTTCTGCAGCTGGAAGGCAGAAAAAAAAACTAAGGTTCGGCCCAGGAATTAATTATAAGGGTAGTAGATTTCCAGAGAAAATTGAATTCTTAACATAGCAAGTTGGCTATGTCTTGATTGGTCAGGGCCTTGATTGGGAAGGAGTGGGGCCCTAAGAGTTGGGTTGATGCACTTGAATGCCTTGAAATCCTAGGTCACACTGAGTCCTCTCAGGCAACACAGAGTCCCATGCCTTCCCCATGCTTGAAGATAAGACAGAAGCTTCTACCCCGCAAGGTGCTCTGCATCACATCATGGCTGCACCACCCCGAACCACCTCTCCAGGGTCTACTTCCCCTTGCCTTCTGGCAACCCAACAACATAACCTGCCCCTGGACAAAGTCCACATTTTTGTGCTTGGTGTTGCTTCATCTCTATTCTATGCATTCTTCTCTTTGTATTTGCCATGCATATTCCCACAACTGAGCCTTCATTTTTGCTGTTTCCTTTGCCTGCAAACTTGCTCCCCTCACTCATTTCACCAGGCACTTCTCTGTTCCCTTTCAACTGCCACTGAATCACTTCCTGTGGAAGATACTGTGTTCTCCTCCCAGCTCTCCTCTTCTGGGCTAGCACCTCTATCCTCAGCTACTGAGAATACTGGCTCGGAGGGCTCACAGCTGCATCCCTCCATAGGGACTGTCCTCAGCTGCAGAGCAATGCCTTGACTAAGGTTATGCCTCCTTGCCAGGGCCAGCCCACAGTGGACGCTGCCTGAGGAGGGGATACAAGACCAGCCCCCTTTGCCTGAATTTGGGACAACTCTGAATTTCTTTCCACCTCTAGGGCATCTCATAGGATTGACTGAGGCCTCAGATGCAACCACATTGCTGGTCCAATCCTAGTTTCCTCACTTCTATAGGTATATTTCTTCAGGACGACCCGCGTGACCCAATACATCTTGTGCAACTCTATTTCAACGTCTGTTTCCAAAGAACCCAATCTAAAACACCTCTTAAAATCCTCTTTCTCTGGGCTCTCCCAGAACTGTGCATATATATCCGATAATTGTGTGTTTTTCATTTATCAGCTGCTGTGAAACAAACCACTGCAAAACTTTAGTGTTTATAAGTAATGATTGACTTTTGCTCATGATTTTATGGGTTGGTCATCCTCAACTGGGCAGTTCTGCTCTATCTGGTGTAGTGAGGTCACCTGTGTGGCTGCACTCAGCTGGGAGCCCTGCTGTGACTGGACTGTCCAAATGGACTCTCTCCTCTGGCCTCCCATCATTCAGTAGTCTAGCTTTGGCCTCCTTACAGTATGGTGGCTGGGTTTCAAGAGGGAAGAACTGGAAATGGCCATTCCTTTAAAGTCTTGGGTTTATAATGTTTAGAACCTCACTTCTGTTGCATTCTATTGGTCAAAGCAAGTCACAAGGCCTGCCAGATTCAAGGAGAGGGGAAATATGTTCCACCTGTTGAAGGAAACAGCATCATTTTTGTCTGGGAATAAAAGGGAGTGGTTGATGACCATATTTGGAAACTATCTACCACAGTACATAATAGTCGTTATGTTGGGAGCTCCTCAAGGGCAGGGATTCAACTGTATATCCATTGCCCCTAAGCCCAGGCACTTCCAAGAGCTGTCAGAGATTTTTGGTGACAGAGTGAGCTCCAACCCCAAGAAATCTCATGCTGTGTTGGTCCCCATAGAGCCTGGGGAGGGGGTAGAGAGGTAGTGGAGCCAAGCCCCAGGCTGTCAGCTGCTTCTATTGGAACATCTCTTTAATTTCCAAGATAGATGATTCAAATGCTGTTTGGAAGTCTATTTCTGGGCATAGACTCCACCCCCTGGGGCATGAGTGGGGCACATTTTATTCAGCCACATGGTTGCACTGGGATCCAAACACAGACTTAATAATTAAAGCTCGTATTTCCTCTCTCTTGTTATTGTACATTTAGAGCATGTGGAAGTCATTAGTGTTGTTTGTCAAATATTTCTGGCTATGCACCTGCTGAACACATGGAAGAATTGTACTTCTTGGCCCTCTTGTGGTTGGGTGAAGCCTGGTTATTAATTCTGGCCAATGAGTTTTAAGTGGAAGTGACTCGTGCCATGTCTGGGCATTTAACTGTTGTGTTAAGCCCTCTCCAGAGCTCCTTCTCTCTGCCTTGGTGACTGGAAATGTTGGAAATGATGTCTGCTTCATTAATTGAGTGAGGAGACATAGAACAGAGCCCCAAACCACGCATGGTATGCAAATGGCCTGAATAAGAAACAATCTTTGTTGTTTGAAGCTACTAAGATTTGGGGGTTGTTTGTCACAGTAGCATGACCTTGTATCCTGACTGATAACAGGGTCCTGGCTTGACTCAAGCTGAGTTCATCTTAGCATTCAGGTAGCTCTGGAATGGGGTGGGGGCAGGGCTCTTGGGACAGAACTCACTTTTGGGGAAGGAGGAGTATAGGTTGGAATAGATTGAGGTGGGAGTCCTACACACAGGCCACCCAATATAAGAAACTAGTATGTTAGTATGTGTTAGAGTTATAAAGGCTTGCTATTAAAACTGAATGAAATAAATATTCAGGGAAGTAGGAGCATTTTAAAGATTCCTACCCTTTCTTCCTATATATTAATTACTCCCCCACCCACATCCCCAACCAACCCTCCCCATTCACTGCTAGGGATTTGAATAGTTGTCTTAAGCACAGAGAGAAATGAATGCACAGGCATTTGCATATGGGCTTTCCTTCTGTGGCTTTCTTTATTCTAGTTCAATGCCTCTCTACCTTTAGCATGCCTAAAAATTCCTCTTCATGGCTGTGTAAATGAACCCATGGATATTGGACTTTATGAGTGGTTTAAGAGTTTTTCAATGATACTTTTGACTATATGCAATTCTTGTCTTATGCACAGACTTAAAAAATCTCACCCCTATGTAAAATGAGATTCCATTGTTCAAAACCAAAAGAACCTTGCAAATTTCATGAGACGCTGAGAGCACAAGATGTCAGCAGCAGCTGCTCTTCACCCATTATCCACCCACCACCCAGGTCCTATTGATTTGACACCCATGGTCTAAGCCTTCATCATCTCCTGCCTGGATTACTATGAAGGGCTCCTCACTTACCTCTGTTTCTATTCCTGCTGCTTCCAATCCATTGTCTACACCACAGCCAAAGTGATCCTTTCCAGATACCAATCTGGTCATGTTACTTCCCCCTGTCTAAATCCTTCACTGGCCTCTAATTGGTTTTACCAGGAGGACCAAGCTCTTTAATGGGTTTTAAGGCCCATAGGACCTTGCTGTTGCCTGCCTCCCAGCCTCATTTCATGGCTGTCTTCCCCTTGGCCTCTATGATCCCTCCATGCTGGCCTTTTATGTCCACCAATCCTTTCATGCCCCTGTCCCTCCATTGCAGAGCCTGGGCACCTGTTATGCCATCTGCTTGGAATGTTCTTCCTTCACCCTCTCTCTTTTGCCTTGTTAGCTCCTACTCACACTTCAGATGTCAGTTCAAGTGTTATGTCCTCAGAGAAGCATTTAAACCAACTTATTCTTTATTTGCTCTCAAAGAATGGTTTGCCTTCCTCCAGAATATTTACATCAATTTGTAATTATACACTAATTTATTTGATTATCTGACAAGAACTTGTTTCTTCCACTAGAGCAAGGGCTGTGACTTCCTTGTTTTTCTTGTATCCCTGCACATGCAATACATACTTGCTGCATGAATGATTGAATAGTGCTGATAGAGGTTCAATGACAGCAATAATGGCAGTGACATTGCAATAGGTGACGGCACATCCATTTCTGTCTCTTTTGGGTTATGTGATCTAATTTTTACCTCTGGCTTGTGTGGTGTGGGAAATGAGAATTACCTCCAGATGCAAAACCCCAAACCCAGTGAGGAGACAAGACGAAGGGCCAGCAAGCAGCTGATTCAGGTCCAGAGTTCGTCCTCCAGACTCCAGATATTGAGTCCTTTCTCAACCATGATACTACCTCTCAGGCCTATGATGAAACAGGAGATGCCTTCTGAAGTGTCCAGTGTGGGTAATTTGTGGGATGGAGAGAGTGCAGTAGCATCCTTTACAAACAGTCCTCTTAGCTCTTCTCTTTCTCCTTTTCATCTTTTTCTTCCTCCTTCTTTTCCTTTTGGTTAAAAAATCTTTTTTTTTTTTTTGAAATAAGATGAGCACAGGTAAGACTTTTTGAAATGATGGGAGAGTAAAAAGAAACTGGGCTGGGTACAGCCTAGCCTGACTTGTGGGCCAGCGAGGACCCATATTAAAACTGAAAGCTTAGACTTTGGGAAATGTATGAATGTTAGATTGTTGTTTAATTATATAGTTGGGGCTTTAGGCCTGATCATATATTTATGGGTGTGTGTATGTGTGGTGAGATTTCTTTTGGAAGGGACTGACATTCCCAATTTCAATCATCCTGGGAGGAGGTTAATCCTGGAGCAAAAAATGAAGAGGTCTGAAGTAGAATTTAGCTTTGAGGAAAAATTTCCTTCTCTCTTTGGAGCCTTGAGTCAGTTTGTTCTGGGTTTTAAAGCATGGGGGTAACTAGAGCATTTTATTAGTTAAGGTTATATAAGTAAAGGTAACTGATATATATTAGTTTTAGCCAGCTGCTGTAACAGATAAACCTTAACATCTCAGTATCTTAACAAAATAAAAGATTATTTCTTTTTTTTTTTAAGATTTTTATTTATTTATTTGACACAGAGAGAGACAGCGAGAGCAGGAACACAAGCAGGGGGAGTGGGAGAGGGAGAAGCAGGCTTCCCGCTGAGCAGGGAACCCGATGTGGGACTCGATCCCAGGACCCTGGGATCATGACCTGAGCCGAAGGCAGATGCTTAACGACTGAGCCACCCAGGCGCCCTAAAAGATTATTTCTTTGCTTCCAAATAGGGGTTTCTGATTGCTGGTGACTTTCTACCAAGTGGCAGTTAGGTTCCCAGGCTCCTTCCATCTTGTGGCTCTGCCATCTTTAATATGTGACTCCCAAGGTCACCATGGCAGTAGAAAAACTAACTGGGATCAGCTCTCAGCATAGCTTGAGCAGGGGAGTACAGATCCTGAGCCAGAAGGAAATCGCTTATTTACCAGAAGAGCTGTATGAGCTGTCAGTATGTACTGGTATGTACCAGGGGAATACACATAGAGGTAGATCCTGAAGGTTTTGGAATAGGGTGGGGGAGGGTGGGACTATATCTAGATCAGGGAGTGTTTATTATTATAGGAATGCTTTCCTGGGAATCAGAATTTCATGTCTGGCAAGGGCATTAGAGCCAGTGTTAATATACTGACAGAATATCTCTGTGAAGCATGGACATAATGGTTGCTAGCAGTAAATTAGGTGGAGATGATGGAATGTCCTGGTGGAGTATTGAGGAAATGGTCAGAAGATTTAGAGATGTGGTATGAGACTATGAGACCAACTGACTGTGTTCTCTGAAAGGGTTCAGAGGCTACTCCCTTCACTAAAGCAATAAGGAATGTGTTAGTTAAGAGCACACAGCATCACTGAGGGTCTTAGTGGTGGCTATCTTCTGAAGGTGAGGGTTGATGGTAAGAGATGCTGCCATGGAACTGGGCTCCCTGATTGCAATGAGGAGGATAGAATTTTGGACTTGCAGAGGTCAGGTGCCAGCAGGAAAGGGTCAATATTACAATAAGCAGCGAAGGCTGGAGTGGCAGCTAAGGGCTTTGATCTGAAGGGATCTTGATGGTCGCTAATAGATCGTGTTCCTAGGGGCTAGCTATATGGGCAGCCAACAAGGGTATCACTTGGCTTGTGTCACCAAAAAAAGACCAAGAGCAGATGAGTAAAAGGCTTATGACAGCCTCTCCAATAGAAAATAACTAATCTTTACTCATTTTTTAGATCAGAGCCACTTTTCAGACTGAGTCCATTGATTGAAGAAGAGGCCAAGTCCTCCTGAAGAAGGACACTGCACTATCACTTCAAGTATATACAATAGGGGCGCCTGGGTGGCTCAGTCATTAAGCGTCTGCCTTTTGGCCTTTAAAAATGCTCTCACTTCTTGGCCAAGATGTTAAATCTGAAGCAATTCCATATCTTAGGTGGCATGGTAGAAATTAGGGTCAGTAACAAAGAGTTAAAGATTCAGGGTTGATTTTCCCCATCAGATCCCCACTCAATTCGGTATGGCCTCTGGAAAGTCCAGATTGGTCATGGATGTTGACAGTGGACTACCAAAACAAGTGGGACCCCAGTTGTACTACTATGCTGAATATGGCATCTTTACTAGAACAGATCAACATAGCCTCCAGCATTTAATATGCAGCATTTGATCTTTTCAATTTGTATCAGGAAGAAAGATTAGAAGCAGTTTTATTCATATGGGAAGGATAGCAATATACAGTCACTGTCTTGCCCCAAGGCTATGTTCATTTTCTTGCTTTCTGTCATAATATAGTCTAAAGGGACCTTTGTTGTCTTGATAGTCCCAAACCACCATGCTTATCCACTATGTTTGTGGCATTGTTCTCATTGAACACAATGAATAGGAAGTGGCAAGTACTCAAGATGCCCTAGTAAGAGACAAGCATGTCAGGAGGTGGGAGATAAGTCCTAAAAAGATATATAGCTTGACACATTGGTAAATCTTTTAGAGGTTTTGCTCTTTGAATGTCCTACCACTAAGAAAGGGGCACAGTGCTTGGTGGGACTCTTTGGAGTTTTGAGGCAGTGAATGCCACACTTAGAAATAATATTCTAATCCATTTATTCAGGGGCTTAGGAGGTTGCTAGTTTTGAATGGGTCCTAGATCAAAAGGGGGTTCAACAACAAGTCTGGGCTGCAGTGTAAACTGCTCTCCTGCTTGGGCCATGTGACCTGGTAACTACAATAGCGTTAAAGGTATCTATGGTGGATTCTGGCAAGTCCTATTAGGAGGAGCACTGGGTTAAAGTTATGGAGCTAGGCTATGCCTTCTGTTGCAGAAAACTACTCCAACTCCTGGGGTGTTACTGGGTCCTAGCAGAGACAGAGCTCCTGATAACTAAGTAACTATATGGCCAGAGCTGTGCATCATGAGCTGGGTATTATCAAATCTGAGTCAGATTGGGGAGCCTGAGTGGCTCAGTTGTTTAAGTGGCTGCCTTCGGCTCGGGTCATGATCCCAGGATCCTGGGATCGAGCCCCACATCAGGCTCCTTGCTCCTGCTTCTCCCCATGTTTGTGTTCTCTCTCTGTCAAATAAATAAATAAAAACTTTAAAAATAAAAAATAAAAAAAATAAAATCTTAAAAAAAATCCAAGTCATAAAGTGGGTAGATACATCAGTAATCCATTGTATGATAGAAATGGTTCATTTGAGTCAGATCTGAACAGGTCAAGAGGGCACAAGTAAGTACAGGTCAGGTGGCTTAGCCTCCCATGTCATCCATTTTTGTTGAACCAACACCTTCCTCTCAGCTCATATCTATCACCTTGTGAGGGAATTTCCATGACCAGCTGATGGAGAAGGGAAAATCCTGGGTTGGTTCATAGGTGAGTCAACTCAATATGTTGGTGGCCCTAAAGGACATTGCTGAGAGAAAATCTTCAACTAGGTAGAGCTTCAGGTAGTATATTTGGTTGTCAACCTTTTTTTCTTTTTTAAAAAGATTTTATTTATTTATTTGACAGAGAGTGAGAGCGCAAGCACAAGCAGGGGGAGCAGCAGAGGGAGAGGGAGAAGCAGGCTCTCCACTGAGCAGGGAGCCCGATGGGGGGCTCGATCCCAGGACCCTGGGATCACGACCTGAGCCAAAGGCAGACGCTTAATGACTGAGCCACCCAGGCGCCCCTATTTGGTTGTCAACTTTTCATGGAGGGTCATGTGGTCTCAGGTGACCATATACATAGACTATAGGGCAAAGGTGAATTGCTTGGCTAATTGGTCAAGGGCCTGGAAGAAGCAAGATTGCATATTAAGAGATTAGAAGTCTGGAAATAAGAGGTGTAGGTGGCCCTGTAGGAATGGACACAAGATTTTCAGATTTTTGTATTTCACATTAATGCTCACCAGAGAGTATCCAGTGTAGAAAAGGCATTAGACAACTGGGGGACAAGAAGACTTGTCCATTGCATGTCAGCCACTCTCTGTCCTCAGCCATTCCATACACACACTATGGGCCCATGTAAAGAGTAGCATTTTGGTGGGCATGGAGCCTGTGCATAGGCCCAATAGCATGCGCTCCCTCTCACCAAGGTGGATCTAGCTAGTGTGGCTGTTATATGTATGACCTGTCAGCAGCAGAGACCAACACTGAACTCTCAGTATAATACTGATCCTTGGGGCGCCTGGGTGGCTCAGTCGGTTGAGCGACTGCCTTCGGCTCAGGTCATGATCCTGGAGTCCCGGGATCGAGTCCCGCATCGGGCTCCAGTCCCGCATCGGGCTCCCTGCTCGGCAGGGAGCCTGCTTCTCCCTCTGACCCTCCCCCCTCTCATGTACTCTCTCTCTCTCATTCTCTCTGTCTCAAATAAATAAATAAAAATAATACTGATCCTTGTGGAGAATGACTGCCTACTTGGTGGCAAGTGCCCCCGCAAGGGGCAACAATTTGTCTTTACTGAGAATGACACTCTAGATATGGGTTTGTCTTCCCTGCCTGAACTATCTATTCCAGCACCGCTATCCAAAGGCTTACAGAGTGTTCTGTTTACTGACATGGGATTCCACACCACCTCTGATCAAGGAACACCCTTTCAGCAAAGGAGGTATGACGATGGGTACATGACATTGGGATTCATTGGTCCTATTATGTATCGTACCACCAGGAAGCTGTCAGCCTGATAGAATGCTTAATGGCCTCTTAAAATCCAGTAAGGTGGCAGCTTGAGAAGTGGTACCCTGCAAGTTGGGATTGTTTTCCAGGATGCAGCATATACATTACACCAATGGCTATTAAGTGGTGTTGTGTTGCAATAGCTAGAATATATGGATTTGAAAACCAAGGGGTGAAAGTGGGATTGGGCCCTCTCACCACAGACTAACATGGGGAAACTGGTGCTTCCTGTCCTAGGATCTTAAGGCTCTGTGGGACTAGAGGTCCTGGTCCCTGGGGGTGAATTACTTCCACCAGGGAAAATGGTAAGGATTTCACTGAACCTAGAACAAAGATTTCTAGCTAGTTGTGTTGGATTCCTCATGCTGTGCTAGACCAGCATACAGGAGGAAAGGAGCTAGGGTTGCTGCTACGTAATGCAGACAGCAGGGAGTAAGTCAAAAACTTCTACTTCCTATGAATTGTCCCCATTCCCTACTTTACTTGTGCTCCTTGAGACTATCTCCTACACCTAAATCTATGTCTCAGGGTCTGCTTTTGGGGGAACAGAATAAGACAGTAGGATTTTATTTTATTTTTTTAATTTATTTTTAAAGATTTTCTTTATTTATTTGTCAGAGAGAGAGAGCACAAGAGGGGGGAGCAGCAGGCAGAGGGAGATGGAGGAGCAGGCTCCAAGCTGAGCAAGGAGACCAATACAGGACTCGATCCCAGGACCCTGGGATCATGACCTGAGCTGAAGGCAGACGTTTAACTGACTGAGCCACCCAGGTACCCCAAGACAGTAGGATTTTAAATTTTGTCCTAAGTGCAATGAAATCCACTGAAGGGTTTTAAGCAAGGGTAGTACATGATCAGATTTGCATTTTATTTATTTTTTTAAAAAGATTTTATTTATTTATTTGACAGAGAGAGATAACGAGAGCAGGGACACAAGCAGGGGGAGTGGGAGAGGGAGAAGCAGGCCTCCCGCCGAGCAGGGAGCCCGATGTGGGGCTCGATCCCAGGACCCTGGGATCATGACCTGAGCCGAAGGCAGATCCTTAATGACTGAGTCACCCAGGTGCCCCTAGATTTACATTTTACAAAGATGACTCTGGTGGCTGCATGGAGAATGGGTTTGAGGGGCCAGAGTGGACTGGGGAATTTAGTTAGGAGGCAATTACAAGAGTCCCAAAAGAGATGGTGGTGGTTTGAACTCACATGATGGTGGTGGTGGAGATGGAGAGATGAGTAGATGTACTTGAAATATTTAGGGAAAAGAACCAATAGGACAGTAAGTGTTCTCTTATCTGTTTCAGATCACTTTGTTAATCTTAGTGCATGCCCATGCTTGTCTGTGTACTCCTTGTTCTCTCTAAGGCTGGTCAGTGGCTCTAGGACAAGTCCTGCTGAGATCTTTTGTTGGCAGTTATCTTCTGGGAGGAAAGGACTGTATGTGTGAGTCAAAGACATTTATCATTGAATATTAGCAATGTGATGCTCAAGAACTCCGTGGTGGGACCTTTCTAGGTCAACCTAACACAGAGAGACTGTTCTCTTTAGTAGAGCAAAGGCTCCGAGTTCTAGTTCTGTTCAAATGGTTCTGCAAGGCGGAGATGATGTGCTGATACTCTCTCTCTCTCTCAAATATTTAAATAAATAAATAAATAAATAAATAAATAAATAAATAAGAAAGGATGGAGGAGAAATATGCCCTCTGTGAGTTGGGGATTCCTGGAGATGTGTAGATTTAGGGGAGATGTCTCACCATTTTACCCTCACCCTCCAATGCATACACACATACACAGGCACACACACATATGCATCCCTGGTTGGATCGGGCAATGGTATTTAGCTGATTATTTGTATCTCACAGCAATGTCGTGGGGAGGGCTGAGGGAGAGGGAGAGAGAATCTTAATTCGACTCCGCACTGAGTGCCGAGCACTACATGGGGCTCGATCCCACGACCCTGAGATCATGACCTGAGCTGAAACCAAGAGTCAGACACTTAACCAACTGTGCCACCCAGGCACTCCTCCTCTGACCTTTCAATACCCTTCTGAGACCTCCTATCTTTACTGTGTTTTGGAAAGTTCTATTCAATGAAGCTGAATTCAAATGAAAGAGAAAAATATTCTTTCTCCATGGGTCTCTCTATTCCACTGTTCAACCTGAGTCAACTGAACAACTCAAGACCTGGGAGAACTCTGAGATCAGAATATCTAGATTTTCAGAGTTCAGATTTTCTAGTTCAGGTTATATTACTCAGGGACTCTGAGTAATTCCTTTTCTCTCTCTGGGCCTCAGTTTCCTTACCAGTGCCAGATGGGAACTGCTCCAGCCTGACACTCCATAACTCAATGTTGCACCCACAACTCCTACTTCTGGGGGAAGGGGGGAGGGATATGGGGCAGTGGCATCAATCTCCTTTCTGGGATGGCTCCTCTGAGCTCTATATTTCTTGCCTATAGTGACCAGGGAATTTTTCCCTATTGATTGCTTTCTGTAATCGAGCTTAACAAATAGAACTTCCCTCAAATGATTCTTCCAACTAAACTGATAGAAAGCTAACCTTGTTATATTTATTGACAGAACATTGAAATAAATATTATAGGTCTAGAGGGAATGTTTCAGCCCATTGATTTTTTTAAGGAAATAATAAATGGAGCCTATTCCCTTTGGCATATTATGCTGGGAATAATCTGAAAAAATGCTTAGCTTGTTCAACACAGAGCTTAGAAACCCTCCTTCCACTCCCCATGGAGCAAGGGCCCTTTGCATAAATCTGCTCTGGCCCAGACAATCAATTTTCAATTTTAATTATTTTTAAAACTCATTTATTATTTGCTTGTTCTGTGAGTTGGGAGCTTTACTTTCTTGGTGAGTTTGTAACCAGGAGTGGTCAGACCTCTGGTCTGGGTCTGGAGGCCTGAAATTCCTTAGTTTTACTCATGAGAGGGGAAAATTCACCATCCCTCTTCCCAGGGTCCCTTGTTTGAGAATAGGGATCTGCAAATTGGGCCCATTGCCTATTTTTGTAAATAAAGTTTTATTGGAAAACAGTCATACCTATTTGTTAACATGTCTGTGGCTATTTTCTACCACAACAGTCGAGTTGAGTTATAGCAATAGAGACCAGAAACTGGAAATACTTGCCATCTGGTCCTTTACAGAAAGTTTGTCCACCACTGTTCTAGATGATCCTTTCTCCTGCCCCCCCCCCCTTAAGTTTTTATTTTAACACCCCGTGCTCATCACAAGTGCACTCCTTAATCCCTATCACCTATTTCACCCAACCCCCACCCACCTCCCCTCTGGTAACTGTCAGTTTGTTCTCTAGAGTTAAGAGTCTGTTACTTGGTTTGTTTCTCTCTCTCCTTTTTTTTCCTTTGTTCATTTGTTTTGTTTCTTAAATTCCACCTGAGTGAGATCATGCAGTATTTGTCTTTCTCTGACTCACTTATTTCACTTAGCATTATACTCTCTGGCTCCATCCATATCATTGCCAATTCTCCTGCCCCTTTTAATGAGACCAGAATGCTTCATTCACTCATTGGGGGTCTCTCCTGGGCCAAGTGGCTACCATAATGGTAACATTAGTCAATGCCTGTATAGTGCTTTTCTAGGTCGGCACTACCCTAAGGATGTTATATATGTTAATCTTCATTTCATCCTCACAACAACCCCAAGAGGTAGGACAATTGTTAGCCCTGTTTTAATAATGAGGATATAAGGCACAGAAAAATTAAGTAACTCACCCAAGTCACACAAGTAGAACATAGCAGAGCTGGGGTTAAAATCCAGGCAGACTGACTTCAGAGAGAGTGTCAAATGTGGTGGCATCTCAGAAAATGTCTAGGTCAATGTCCTTAAAGTACAGATGGGGAAACTGAGGCCTGAAGAGGGGTCACATAGTTGGTGATAAAGCTGGAAGTAGATTCCAGATAACAGTTGCAGTGTCTTTTTATTATTATTACATTGTTATGCTCAGCTTCTGTTTATCAGAACCAGGGAGGGAAATTCAAAGACCATTACAGCAGAGCCCTGAAGCACGCAGCACCCACCTTCCACCCCTCCAAGAAGCTGAGGGTTATATTATCTACAACATTACTCAATACTTCTTCACAGTCATTTGTTTCTTTTACTCTCCCATGTTGGTGGAGGAACTTGGTACCTGGAATTTGGGAAAGAACTTAAACTGTGTTATAGAGTCACATACAATCAAATGTTGGGCCACATGTATGCCAGTTTTTTCCAATTAAAAGTCATTCTTTTTTTTTTTTTTTAAAGTAGGCTCCATGCCCAGCATGGAGCCCAATGTGGGGCTTGAGCTCATGACTCTGAGATCAAGACCCGAGCTGAGATCAAGAGTTGGATGCTCAACTGACTGAGCCACCCAGGTGCCCTCCAGTTAAAAGTCATTCTTTGACCTTTTGTCCTCCCGTCCTCCTTGGCCATTACTGTATCTTGGACCTTCTGCTTGAAGCCAGTTTGATTGGAGGAATTCTTACTCCATCATTGTCTCTGAATACTTCCCTCTTATTCACTCCTCAACCCACTCTAGTCTGGTATGATTCAGAGTCCACCACTACTCTAAGGAGGCCCCCAATAATCCTCAAATTGCAAAGGCAGTATTCCTACTCTGTATCTTGAGGATCTCTCTTGCCTTTGAAACTGTTGACCACTCCCTTCTCCTTGACATTCCTAGCAACCCTCTCCCAGCTCTTTTATATCTTCAGACACTCCTTCTCAGGATCCTTTACCCCTTCTGCTTTGTCTGCTCTGTTAGATTTTGAGTTGCCTGGGGTTGCATCCTAGGTCCTCTTCCTATTGCACTCAGGGTCACACCAGAGTTCCGATTACTTACCCTCTCCTTCCTGCTCTGATAATGCCAGCTCAGAGAGGTGCTAAGGATCAAACTTGTTTTGTGTGGTGCAGCCTGGCCTAGGGTTGAGCCAATTGGATGAACTCATCATGACTGAGCCATGAGGAGGTGTTGGACCCAGCCAGTCTTACTCCCATCCTCCCACTGTCCCCTCAACCATGCTTTGTGCTGAGAGCAATGGGGCTAGAGAGCCATCAGCCCTCAAACCCGTTGCCCTGTATTATCCAGGCAAGTGGTGGAAAGTGTTCCTTATATGACCTTGAAGGCTGAGGAGTCCAGTGGTGCCCACTGGGCTGTGGTTTACATTACTATGTGGCAGAATGGGAAGGCCTATCCTGAACTGGTTCTATTTGGACTTTGGAGACTCTGGGTGTCACAATTCCCCTCCCTGGCCTATTGGGAAGGACAGACTTGTGCCTCTGGAAGCTAACAGAGAAAAGAGAAGCTTGGTTTTATTTTGTTATTTTTTAAAAAGTTTACTTATTTATTTGAGAGAGAGAAAGAGAGAGAGAGAGGTAGAAAGGGGAGGGGCAGTGGGAGATGGAGAGAGAGAATATTAAACAGACTCCACGCTGAGTGTGGAGCTCAATGTGGGGCTCAGTCTCACGACATTGAGATCATGACCTGAGCCAAAATCAAGAGCCAGACGCTTAACTGACTGAGCCACCCAGGTGCCCCTTGGTTTTAGTTTCACAGAAGCAGGTGAGTCCTCCAATGGGGAAGATGGGGATGGAAAGGAGAAAATCTACATATGCCTTTTCCTATCACTGACTATGATACTCTTGAAACTTCTACTCAACAGGAGGACATTGCTCTTATGTAATATCCCCATCCAGCCGTCTTTCCGTCTGTAATGACCATCCACAGTAAACAGAGACCAAGAGTAGTAATGTATTCAGGGGCCAGGCAGGTGATGAATGAAGTGGGCTTTGAGGGGACTGCAGAGAGTTTATGTTCCATAAAAGACTTGAGTCAGGTTTGGGACTGGGTAGCCAGGCTTAGCTCTAGCAGATGGTTGACATGTAGGGAATGGAAACCGGTATTGCCAGATCCTCTGAGTTTTCAAGAAAAGTTTGTGTGTGTGTGTGTAATCTGATTTTTAAATGTTGGCAGCTAATCAATTAAAAAAATACCAGTGTGGACCAAACAAAGCTGCAGGCAGTTTTTGGAGGCTTTTGGGAGGTATTTGGCCTCCGGGTGGCCAGTTCATGATGCTTGATATAGAATCACAGAGGGACCTGAGGCATACTTGGGTCTAATAATAGCCAGGTGCACCAACTAATGCTGAATGCAAGTAAAAATGCACTAGGAAATACTACAATTTAATGTCCATGTTTCCCCAACTGACCAGGACTACCTCACTGTTCACAGCTGCAGAAAATGGAAACACTCGTGACTTTTCATTTGAACTAAATACTGAACAACAGCCAGTGTCTCTGTTAACATCTGTTAATCAGTTGATGGTGGAACACAAAATATGTTATTCCTAGTCTCACAGATATGCATGTTTGTTTATTTATTTATTAATTCAACAAGCTCCCATGATTGTGGTATAAGACACAACCCTGGTTCTGTGTCATGTTAAAAATTACCTATAATATAAGTAAATACCAGGCCGTAAGAGTTCAGGCTGTGGGTGTGACAGTGAAGCAGAAAGATACTATTGATTAGGTTTAGGGCACCTGGGAAGGGTTCAGTGAGGAGATGACATCTGACTTGACCTGGAAGGATGAGTGAGTGGGGATGAAGTAGGTTTCAGTTAGGATTCTTGTGTGCAAGCAACAGAATTAACTCAGCATAACTAACCAACAGGGAGCTGGGAGACCAGGCCTGCAGAAGGCAGGAACCGACGAGGCTCTGGAAGCCTGGGATTCTGGAAGCAGGGAGCTGAGAAACTGGTCCTCAGCAAGAGCAGATAGGAGAGGAAAGGGCTACTGGTGACATGGTTTTTTTCTGACGCTGCTGGAATTCACCTCCAAAGGGCCCTGTGATCCTTACGGCACTTGCTCAAGATCGAGTGTCCTGGGAGACAGTGACTACTGGCAGACTTTAGGTCATATCTCCCCCCAGTCCCTCAACTGGATGAAGGGTATGATGGTCTTTATGTGCATAGTTGGTGAAGAGCAGTGGGCAGTGGACATGGACATTTACCTCCTGTCATGTCTGTATGCAATAATGACTATTTCCAACCCATGCTCACTGGGAGGAAGACAGCCCCAAGTTCTTCAGGCTGAGCAGTTCTGTGATGCAGTGCAGGGCCTCTGGAGGACTCCAGGTTCTGCCGGGAGAGGCAATGAGTGGCAGAGGCTGATGGTGGAGGCCTTACTGAGGTCCACTAGAGCTAGTCACTGAGTGCTTCTGCCTCTGCTCCATGCGATGAGGAGGAGCATAGTGACTTCCTGTGTTCTGCTGAACACGGCACTTTGTTCTTGTCTCAGGTTTCGTTCCTCTTTTTTTTTTTTTAAAGATTTATTTATTTATTTATTTGACAGAGAGAGACACAGTGAGAGAGGGAACACAAACAGGGGGAGTGGGAGAGGGAGAAGCAGGCTTCCCGCTGAGAAGGGAGTCCGATGCGGGGCTCGATCCCAGGAACCTGGGATCATGACCTAAGCTGAAAGACAGATGCTTAACGAATGAGCCACCCGGGCGCCCCAGGCTTCATTCCTCTTAGTCGATTGGAAAAATAAGGGCTTATTTTCTCAAGTTAAGAGCTTTTTAGTTCTATTTATAAACGAATGAACAAAACTGAAAAGTAATTTAATTAGTATTGGAAACAATCTAAATATACGTTAATAAGGGGCTAAGTAGATAAATTTTAGTATGCACAACAGAATGTAATCTGTCTGGATAGCCTGTGTGTTCCTACCCTATTAAAAAAATGTACACACATACATACAAACATGCAGAGAAAAATGACTGGAAGGATATATACCAGAAATGCTAGCAGTGATTATCTCTGGGGAATAAGTTTCTGGGTGGATTTTAATATCTTCTTTTTGCTTATCTTGTCTTATCTATGGCTTCTGTAATAAACATGAAATACTATTTAATCAGAAAAATGCATTTCTTAGAAAAATAAAGTTGGTAAAGACACTTGTCATTATTGTGAACAATCAGTCCACAGCCTATGTCTCAATGGTTTTGCCCATGAGATTTAGGACACTTTTACCATAATATTTATTCAGTTTCATGGCCTTAAATATAACACTAACACTAACTCCTAATAATCAATATTGATTTAACTATAATATCTTATTTATAGACACAGCCCTCTGGTTTGTATGTGGACTCAAAGGGTAATGCAACAGAAATGAGCCACTCACTCCCCTGGCCCTGGGCCAGCAATGAAGGAAATATCAGCCTCTGATGAATGGCTCTGAGGCCAATACAGGATTTTGGGTTTCTGATGCCTACTTCTCCTCATTCCCTCCAGACTGGCTACTTCCCACACCAGCCAGAGCCATCCTGGGGCTGAGGATGTCTGTTTGTTTCATGCAACATAATTGTCAGTCTTTTTTTTTTTTTTTAAAGATTTTATTTATTCATTTGAGACACAGAGATACAGAGAGAGAGCAAGCATGAGCAGAGGGGAGGCAGAGGGAGAGGGAGAAGCAGGCTCCCCGCTAAGCCAGGAGCCCGATGTGGGGCTTGATCCCAGGACCCTGGGATCATGACCTGAGCTGAAGGCAGATGCTTAACCATCTGAGCCACCCAGGCGCCCCATAATTGTCAGTCTTAAGAAGTCAGGTATTCCAACTGACCCTCATTGGGGGGCAGTTACAACCAGTTGTCAATAGAAATGTCAAATAGGGGACCTTGAGGGGAAGAGAAATAGCCAGAAGTACCCAGGATAAGGTAGGTACTGGGGAAGTAGGGACTTGTCTTCCCACCCCAGTGACTGACAGGACGGCGTGGATTTCTAGAGAAGTTACTATTGTTGCTGTAATTAGTGTTGAAGAGGTGTCCAGGCAGTACTGCTTGTGGCTGCCTCTTCTAGGAGCAGGATGCTAGTCCAGCAATCATGGTGCAGTGTGACAGAGATCCATGAGGGAGGCTAGAAGCAGCCAGAACTTACAGCCTGAAGAAGACAAGACTGAGACTGGTGAAAACTGCCAAAGGCTAAGAGGTGAAGGAGGTGACCTACTCTTGTTTACAAAGGGGCTACGCCTTCCAGTGACCAGCTTGTCCATTTGTTCTTGGGACACACTCCCTTCACATGCAAGTTGGAGTTACAAGGAAGTACACAGAAAGAGAGAATAACAATTATATTGTAATTATATTAATAATGTCTTAGTTACCTAATGTAAAAGAGCAGCCCCAAACTTAATGCCTTAAAACAATTTGTTATTATCTGTCATGGTTTTATGGGTTGACTGGACTTGGCTAAGTGATTCTCATTGGGGGATCTCTCAAGATGTTCTAGTCAGAGTATGGCTAGGGCTGGTATTATTTCAAAACTCAGCTGGGCTGGATGTCCAAGATGGTGCACACTTTGGGTAGCCATTGACGCTGGCTAGCACTGATGTCTCCTCTAGTGTTGGCAAGGGGGCTATAGCAGCTAATCCACACCTATTCACCAATGATTGGACCAGGAGTAAACACCTGACCGATCTGGGCCAATCACATGGCAACAACCTCATGGCCACATCTAAGGTAGGAAGGAAAGGATAAGCTTATTCTTGTATCTTTTCCTTTCATTGAGCTCCCTGCAGACTTTCTTCCATGTCATCCCCCAGAACTGGAATAAACTAACCACTGGCGAGGTGGAATAGGATTATTCAGACTGGTTTAAACAACACCATGAAAGAGAGAAACAGACTCATAAACACAGAGAACACACTGGTGTTTGCTGAAGGAGAGGGGAGAAGGTGGGTGGGTGAAGGGGGTGAAGGGAATTAAGAGGTACAAACTTCTAGTTATAAAATAAGTCACAGGGATAAAAAAAGTACAGCATACAGAATTTAGTCAATAATGTAATATACTTATTGTGGTGAGCATTTTGCAATGTACATAATTGTTGAATCACTATGCTGTATACTTGAAACTAATTGAATATTATATATCAACTATAATTCAATTAAAAATTAAAAAAATTAAAAATAAATAAAATAAGTAACGGAAATGAAAAGTACAGCATAGGGATTATAGTCAATAATATTGTAATAATGTTGTATTGGCAGACGGGGACCACACTTATCACGGTGAGCATTGGGTAACATGTAGGATTATTGAATCACTATGTTGTATACTTGAAACTAATATAACATCGTATGCCACCTATACCTCAATAATAAAAATAAATGAAAAAAAAAAGACTGATTTAGGCCGGTCAGGATACATTCCTTGGGCTAGACTCAACACTACCTGAATTTTGGACAAAGTCTGTGCTCTGCTGGCAGGGAAGAAGGTGGGGGCATAGCTATTGTATAGGGTAGCCAATAATTTCTGCCATATGTATCTTTAAGAAGCAAAGAGAATGGTCTCTGTCCCTGAGGTTACAGTTCTATCTCTGGGGCTCTTGTGGGCTGGATGCATTGTTTCCTGTCCTTGAGGGTTATTTATGAGATCTCCTATCATATCCTGACAACCAATTCTCCTTCACTTAAGCTAACTTGAGAATGTTTCCTGTTTTGGCAACCAAATGTGTTATGCCTAAGACAACCACTGAGACATTTTGAGACACCTTGTTTCACAATTTTCCAGAATGTTTCCTAATCAACTAGTATGCTTGCACCTGATGGGTGTTACACTTGCAGTCAGGAGACCTGAGATTTAATCATGGCTTTAACACAGGGCTGGTGTTACTTGACATGCTTGCTCCAATAACTTCTTCTGGAAACCATGGTGGTCATTGCCAGTTAACTAGAGCATCAGTTCCCACTGATATGGCTTCAGAATTCTTCTTGGCACAATGCTCAAAGGCAGCCACCTGCTAAGAGCTGGTGTATGAGATGAAACCCATCACCACTGCTCCTCTAAGTGGCTTGGTGGCACTGAAAAGCCTCCTCTCTAAGTCTGGGTTTCCCGGTGTCTAATGAGGGGGGTTGGAACAGGTGATTTCTAGGGGTCTTCCCTCATTGACCTTCTTCTCATCTTATTACCCGAATTCTGTTTTTAGACTTGGTGTAGCCCATGGTCTCTGGTCACACCATAGGGAGCCCAGCAACGTTCAAATGGTCAAATGACATGACTCTGGGTTTAGGCAAAAGGTGCAGAGCAGTCCTATTCCTATAAGTAGAGATGCTTTGTCTCTTCCTAGAATTCTGGAGAAGCCCTGAGCTCCAAGTGGAGTTTTGAAGCTCCTTTCCCCATAGTGGCACTTAGAGGGGTCCACATAGCAGCTGACTGTTGCTTTAGGAAGATTCTATGGGCCATATAAAATTGTGGTCAAGAGAAAGATCTGGGGGCGCCTGGGTGGCTCAGTCATTAAGCGTCTGCCTTCGGCTCAGGTCATGATCCCAGGGTCCTGGGATCGAGCCCCACATCGGGCTCCCTGCTCAGCGGGAAACCTGCTGCTCCCTCTCCCACTCCCCCTGCTTGTGTTCCCTCTCTCGCTGTGTCTCTCTCAAATAAATAAATAAAATCTTTAAAAAAAAAGAGAAAGATCTGGATTCAAAGCCTGTCTTTACTTCTTGCCAACAGGGTAATCTTAGGATGGTTACCCAACCACTCTGGGCCTCAGTTATTATGATAATAATGCTACCTTTGTTATAGTAAAGATTAAATAAGATCATGCATGTAAAGCAATCAGTTGAATACCTGGTACACAGGAAGTATTAAACCAATGGCAGCTGTTACTGCTATGCAAGGGCGGGGTGCATTTTTTCCTGTTGCTAAGGTGGTGCAATCCCTTCCCATATACAGAGACCAAGAAGATCTCTTTGCCTGAGTCCAGGGCAGGCAGGAGGGAGGGAGGACCATCTCCCAAGATGGCTGGAGCAGCCCCTGACCCGCTATTCTGGCTGCACCTTGAGCAGATCCCACTGTGTCTCGTACTTTAGGTGACAGCGGCACATGGGGCTCACTTAGAGGACACTGTCTGGGAGCTGGGGTCATTGGGATGACTGGAAATGCTGTCCCATGAGGCAGGGCTAAGACAGCTCATCTGGGAGAGGATCCATGCTGGGGACTCTTTTCTTCCTTAGACCACTGAAAGGCTGTCATGGGCAGAGAGCAGACACTTTTTTGTAATGCTGGAGAGGAGGGAGGGAGCCCCAGAAGGCTATCCGCCACAATGCAGATTCTGATGCTCGCAGCCATCCAAAGCTTGACGAGCGGGGCTCTGCCCTCCATTTTCTTCTCACTTCACACCAGTGGCTTTCAACTCTGGCTGAACACCAGAATCACATGACAGCTTTCTAAAAATACCACTTCCCAAATCCCACCCATGAAAACACTATTGATTCAGGAGATCTCAGGGGGTGAGCATAGAATCCCCATATGCTTCCTTCAAATCCCCTTTTCCTTGAATTATTGGAGTAGGTTTTGTTTTCTTAAAACCGAATGGCCTGCAAATTGGAGGTGCCTGGACTTCCTCTGCCCTGATGTGGGCACCTTAGTTCCTTCTAGGGGGTGGCATCGTGCCAGCTGAGTGTTGGCACCCATAGGACTTGGCTCTGCCCCTAATTCCTTTGTGACCCTGGCCATGTTAGCCAGACACAGCTGGTGAGGGAGAAACCCCTGACAAGCTCTGTGTGTATGCTGCTTGGTGGCTCAGACTCTCACCACAAAGGGGACAGTCACACCCTTCCTCCCCACCTAGGGGAGCATTAAGAAGCTCACAGGGTGGCCTGCTGCCTCTGGCCACCCTATGGACTGGGTGACGGGGGCCATCCCAGGGAAGCAAACAACTTAGGAAGACCCTAGACTCTCACTATGGCCCTTCTGATACCCACGAGTTTTCAGAAGGCACTGACAGTTGGTGGTGGGGGCTGGGGGGGGCAGGTAGAGGGAGAGGGAAATACATTTTTAAAAGATAACCTGGAGGCAAATATAATATTTATACTTATTTATCCTCAGAGCTCACTCGCAAGGCCCCAGACATGTCTAATGAGCAGGAATTGCAAAATGGCCACGAATTCTACTTGTTTGCCTTTGCAGAGTCTCTGAGCAAGCACACGGATCCAGATTTTTCAGCTGTGTGACTGCTGCAGGCAAAACGGCTGTAAGGAACACCAGGACGTGCCGTGAGTGCCCGACCCCAGAGGCACTGAGCCATGAAACTGCCGACCCAGGAAAATGAGGTGCTCCTCTCCGCCCCCTCCCTGGCAGAACACCGAGCATTCACACACACACACGGATGCACGCACACACACATGAGCCCACGTGACACACATATGCACATGTATGCACACACACACGGTATACACACACACACGGTGAGGCATACAGAGATCCTTGCATGCCTTCATGCCCTCCCTTACAGGCTTGTAGGCGCACCCTTGTCCAAACTCATACACACTCCCCAAAGCAAGTATAACATATGGTGTGTCTGGAGAGGATGCTCCCTGGCTCAAGTCCTGTTCTGGATGAGGGCTCTTACTTGCTCTGCTCACTCTGGACCCCAATGATGGGAAACAACATCTGAAGGGGGTTGTGATGTAGAGAGTCAACCACAGGATTAACTGAGAACAGCACAGTCTGCTCTGGAATGAGCTTACTGTGTGCTTAACTCAATGCATAGTGTATACACACACACACATATATATATTTAATTTAATTATATACGTACATACATACATATTATATATATATGTGTGTGTGTATATATATATATATATATATATATATATATATATATATATATATATACAATCAAGTCTCACATCTTGGCACCAGGAGGGTCACTTCTTTTAAATGCTAACAGCAGAGAATTCCCAGGCTTGGTCTGAAAAGTTCAAATTTCAAATATAGCACCGAGGTCAACTGTATTTCTAATGAGGTGATTTTCCTCCTCCATGTGGCCGTGGCCTGTTTACCTGGGGAGAGGGCATCTCTGTTTACCTGGGGGTCTAGTCAACATACAAATGCCTTTCTCATGGTTACATTGTGGCTGGCCTGACTGGGGTGCTGGGGCAGAGGGCGTGGCTTGCAGAATCATAACCAGTTCAGGTTTTCGTAGGACAAGGTCATTTCCAGATATCGTCTGGCCTGAAAAATATCTTTATGGAAAGAATTGCATATTCTTAAGGCCATGGTCTGATCCCTTCATATACAACCATTGCACTGGGTCAAGCCTGACCAGTTTTTGCTACAAGTCAAGAGGGGAGGTTAGCAGCATCAGTCTCTTGACTGATCAGGGCTGCAACAGTGATAAGTTCTGACCCACTAATTATGCTAATTTCTATCAGAATGCTTGCTCCAGCTTCTAGGTGGCTGGGTGCCTGTCCTCTCACTTCCAGAGGAAAAGAGCAGCAGTCTCCTGGATGCCACCGACATGACTTTATTTTAACAAACCAGGAGCATCCAAGAGCTAATTACCGTTTAAAAGCAGGGTTTCTGGCTAGCAGCCATAAAATCCACATCCCCCTTTTTGGGCAGAACCCTTCCAATATATTACTGGCTTATAAGTCCCAGTATCAGGACACCTCGTTTCTTCACATAAAAAGATAAATTTCCGGGTATCACCAACATCATGGGAGAAGAGGAAAATCCTTGACTCATGCTCAGGTGGGGGTCTCTCACGCTCTTCTGCCCGTTTCTATGGGATGTGGGGGGATCAGCCAAAGCCTTTGTGGAGGCCATGTCACAGTTCAAATTCTGCCTCTGCTCACTTCTGCTTTCTTCACTCCTGACAGGTGCTGGATTCCTTACAGACTCCCCATCCCAGAGTCTGTTTTCTGGGGAATCCGATTTATATCAGCCAGCTTGGCCCTTTTCAGCATTTTGTTGCTCAGATTATTTTGGTGAACATTTTAGACTATATTTCATACTGATGAAGTTTGCAATGGCCTTGGCTGGTGCTGGCTAGCTGGGATGTAGAGGTTGAATGTGGTCAGATTTCAGGTGCCCTCTGCCTGGAACTTGCTGGGTTTTAAATCCAATCCACAACTTCCACTGAGCTCAAAGCTCTGGACTGCAGGCAGGGAAGCCTTGCCAAGCAGCATGATGACTCCTGTGCAGGTCTACCTTCAGTATTTCGGCCTGTGCTTGGAGGAGTGACCTGTCTGCACCTGGGGCAGTCGGGATGGGGCTGGAGGATCCCCAACATTCCCTCTCTTGTGGAGGCCTTTGGTATGAAGAAATGAGGCTCAAGAGTTTATGTGGAATATTGATTGTGGGGTTGTGGGATCCCAAGCCTGTCTATGCTGGGGAGCTGACCCCTGCAGGCTGCGTTTATTTCCAGGCACCTCTGGATTGGACCAGTAAGAGGCACTGGCAGAAGATTGGATGGTGGAGAATCCAGGATGCCCATCTCCTTCTCTTTCTGCTGCCTTGGTGGCTTCTCTGGCAGAGATTGCTTCTCTTCCATGGCTCCAACTCCTCCCCATTCTGTGGTTCCAGTTCTGCTGGTGACCCTGGCCCCTGGGCTCCAGTGACACACTCCTCCTCCCTTTGTCTCTCTAATCCAGAGGTGACAGTGGCTTCTTGCTAAACTCTTATCACCTCCCTGCCACATGGTTGGGTTTCAGCTTCTCTATCACCCATGTAAACCAATTCCTGGCATTAAATTCCTATAAATTCTTTTTTTTAATTGTATTTATTTATGTATTTGAGAGAGAGAGAGAAAGAGTGAGCAGGGGGAGGAGTTGAGGGAGAGGGACATACAGACTCCCCTCTGAGCATGAAGCCCGATGATCATCCCACCCCATGACCCTGAGATCATGACCTGAGCCAAAATCAAGAGTGATGCTCAACCACCCAGGCGCTCCTCCTATAAATTCTTAAGGGGGTTTCTGTTTTCCTGGTTAGACTCTGGCTCATACAATCACTTTTGTTGTTCCATTTGGGTTGTGATCTGATTTAAAAAGGGGAGAACGGTCTCAGGACTGACTAATTCCCCAGACCACCCTTCTTCCTCTCCCCTATCCCCAACTCAGCATCCATCTCAGAAGGACTCTTTTCCCCTGTATCTGTCCTTTCCAGGGATTGGGGTGAGTTCATGTCTGCATCTTACTGAATTTTAGTCTGTCCCATGTGTTGGGAGGACTTTCAGTGAGTAAGCTTCTCTGTAAGATAGATTTGTAGACTCCACTGGTTACAATGATGACTCTGTAGCAGAATTTTCTGAAGGTGCTCCAATACATTATGGCTGGAGCTTTAATAAGTGTTATGTAAGAAAAAGGGTTTGGAGGGTGAATAGTTTTGGGAAGCATTGGGTTGAACAGGATTGGAAGGCTTCTCTACTCCAGGACTTTCCAGAGCCTACAAGGTGCTAAGGTACTCTGTGACTCTCCAAGAGGGGGAACGTAGTCTGTGGAGTGTCCTAAGCCCATTTGACCCCAGAATTCCCTTTTCAGGGAAACATGTCCAATCAGACCCACTCTGGAAAACCTTCACTATGGCCCACACTTGAATTTTTGATGCCCTATTTGTCCATGTGCTAGGTTGGAGCTGGTGCTGTTTTCAGAGGAACAGGAGTGACCATCCATTTGGGTCAAGTCCTGGTTCACCGTGCTTCATGAGCTAGACACCATTTCTGTTTTACTTAGTATTTCCTTCATGTTTATTTGTCCATACCCAGCCAAAGGAGAAGGATGGCCCCCATCCTCTGATTATAGTTAAAGAGCATAAGTAGGACTTCTGGTAGAACTGAATGGGTTAATGCATGAACCATGCTTAGCATAGTGCTTGGCACTTGGGAAGGACTCAATAAATATTCAACTGCCAGGTGCTCTCAGCTGCACCGGTCTCGTCCCTTTATCGTGTCTGCACTCATGTTGACGAGGGTGCTAGAACTTACCCCAGACTCAGTGGGTCCCACAGCTCCCTCCCCTGGATTCTGAGATCTGGCTAATATTAGTCTCAGGGATCCAGGCTGTATGGGAGCCTCCAGCAGCCTTGTGGATGGGTGAAAGCCCATGACAATCCCTGCCCGCCTCAGAGCTTATCCAGGCACTCTTTCTGGGGGCCTAAACTACTCTTCAGTCCTGTCTTCTGGAGGCCCCCTCGTTGAGCATCCCCAAATTGTTAGCTCTGTTCTGCCTGGCCCAACCCATGCAGTCAGAAATCCCTGTGATCCCCAAACATCTCTCTGAATCCCACAAATATCTCTTGGCCTAGATAGCTGCTCCCCCATCCTCCAGCAGAGATAAGGGGAGAAGTTGCTACAGGAGCGTTTGGAAGTGGGAACCAATAGCAGCTCTTGCACCAGGGACTAAAAGCTCAAAGTGACAAAAACAAAAGCATGTTTGTCCCAAGGGGCTGGTGACCATGGTCACCTCCCGGCCAGGGAGCATTGAACTTCACAGAATGCTCCTTGCTCCAGCCTCCCCAGGGACAGGGCCCTCCTTGATGCCTGGAAAGCTGACCTTTCCAAGATGGGTGGTGGTGGGGGGTGTAGGGCTGCAGCTGGTCCCCAACCCCTTGCCCTCCTGCCCTCCCCAGTTTGAGCCAGAGCCGGAAGAATCATTTCCAACAGTGACTCAGACCTTGTCCTCTGATGGCCTGGCCACACAGTGCCAGGAGGGCCTCTGCAGCTGGCTGAGTTTCTTGCCCAGCTCTGGATCCACTGTCTGATTCCCCCCACCACCCCTCCCACCTCCAGCATTTTATTTTGGAAGTTTCTAAACTTACAGACAAGTTTAAAGAATAGTCCAATTATTACCCATATATGCTCCATCTAGATTCAGCATCTGTTAATGTTTTGCCATACTTGCTACATGTCTCTCTTTTTGGTATACTATTTGATAATAAGTTGTAGATATCATGACACCTCATCCTTAAATATTTCTCATGCTTCTCTTAAGAATAAGGATATTCTTCTTCATATCCACAGTGCCATTATTGCACATGTGAAAATTAACAGTAATTCCAGAACATCAGGCAATTTCTAGTTCATATTCATATTTCCCTATTGTCCTAAAATGCTTTTTATAGTTGTTTTCAAAAAATTTTTGAACTAGAATCCAGTCAAAGTATGTTTTGCATTTGGTCTTTCAAAATTTACAATAATCTAACTCTTAAGTTTTTTCCTTATCACATTAACTTTTTGAAAAACGGAGGCCAGTTTTCTTGTAGAAGATTCTAGATGCTATATTTATCTGGTGTCATTTAACTTGTTCTTCCCTAGTTTATCCTGTAAACTGAAGGTTAGTCCTAGATGCTTAATTAGATTCAAATTAAACATTGTTCACAAGAATATGTCCCAGGTACACTTCATATTGTGACACATAAGCAATGCATCCTAGTTTCTTTGGGCTTTTCTTGAAGTTCACCTTAAAAGAATGAAATAAACTTTAATGGTTGCATATTATATGCCAAGAACTTTGCATAGTTATCTTATCTGGACTCCTAAAACAATTTTGAGGAGAGGAGAATGATATCCTTATTTTATTGTTGAAGAACTGAGGCTCAGAGGTGGCAGTGGTGGGGAAAGAAACATACATTGCTAAGTAACTTTTGGGTGCCAGGCATGGAGCTGGGTATTTCCATCTATGCTATGATGCCCACTTCATGCAGGAGGCAGTTCTGGGAAGTTAAGTGGCTTGCCTATGGTCACAAATTCAATTGAATGGCAGAGTTAACTTCACACTTAGATGTTCCTATCCCCAGAAAGTCCTGAGCTCTTTCTGCCCAACCATGCTGTCCCATCTCCCTGGATCCCTCACCTTTAGGATTCTGCTCATTCAATGGATGAACTAGTCTGCTGCCCAGATTTAATTGTATTGGGTGCTCTCAGTGAGCTCATGTCTCCAGAAGGCCCTGAACAGTGACTCAGAGGGGCTGGATGCTGGGATGGGCCTTTGAGGAAGATGCTTTTGGTCAGTGGGGCAGGGTGGGTAAGTGAGCACATCTTTTTCTTTTTTTATAAAGATTTTATTTATTTGACAGAGAGAGACACAGCAAGAGAGGGAACACAAACAGGGGGAGTGGGAGAGGGAGAAGCAGGCCTGCCACGGAGCAGGGAGCCTGATGTAGGGCTCGATCCCAGGACCCTGGGATCATGACCTGAGCCGAAGGCAGACGCTCAGCGACTGAGCCACCCAGGTGCCCCATAGGTGGGCACATCTTCTGCCTCTCCTAAGGATTCAATCACAGATGGAATAAGGTGGCAGTGAGGCCTGCGGAGACCTCCTAATCCTGGGAATCCAAAGTACCAGGTCACAAACCTAGAGTCTAAGCAGAAGACATTTGGGGAAACCAAGGCCCAAAGAAGAGCAAAGGCTTGCCTCAGGTCAGACAGACAGTAGGAGGCACAGCTGGGAATGGCGTACAGGCGAGATTCTGGACTCCTTGTACAGTGCTCTTTGCAGCTTCCACTCTGTTGCCTCCATTATGTATGTAATCCTGTCTTGGGGTGGATAAGGATCTGGAGCAGGACAGTAAGGAGAGGGGTGAGGGGATGGGATGATGGAAGTGGAGGTAGACAGAGGTTGGGTGTGGGGCCTCTTTCTGAGTGTGGGACCCCCAAGGCAGCCAAGGGTGTTGGGTGTGTGTGCATGTATCTGTGTCTGTAGGGAGTAGCCTCAAAGAATGCTTCCCGAACATCATTGTGTCTCCCTCAGAGACCCTGGGACAACTTTCATTCTATCCATCCCCATTGCCTTGATAAGACCATCTTCTCACTTGGACTCTGATGTCAGCCTCCTCGAGGGTCTCCAGCTTCCTGCTTCACCACTAACCTGTCCTCCATATTGTGCCTACAGTTATCTTTGTAAAACAACTGGTCAGCTCATCCCTGGTGAAACCCTTGTATCAGTTAGCTGTTGCTGCCTAACAAATCAGCCCAACACATAATGGCTTAAAACAACCACCATTTTGTTTAGCTTATGATTTTCTTGGTCAGCTGGGTGGTTGTCTTGGTCTGGGCTGGCTCACTGATCTAAGCTCTATCACGGATCTGCTGGTGGCCGCTGGTGGGTATATGATTCAGGATGGTCTCACATGTCAACTTGTTGGCAGGCTATCAGCAATTTGGGCTGGGCTCTGCTGGGACACCTCACTTCTTCTTCACGCAAACTCTCAGGTTTGTTTCCATGGTGGTCTCTGGGTTCCAAGAATAGCAGGAGGGTGAGCCCCAGTACATGAGCATTTTACAAAGCTCTGCTTGCCTCACCTTTGCTAACATCCTGCTTGCCAAAGCAAGTCATGTGGCTGAGCCCAGATGTAACTGGGAGCTGGGGTGGAGAGAAAAATTCCACCTCTTTATAGGAAGGGACAAATTATGTCCATTTTTATAGACATACCATAACCATATGTGATCCCCAGTCTTCTCAGAATAAAGCCCAAATTCCCTACCTTGCGTTCTGTGCCCTCTGTCATCTGCTCCCATATTGCCTTCCCATTACATACCCCATGCAAACCTTGCCTTGTGCATATTCCGGAATCTCACTAGTTTCTAGGCCTTTCCATGTGCTGATCCCTCTGGGATGCCTTCTCCACAACCACCCCCGTACCTCCAGCCTCAGGCCTTTTCATTCTTCAAGGTCCAGCTCCATGTTTTTCTAGAAGCCTTTTCCACTTTACCTCTACCCTTATTCAACCTCACTTCCAGATCTCAGAGCCTTTTGCCTGTATTTCTGTCAGACGTCTTTCTTGTTGTCTGGGGGCAGAGCGTGGTTGCTGGCTGGCAGAGTGAGGGCCCTGGAGTGGGCTGTCCAGCCTTGCACCCTGGCTCTGTCACTGGCTGTGGGACCTCACTCATGCCACCTTAGCAATCTTAGCTTTGGCTTTCCCATTTATAAGAAAATGGGGATAATAATGGTTCTGGCTCCATAAGGTTGTTCTACGAATCCATTGATGTTTGTGTCAAGTGCGTGGCAGGGTGAATGTGAATTCCCACAGGCTGTAAGCACTTTGTGAGCAGAGACTACGTTGGTTAAATCTCCTCCCTAGACCCAGCCCATGACTTGACATGGAGTAGGTGGGGGAGATCCTGGTGATCATTTTTGTGAATTGACATCTCCCCCAAACGATAACAGGCCCCTGCAGATGCAGCAGACACAGGGCTCGCCTGGGTTTTGGCTTTTCCCTGACTCCTGTTAGTGTGGGACAAGGCTTAGAGCTGGGCCCACAGCCAGCAATGAAGTGGTTGCTAATAATATCATTATATGCTGAATAATTAACTGTCATTTAAATATTCATATGTTGTTGGGGGCAAGGCCTTTTATCAGCATCTGGGGATGTGTCGGCGGAGGAAGGAGATGGATGTCAGCAAGGCTGACTTTGCCTGTGAAGGGCGACCCAGTGTCCAGAGAGAGCTGTTGGAGTGGCCACCAGACAGTCAGCTAATATATAACTGCAATATCCCCACGTGATAAACTGCAATTTCATAAACGCTTGATGCATACAAGCAAACCTAAAACAATATTGAACGCATTAATTTCATTTGACTAATGCTTATCTATATTTTATTCTGTTCCATCTTTAAAGAAGTCCCTCTTTCTTTTCTGCGAAGGGAGGTGGGGCTTGGGACCTGCAGATGGGCTGGAGCTGAGGGGTGCTGGCCTGTCCCACACCCAGAGCTGCAGGCATGGGCTGGGAGCATGTGTGATGGGCTGTCCCTGAGGCTCAGAGCCCTACCTTGGGCAGTTCTGCCTCTGGCCCTTTGGAAGAAGACCTCAGGCTCTCTGCTGGGGTCAGGGGAGAGTGGTGTGGGTATCCAGGTCCTGGCTAGGAATGCTGAGGCTGCTCTAGATTGCCCACTTGTTTCTGTTCGGATGTGCCTGAGGGCTCTCCGCAGGGAGGGGTTTGGGAAGGCAGGGACTGTTACCAGGCAACTGTCCCCTGGTGGGAAGGGAGGAGAAAGAGGAGAAGGTGAAGGAGAAAGGTGAGATTGGGGGAGGTTGGAGGAGAGAAGGGAGAACAGGAAAGGCAGGAAATAGATGAAGGAGCCTGTGCTGTGGGTGAGCCACCAGCCTGGAGGGAGGGAGGCAGCCTGGCATGGGGATTGAGGGCAAGGGTTCTGGATTTAGACAGTCCGGGGCTTCTGGCTGTGCCTCTACTGATTTGTGACCTTGAGCAAGGTCCTTACCTTCTCCGAGGTCCTCACCTTACAAATGAGAAAATAAGAGTACTTAACTGATGTCTATTTCTGCACAAATCCTAACAAATTACCACAAACTTAGTGGCTTTACACAACACGCATTTCTTATAGTTTCTGTGGGTTGGGGGTGTGAGCACGGCTGGATATATCATGTAGTGCAGATCATGGGAGTGAGATCGCATCTCCTATGCCATATTTATGGATTAGAAGCAAGTCACAGGTACAGCCCACACTCATGGGAGGGGGTCGCATGTGGCGTGAACACCAGGAGGTGGGGATCAGTGTAGAGTCTGCTCGCCATGGCTGACAATGGCAGCCTGAATCCACTTAGCGCCAGACACTGTTGAAAGTCCTCTGCATGGACTATCTCATTTAATCTTCAACAGCCCCATGATGTCCTGTCATTACCACCACTGTCCTGATGAAGAAATGGCATCAGAGAGGTTCAGTAACAATTATACAGTCAGTAACAGATAGAGTTTGCCTGTGAGCCCCAGGCTCTTGACCACCGGTGAGACCTGTTTCAGAGCATTGCTTGTGCAGATAATCCACGTAAGACGTCCATACAGGTCCTGGTACAAGACCTAAAAAGTGTTATCCCCAAAGACTGACTTGGCCATGGCCTGTCCTCCCTAGGCAGCCTCTGCTTGCACCCTTCCTCCAGGTGGAGGCCACAGCCACAAATGCCTCGCGTGCCCAGGATAACCAGACCCAACCCCAGAGCCCTGGAGAGCAAGACGGGGAGGTGGAGGACTGACATGGTGTGCGTGTTTCCTTCACCAGAAACACTCCCAGCCCAAATCTATGGATCTCTTAGCCTCAGCTTAAAAGTCACTTGTTTCCTATGGCTGCTGTAACAAATCACCACAAACTTAGTGGTAACAAAAACAGATTTAGGGCGCCTGGGTGGCTCAGTTGGTTAAGCGACTGCCTTTGGCTCAGGTCATGATCCTGGAGTCCTGGGATCGAGTCCCGCATCGGGCTCCCTGCTCAGCAGGGAGTCTGCTTCTCCCTCTGACCCTCCTCCCTCTCATGCTGTCTCTCATTCTCTCTCTCTCAAATAAATAAATAAAATCTTAAAAAAACGAACAACAAAAAACCCCCACAGATTTATTTTTTCACAGCCCTGGGGGTTAGAAGTCCCAGGTGGGTCTCACTGGGCTAAAATCAAGGTGTTGACAGGGCTGTGTTTCCTTCTAAAGGGAGGGGGTGGAGAAACTGGTTTTTGTTTTTGTTTGTTTGTTTTGCTTTGCTTTGTTTTGTCTCGTCTGTCCCAGGTTCTAGAGGTCAGCTGTGCTCCTTGGCTCATGGCCCCTTCCTCCATCGTCAGAGCCAGCAATGGCCACTGGAGTCTTTCTCACACTGCATCCCTCTGATTGGACTCTTTTTCTGCCTCTTGATGATACTGGGCCCACCCAGATAATCCAGGATAATCTCCCTACTTTAGAGTCAGGCGATTAGCAACCATAATTCTATCTGCGACCTTGCTTTCCCATTTGCCATGTAACATAACATATTCAGAGTTTCAGGTATTAGGACATTGTTATGCACAGAATGGTTATGTGTCTCTTAGAGAGACCCTACCCCGCAGTGTGATGGTGTTAGGAGGTAGGACCTTTGGGAAGAAATTAGGATTAGACGAGGTCATGAGGGTAGGGCCCTGATGAATGGGATTAGTGCCCTTATAAAAGAGACCCCAGAGAACTCCCTGGTCCCGTCCACCATGTGAAGAACACAGCGAGAAGATGGGCATCTGTGAGCTAGGAAGTGGGCTCTCACCAGACTCCAAATCTGGCACCTTGATCTTGGACTTGCAGGCTCCAGACCTGAGAAATAAATGTCTGTTGTTTAAGCCCCTCTGTCTAGATGTTTTGTTACAGAAGCCCAAACAGGCTAAGACAGACATGGTTATCTTTGGGTCTCCTGCCCACCACACTTCCACGGGGGGTCCGGGTTGTGCTTGGAGCTCCTGCGGACCCCTTTACTTCTCCATCACCACCCTTAGCCCACTTCCAGGGGTCTCACACTCATACGCCCTGAGGTTCCAGGAGCTCATGTAAATGTATTCTCTGGGTGTAAGATAAAAAGGAGTGGCAGCACCGTGGCCAGAGAAAACTCATTTTGAATTTAAAAATGTTTAAAACCCGCTACTGGCCAAATAGCACCTTGGGTGGCATGTTCAGCCTGCAGACTGCCAGTGTGCTCCTTGGGGTCCTGTTCGACTATGATCTTGCCCCGATTAGAGCCGGGCTGCAGGGAGGCCAGCTCCCCAGTGAGAGGCACAGACATGTCCCTGGGCAGCCGGCTCAGGAAAGGCTGTCCTTCCTCTGGGCTGAAGCAGCCTGTGTGGGGACACAGGACAGCCCCACTTGAGCTCTCTTCTCAGGTCCCCCGGGCTGGGTACAGTCAATGCACTGTCCGTGGTCCTGTCCACAGCGCCTCTTCCAGCGCATGACCCACAGTACAGTTGTGGACTAGATATTTGTTGAATGCATAAACGAGTGAAATCCAGTGCCTGCCTTCTCGCTCACTCTCTACCCTGTTCTGGGATATATGACCCGCTTCCAAAGAGCTCAGATTCTCTTGACAGGCACCAGCCCCGGCCACAGGCATAGCGCGTGTGTGTGGATGTGCACACACATCAATCAGGGGCTTCAGTGACTTGGAACCCAAGGTCTTGGCACCTTTGTGGGAAATCGCCAAGGTCTGTGACCCATGGATCAGGGCCAGGGGCTGGCACACGGAGGGGGCCCCAGCTGCCCTTGCCGCTGCCCCCCCCCCGCCCCCGGCAGCTTCCTCCCCGCTCTTTCTCCCCACCCCCTCGCGTTCGAGATTCCCCGGAGGTCGGGCCTGGTGTAATTACAGGGTATCTGCTGCCTCCCTATAAATCGAATAGACTTTTTGGCCTTGTCAGATTAAAACTTACCTATCAACCCGCCGCAGGCCTCTAGATCTCCCTAAATCTGTACTTGGGAGAGAATTTATGGCCAGGAATTGCATTTTGCAAAATGATTCAAGTTGCCAAACAGCCATAAAAAGTTGCAGGAGGAGATATGGTTTTTTTGAAAGTCTGCTTAATTTATAAGGGGTGGAAGGTTTATTGTCATTTAGAGTCCACGGCGAGGCAGCCACGGAGCGTTCGGCGGCATCTGTGCACAGCTGCACTCGCTTTATGCCTCGTACATGTTTTTAAATTGCCCTGTTTGAATCTGGCCTTCTGCAGCGGCAGAAGCGCCCTGGCGGCCAGGCTGGCAGGAGAGAGGCTGCCCCCCCCAGCCCCCCCCCCACCGAGCCTCAGGCCTCACTCATCCCGGTCTCCAACCACCCCCCCCCAATCCAGGCTCACCTTCCAGCAGCAGCGGTGTGTCTAGCTGATCTTGCCCCACGCCAGCCACCCTGTTCCATCCCGCAGTCCTCTGCTGGCCCCCCTGAAATGGTAACAAATACTCAGAGGTGTAAAGGCTTTTAAGTTTTTAGGCGATTTCATGTGTAGTATGTTAATACTTATCACCCCAGATTAAATGGTTAAATGAGATATAACATGTAAAGCTCTAAACCTAAGGCTGCTGCCTAGTGAGCTAATAGAATCATGGCTCCCATTTACTGACCACTTATGAGGTGCCAGGACCTCTGCTCTGAGCTTCACATGCATTAATTCATATATTCCTCCCTGCCATCCTAGGAGGTGGCTGTGAGTTATTTCTGTGCTTTAGAAAGCAGAAAGAGTTTAAGCCTCGGGTCATGCACTAAATGCTCCATGAATATTAGCTATTATTTTTAATACTATTAGGGCAGGAGCCTTACCTGATAGTTTTGCTTCCAGCTTGTACATAGTAGATGCTCAATAAATACCACTGAATATAAGCATGCATCTTATATTGTCATCACCAGTCTAATGGCCCCAATAGCCCCCCATGAATACAACGGTCAGGCTCTGGTCATCTTACATCTAACCCTGGTACTGAGCCCAGTGCCAGGCTCTTTACATAGTTGAAAAATGATCGAAGAAGTCCAGTCCTTACAACAATCCCGTGAGGAAGGTATTAGAAATCTTATCTTGCAGAGGAGGACTTGGAAGCAGAGAGGGAGTTTGACACCTACTCACATCATACTGATGGTGGCAGAGCCAGGGTTTTGGATTCCAAGTCCTGTGGATATTTTTGTTTTTGTTTTTGTTTTTTTACCACAACCCATTAGGTATTTGGGATAGATTTGGAAATTTTTCTTCATTATTATCATATCTAATATTTATTAAATACCTATCATTCACTGGCTATAGAAATCATGCCAAGTGATCCTCCTGACATACTTGCAAAATATATATTATTTCTCCCATTTTATAAATGTGGAAACTGAGGCACAAAGAGATTGAGTGGTGTGTACACACATGCATGCACGCTGCTTTGGGTAGCATGCAGGGACTTTTCAACCAAGATCTGAATGAGAAGAAGCCAAATGAAGGAAGATCTGGAGGAAGAACATCCCACATGCAGGGAGTAAGATGTGCAAAGGCCCAGAGGTAGGAAAGAACTATACCAACTCAAGGAACAGAAATGGGGCTGGAGCTCAGAGAGTGAGGGGCAGGGTGATAGGCAACCAGGGGGAGAGACAGACAAGGGTCAGATCCTGCAGAAGCTTGTAGGCCATGGTCAGACTTCAGATTTTATCCTAAGTGCAATGGGAAACCCCTGGAGGGCTGGATCGGGGGAGAAACAGCATCCAGTTTACGTTTGTAGACTCTCTTTCCCTTCTGTGCTGAGAGCAGAAAGTGATTATCAAGACAGCCACAAATGCTAACCCACACCAAACTCTTCTCCAATTAGACTGCACAGTGTCAGACCTCACGACCTTTGCACCTATAAATCTTTCTGCCAAGAATGCCTTTCCCTGTACTTCCTAGAGCACCCTGATTCACTCTTCGGGACTCAGGTCCCAGACACCCTCCCTGTGACTCGTTCTCGTTCCCCTGTACGCTGTAAGTTCATGCTGTCACTGCTCTTCCCCAATTCCTGCCATGAGCACACACCGTGATGCCTGTTCTGGTGTCCCTTTCTCCACTGCACCAGGAACTCCTCAAGCACCAGGACTGTGGCTATCTTAGCTCTGAGACCTGGGGTCCCACGCACAGCCCAGCCCGGGGTGGGTGCCTGACAAACGCTTTCTGGTGGATAAGAGCTTTTTGAGCACCCAAGTCATTGACGAAAGCACTAAATGAGCAAGCACCCTTTGTTTAAATAGATAAGATTAGAAGTGTGGTTGTATACTGTTTACCAGAACATTTACATTAAATCTATACTTACTAGGATTTTTGGCATCTGGAAGTTAAGTTTCTAAGTATTTACTAAAAGCACTAATAGTCTGTGCTAGTCAAATGTGAATAGCTCTCTCTCACGGACTGTTCCCTTGTTACCTTGAGACTATGAATGTTGGTTAAAGAATACATTTGTTAAAATACTTCTTATAAATACTTGTGTTTGAAAGAACACATTTGTTCGAATACTTCCCGTAAATACTTGGTTGTAAACCTGTGTTTGTCGCCGAATCCTGCATAGGTTCCCTGATTTTGGTTCTAATTAACCTACCGACGTAGAGGGACTCTGCATTTTCTTACTAGGCTAGGAATGTATTTAAAAGCTGTCTCCCTTGTTTGGGATTTATATAAATAAAAGCTAAGGAATTTTGAAGCAATGCGGTGTCTCATTCTCTACCAACCATGAGCCAGGTGAGGGTAAGGACCCCGCAGCCTCATTTGCTGACGGAACCCTAGCACGGTCCCCACTTGCCACAGCGCAGGCATCAAATGCTTGTTGGTGGGTGAAGGGGTGAGCCTTTGGTGCTTCCAGGCCAGAACTCCCTCCACTACACTCAGCTGCCCTTCCTGCCGCCACGGGGAGATAGTGGCCTACACGAGCACCTTGCTCACCCCCAGTATACCCTGGGCGCTGAGCTGCCTGCGCACCAGCCGTCTCCGGGAAGTGCCCCCAGAGGGCAGCCCTGTGGGCATGGCACAGACTGGGCTGTGCGCATAAGACTTGGCAACCTCTGGGGGAATGCTGAAACGTGTGTCCCAAGATCTGCATACTCGATCATTGCAATGCTCAGCCTTGAGATTTGGGGAAACAATTTGAAAACTGAAATGTATAGTCTTTACTTGACTATTGGTTGGAGATGACAATTCCCTGGACAAAGTTTGTAGCTTTTTTGAGCTCCAGTTTCCTTTGGTGTGAAATGGGGATCGTAATACACGTAAGGCGCTCTCCAAAGCCCTGGGGCCCTATCTGACTGCCACCTTCATCCTGTCTTGGCCACTGAGACCTGAGTGTAGAGAAACAAGAAAAAGGACCTGTCCCACCTCTGGTTAAATCTCATGATTGCTTCGCTCAGACATCTCAGAGCCCAGTGTGATGGGAGGTTCCCAGCCAGACCAGACTCTGTAGTTCTTAACCCTGGTGCAGAGAGCTGGAGCGTGTACTTGGCTTGAGCACAGTGCTACCTGACCTGTTCCTCGCTTTACTCCTCCAGAATGAAGGCATCCTGGCAGGCGGCTCCGTGTGACTGGGTGCCAAATGGGGACCCGTCCCTCTGTAATGATGATGTTGAACTTTACCTCCTACTGCCTCTCTTGTGACATTCATTCAGTCCACAAATAGTCCCAAGGTGCCTACGGTGGGCAAGCACTGTGCCAGCACTGGGAATACACAGGAAAGGACAGACAAGTCCCCACCCTCGTAGATCCTGCGTCCCAGCGGGAGAAGGGTAGAAGCTTTGGGGTAGAGACACACAGGCAGCAGGTCAGATCCTAAGGCCCATAGGTTTGGGATGTCCGCTCCTGAAAGTGAATGTCCACCTTCAAGTCTCCGGGAGAGTCAGTGAACCTAGCATCTGCGTAGTGTGTGGTCTCGGGCCAGGCGCATCCAGGTGCTCCACAAGTTGGAGATACCCTGATTTGCAGGCAGAGAAGACATGAGAGAGACTTTTTGTGCTCAGGGCTGAAGGTGAGACCTAATAAGAGACCTAATTTTTTCTGGGGTGACGGGGAGCAATTTTAGGTTCACACCAAAATTAAGAAGAAGGCGGAGAGATTTCCTACACACCCCCATCCGCACACATGCACAGCCTCCCTCATTGTCAACATTCCCCAGGAGATGGTACATTTGTTACAGTCGATGAACCTGCATCGACACCTCATTGTCACCGAAGGTCCATGGTGTACCGTAGGGTTCACCCTTGGTGGTGCATGTTTTATGGGTTCGGACAAACGTGTATATATCCATCATTCTAATATCATACAGAACCTTTTTACTGCCCTGAAAATCTCTTATAGGTGAGCTACTTCTTTGGGTTCAGGGACAGCCTGCTGGGCAGTGTTAGAGGAGGACAGGAAATGATGTGGCGCTCTTGAGGGAAAGCCTGCCTGGTGCCTCTGTCCTGGAGCCCAGGAGCGGAGGGTGCAGGGCCCCCACTGGGCTCTCCTTCGAGCAAGCCAAAGAGGGAGCACCCCGTCAGGCCAGAGCGAGGGCACACAAGCCAGACACAGCAAGAAGCAGCGACAACATTTATACCCCAAGTCCCACCACAGGGCGATAGTCTCCCTCCGTGTAGTCAGGCCACAGACTGTTCGGGAACTGATGAGACCCCAGCTCGAGACCCGCAACTGGCAAAGTGGAGCATGGCATTGTGGTCCATCATAAAAATCAATGGTTCTTTTGCTAAGTGGTCAATATTTATTTGGCTTTAGCATTGTTTAATTCAATGCATCAATTAAAGATAGTGTAATGTCTGCTCTGGTCTGCAGCCCCGGCTTCTGTGTGTCGTTACCTCATCTGCTTGAGATCACTCACGTCCTTACGTCTCTGCTCCTTTGTCCCCTTGCATAACTCAAGGACAGGAGTAATTGACGTGAAACTTTTAAAAATTAATTTTGCTGCATATGCCACTGAGGGGGAGTGCAAGTCCTCCCAGCCATTTATAATGTCACGGTGATTGGTCCTGACAAAACAATACCTTAAAAACTCACCAAAGTAAATTATGGCCCGAGCAAATGACTGCTCCGCGGCAGGGCCGGAGGCTTGGAGGGGAGCCAGGCAAAAACAAAGTAATGTGCTTTTGATATTAATAACAGAGATGATATTGATCTGCAAGCTAGTGTCACTTTTCCACTCTGGCGAGGAGATTGCTCCCGGCATTTAGTCCACTGAAAGCCACTTTCCATGCAGGCCATTTAATTTTGTGAGTCTTTAATTATGTGAAATGGAGTCTAGTTAAAGGGCCAGGTCCCAGTTTTGCCGGGCGGAGACGCGGGCTGTGATTCAGGAAGCTGTCAGAAATGAATATAACTCAATTCTTAGATCTGCAAATGCAGTTGTCTTTCCAAATGTTTATTTCATGCCTGCACTTCTCTGGCCCTGTGCCACCGTGCATCAGGACAGACACAGCCTCTGATTACAGGACCACATTTTTCAAAGGACCTGAAGTTAATGTGCCTGTTTTCTGCATAATAAAAGTCATAACTCACAGGGGCCGTCGATGCCTCTCTCCCGAAAGGGGGCCTGGACAGACTGCAGAAAGGCTGCGCCTCCCAGCCCCGGGCACTCGTGTGTCCTGCGCCTGGCCCCAGATTTTGGACATTCGCTCTCGTGGTGGAGCTACGACAGACTGCGCTGGCAGACCACAAGTCAGACCACAGGCCAGTCCGTGGGTCCGATTATGTATCAGATCGTGAATAGGATCACAAGACAGACTGGGGGGAAACCCACATATCAGACCACAGAGAAGTCCATGACTCCTGATTGAGGATTCGGGAAACGTCATCGCTGCAGCACTATGCCTTGGGTTTATCTGAGTGCCCTTCCTCTGGTCGGATGGGGCCAAGTCTCTTTCTGCCTTTCTCTTACACACACGCAGACCTCCCCATATGTGTCCCTAGGCTCCTCCAAAGGCACCTTCATCTCTGCATATACATGCATGCATGCGTAGTTGCACACACACGCACAGAGCTCCAGGATCTCTCTTGGACTCTGCTTTACAATCGTTCCTCCTGTTGGCTGCTCTGTCCCTTTTCCAGTGAAATCTCTCCTGAACCTGACGGAGGGCTTCCTATTGAAATGCATTTTCAGCATTTCAAGTTCAGCCAGCCTGGGTAGCCTGGGGCTGTTCTGCCTGCCTCCTGGGTGTTATGTGATAGGTGTTCAGGTCGCCCTGCTGTCTCCCTGCCTTGCAGCATTCTCCTGTCTCAGGTCCCGCCATTGTATTACAAAGAGGAGCCAGGGTAGAACGGCGGTCTTCTGTCTAGAACTCAGTTCTGAGACAGTCCATCTTCCCTGGAACATAGTCAAGGATCAAATGCTAAAATAATCAGAACCACGAAGACAAAATGCAACAGGATCAACACACTGTATCCGCAGGAAGATGCACCAGAACCTCGCTTCGAGCTCCTTTCTCTTACTTTACAAAGAGTTTTGATGGTGCCTGCTATTGTTTGGGCAGCCTGTAGAGGATTTAGAGGCAGAATGAACAGGTGTAGAGTGCCTTCTAGAAGCAAAAGCACCGGAAGCAGCAGGAAATCACAGCTGAAAGTGAGGGAAGAGAGAAAAACTCTAAAAGCAGACAAAAGAACTCAATGCAGTGAGGTTTTTCAAAGTTAATTTTATAGTATGATGTGGGGGAAAGAGGTGTGCACCCAAATATATTTAGGAAATGCTGGGTAAAGAAAGCCAGAGTGGTTTCTTGCCTGTAGGAGATTTCAGTGCCCTTAATATGCGAACATGCACTGTGCATCTCTAAAGGCAGCAGGGATAGAATTCAATTTTTCCCAAACTTATTTCCCCATGAATATCTTTCCTTCCCTAGCCCTTATCCCAGAGGATTTTGAGAAGTTAATATTCAACTGAACACACTCTGGGAAATGCCTAAATACCACGATTGATGTTTGTACTGGCGACTACAGTGGACACCATCTGTTTCTTGGTGTACTACAGCCTTTGGTTCTGCCTGCAGAAACAGTTATTTGGAGATCCACCCCCCCCAATTTTTTAAGCACATGTGGTTTATTTGGGGGTCTATTCCTCAACTCCAAAAGTGGGTACATAACCCATGCTAAGCCATTCATGACACTGCATCCCCCTGGCTGGTAGTGTTGGATTTCAGGATAGGCACCGGGTCAGATTCGAGCTATTGAGATGCTATGGGGCTTTGCAAGGAATTCTGGATAAGAGGCAACTGGACTAATAGGCAGGGGATGTGCAACTTGGAGCTGTGGCAGCCATTTTGTCACCACCTGGAGCCCAAGAAGAAGTCAACATGGAAGATATCAGGGCCCAGAGGTGGAGAGGAATAAAGTTTGGCTTTTGAAAAGATCAC
Source organism: Mirounga leonina (assembly GCF_011800145.1). Taxonomy (NCBI): domain Eukaryota; kingdom Metazoa; phylum Chordata; class Mammalia; order Carnivora; family Phocidae; genus Mirounga; species Mirounga leonina. The sequence goes on along the minus strand of NW_023270447.1, from coordinate 65,020,473 downwards.
TCTCTGTGCTGTATGGAAATTGGAATTGGTAGAGGGGTCCAGTGTGGAGACCAGTTGATAAGCAAGTATTGAAAAGAAGTGAGGATTGCTTGAATTAGAGAGAAGGCAGTGGAGGTGGTGAGGGGTGTTTGGGAGGCGATATGCACTTGGAGAGTGATTGGTGGGGATGAAGAAGAGAGAAGGAGGAGGGGTGGCTGCCAGGTTTCTGGCTTGCAAAGCTGGATGGATGGTGGCGATGTTTGAAAGAGAACCAGGTTTGCTTTGGTGGAATGGGGTGAGTGGAGGATCTTGAGTTCATTTTGGTTATATATTGGATTTCAGGGTGGTTGAGAAATCTAAGTGGAACTGTGGAGTAAGAATTGGACTGGGAGGTTGGGGGAGAGCCTTGGATCAGAGATATAAACTGGGGAAACACCAGTTCATGGGGGTAATGAGTGACCCATGGCAATGTCACCCAAGCCTGTGTCTGGGACAGGACGAGGAAACTTCAAAGGAAATGGGAAAAGAATCCTCTGAGAAGTAGAAGAAAAAGAGTGTTTCATGTAGGAAAGAATGCCAGCTTATTGAGAGGTCAAGGAAGGTGAAGACTAGAAGGTGCCCTTTGGATTTAGGGACAAGGAGATCATTAGTTTCTTTGGACAGAACAGTTGGGGTGGAGTAAAGGAGCAGAGAGTTCAGATTAGGGGGTGGAGGAATGAGCAGGAGGTGAAGAAACAGCAAATACTAATAGTGAACGGTGGTAGGTTGTGCCTACGGGCAGGCTCTCTACGAAGCGCTTTACGTGTATTAACACATTTAATCCTCAACAACTCTTTGAAGCAGGTACATTTATTTCCATGTTATAGATGAGGAAACTGGGGTCAGAGCGGTGAGGTAATTTGCCTGAGGTCACACAACTGGCAAGGAATGGAGCTGGAATTCCAACCCAAGCAGTCAGGCTCCAGTGCCATATTCCTAACCATTAACTTATACCAAGGAATTACTTAAAGAACACTCTTTTGAGCAGTTTCTGTGAAGGAGAGGAGAGAGAGAGTCCTGTAACTAGAGGGGGATAGGTAGCCAATAGAGGGCTTATGTTAAGATGGGGAGATTTAAACTTTAAATGTTGTGGGGAACATCTTCATTTTTTTCCCAAGATTTTATTTATTTATTTGACACAGAGAGAGAACAAGCAGGAGGAGCAACAGAGGGAGAGGGAGAAGCAGGCTCCCCGTCTGAGCAGGGAGCCCAATGCGGGGCTTGATCCTAGGACCCCGGGATCATGACCTGAGCTGAAGGCAGACGCTTAACTGACTGAGCCACCCAGGTGCCCCTGTGGGGAACATCTTCTTAAGAGAAATTATGGATACAGAAGAGAGAGAAGGAATAAGGCGGGCTTCTGAGAAGGTGGGAGAGAATGGGCTCCGGAACACAGGGAGAGCTAGGAGGAAGGACACCTTTAGCGCAGGTTTGGAGAGAATGGGGACTGGTGTAGGTAGGTTTGTTGGTGGAATTCCTTTGGGAGGGTCCTCATTTTCTCTGTAAAAGGGGAGGGGATGTGGGAGGAGTAAAGCATTTCAGAGGTTTGAGGAGACTGGGGAAAGTTTGAGATAGTCATGAACAGCAGAAGAGAAAGCTGAAAAGTCTCGGAAAACTGGTGATCAAACCTTCGTAGGTTTTTGTGCAGTGCAGATTGAGCAGTCGTTTGGGGTCATCTGAAATTGGCATTTTGATTGACAGGTAGAGAAAAAACAGTGGGGAAGAGAGTTTGGGGTATTGGGGAGAGTTAGTGAAATGATGGAATCGATGACATCCCTGCTGGATAACGGGGGAAGTGAAGAAAGAGAGGGCTGACAGATTGGGAGAAAGTTAAGGAGGTTGGTGGACCAGAGGTCTGGATGAAGCTAGAGAAGGACCATAATGAAAGCTGGCAAAGGAGAGAGGAGGATCTAGTCAGAGAACTGGATGCTTGAGTTAACGGTGCTGCCGGGAGGGAACAGTTGGGGTAATGGCAAGGCTTATGGTAAGGCATAGGAATGAGTGGCTGGGGGAAGTAGGAGGAAATGTCGTCAGAAATGAGAAGGTCAAGGACATGAGCAAGTCTGGGTGTTGTGTGGGTATTTCCTGTGGGCGTTGAATTCACCCAAGATAGAGGCACAGCTTAGAGTGGAAAGACTTGAGCCAGGTATCAAAGTCTTCGGTGACGGTGGAGGCTAGTCACGATGTCAACAGCAATACATCAGTCAAAATAAGGCAAAGGGAGAAGGTGGTAGAGCTGCATGACATGGCCCTCCAAGGGACACGTTTTTTAAATACGAGAAGAGGAGCGGTGGCCTCGAACAGCAATGCAGAGTAGGATGGACACACTAGCCCCCCTACTACCCTTAGGGTGTGAGAGTGCAAATAGCAACCTCTTGAGGGAACCACAAAGAAGTGGTGTCCTCAAAAGACAGCCTGGTTTCCTTTCAGGCAGGAGGTGGAGGATGCCTAGAGAAGGTTCTCTGGACTGTCAGCACCAGGCTGGAGTCTGGAGGCTGGGTGGGGAAGCAGAGCAGGGGCAAAGAAAAGCAGCATTATGAGGTTGATGGGAGTCAGGAAGACTAATGGCCCAGGAGCTCACGCTCTGACCATGGCCACAGGTCCTGGGCGTGGAAGGTTGGCCTCTTTGGTCTCTCTGAGGATGGTTGGCTCCAGGCTTGTCACCAGGGGACTTGGGGCAAGGCTGTCACTCTAGCCTTTGTGTCCCTGAGGGGAGCTGAGTGAGGTGCTCCTTCTAGATGGGACATGAGGGCTGTACTTCACCAGTCCCCCTGTATCCATCTGGCCTGATTCCTTGTTCTCTGTGTGGTCCCATTAGTGTTTTGACCCCCTGAATGAGAGTTTCAACTGCGGAATCAAACAACCCTGAGCTGGAATTCCTGCTCAATCCCTTAAAAGCCATGGGAATGAAGGCAAAATCACTTGCTCTGTGCCTCAGTCTTCTCAGTAAAATGAGACTAGAAAAGCACCTGCCTCCTAGATTGTTGTGAGGATTAAGGTAGATGGTGCAAATGAAGCGCTGAGTGCAGTGGCTGATTTATAGTAAGCGCTCAACAGTCAGTAATGTACCTTCGTTGAGCACTGTCTATGGACCAGGTGCTGTCCTAGGACTCTCCGTGTAATGATTTCCAGTAATTCTCTAGTCTGGGAGGTACATGCTATTACTTCATCATTCTCCTTTTACAGATGAGGAAACTGAGGCACACAGGTGAAGTGCTTTATTCAAGATGGAATCCACCGCTAGTGAAACTGAGGTCAATCCACGCAGTTGGAGTGCAGAGCCCTCACCCTTTAGCATCATGCCATATGGCCTCTCCCTACACTACAAACATTAGCCATTAGTAACTGTTATCGCCACAAAATCATATCGCAAAGTTGAATTAACCAGAAGTTGGGAAAGGTGCCCATACTGAGTTGGCAGTGGTGCGCAGACCCTGACACTTCCAGGGCATCCTCAACCTGCCAGACCAATCTCTCCCCGTCCCCTGGGCTGAGCCCATCTTCTTCCTGAATGGCTTAGGCTGGGACGTCTGGCTCTCCAGAAAGCCCCTGGCTGTCTGACCCCGGTCTCCTGTCCACCCAGTCATGTCTCCATCAGAGGCAAGATACCCTCCCTTGACAGCCTAGGTTGGGGTACTTGATTACAGACACTTAAGATTCTTACCTACTTTCCCTCTTTCCTCTTCTCTTTCTGATTTTATCTTGGCCACAAAGTCAATTTCTGTCTTGGGGGTCCACTCAAGATTCTTCTACCACGCATCCCTGCAGCCTACACCCCCTCTCCCTTAGATAAGATCTTTGCATTACCTCCTTGACGTGTCCACAGATGTGTTCTCTGGAGTCCTGGATGACAGCTGGGGATGTCAGGTTTGGGGGTGACGAGTGGGTTCTTAGAGCCTTGGAGGCTGCAGTTGCTGGAGAGAATTCTCCAGCATCAGATGATTCCATGGACCAAACCTGTGTTGGGAGCCGTGATGCAAACTCTGGCTGACCTCCCTGACAGGCTTCCTGGAAGGGCAGCTCATTTCACAGTGGGTGCTGAGTGGGTGCTATGGGTGCATCTTCATTTCGGTGGTCTTGGAGCAGCAGCTGCTTGGCCACCCACCCTCACTGGACATGAGCCCCCTGAGGATGGAGCCCACATCAGTTGCATTCACCAGTGCACTGCAGGGTAGACTACATAGTAGCGACTCAATATCTCTTGAGTATTTGATTCTGTCCTCCAGACTGGAGAAGAGAGGGGCGGAGTAAGGAGTTAATAATACGCTAGTAGGGCACCTGGGTGGCTCAGATGGTTAAGCGTCTGCCTTCAGCTCAGGTCATGATCTCAGGGTCCTGGGATCGAGTCCCGCATCGGGTTCCCTGCTCAGTGCAGAGCCTGCTTCTCCCTCTCCCTCTGCCACTCCCTCTGCTTGTGCTCTTCTGTCTAGCTCTCTGTCAAATAAATAAATAAAATCTTAAAAAAAAAATATGCTAGTAAATACAGTGTTTACTATGTACCAGGAATTGTTCTAAGTGTTTTACAGAAATGCATTAATTGAATCGTCACAACAGCCCTGAGGTGGGTACGAGTATCATCCCCATTTTACAGATGAGGACACTGACGCACCATGGGGTAGGGTAACTTGCCTGAGGTGATACCACTATGAAGCCCCAGAGCTGGGATTTGAACCTCAGTAGTCTGACTTCAGGTCAAGGCTCTGGACCATGACAGGCACTTACTCTCTATTTCTGGACCTTGTATCTGGAGACAGAAGCCCAAGTCCAGCAGCTTCAGCTGAAAGGGATTTGCTGGCTCAGTGACTGGGGGGTTCAGGGTGGGGCCTGGCCCAGGGATTCCAGAGGTCCCATGATGTCTGTAGGATTGCCATTCCCTCACCCTCTCAGCCTCTCTCTGTTCTGCTTCTATCTGTGAGACAGCCTGTGCCCACTCTCGGGAAGGGGTGCCCCGCCAGACCCATGTGCTGTGGACAAGGGCCGGCTCAGCATAGGAAGGGGGTGCCCTGGCTAGAAGAGGTTCAGGGGGGTGAGCCAGCACATAGGGCAGATGTCCCCACAAGCTTCTGTCCTATGCCAGGGGTTTTACACCTTTTAATTTATGAACCCTCAGACAGCCTATAAGCTAGGGGTTATTATGCCCATTTACAAACAAGGAAATTGAGGCACAGATTACCTTCTTTAAGTTCCCACATCTTGAGGTAGCACTGCTGAGCTTCAACTCAGGTCTACTAATTCTGAAACTCCATGTTGCCTGGAGCTTCTCAGATGCCCTGGGGGAGCATATCGACCGTGACCTGCTGGGACCCCCCAAGTCCTCTGGGCAGGTCCGTGGTCAGAGGATGGAGGCTAATGGGCCTCTGGTGGGAGAAAAGGCTGGGTCTCCTCAGGGTTAGAGGAGATCACTGGTTAGATGATGCTCAGGGCCCTGGAGCTGGAGATGGTGGGTTCCCTGCCCTTCCCTGCCCCTGGTTGGCCCCCAGGACCGTGCGTCTGGGGAGTGGGCACCTCCCCTGGGCCCCTGGCAGGGAGCGAGCAGTGCCTGAGGCAGGAGGCAGGCAGGCATGGTGCGGTCCCTGCCCATCTGGGGAGTGCTCGGTGGCTGGCTGGAACTGAGCAATGGACGGCGTTTGGACTCGGCAGCGCGAGCCCAGCTCGGAGGCTGCGAGGCAGAGCCGTGAACGCCAACAGTCTGGAGGCAGGCTCCGGAGGGAGACAGGCTCGGGCCCATTTGCTGAGCTCGGTTCCCACGACAGCTCAGCAGACAGATGGACCTGGGGATCCTCGCCGCCTGGGCAGGAGGGTGTACACACGAACAGGAATGCAGGCGCCCTCGTGGGGAGGGACGGGCTGGAGGCCTCTGGAGGTGGCCAGCGTGCTGAGTCAGGGGGCAGGAGCTGAGGCCTGGGCCGGATTGTTAGATAAACCAGAAGGGTATGCGGGCCTCCATGGTGAGACTGACCCCTGGACCTTGGCCCTGTACTGCCATGACACTGACCCCGGGCTTTTCCTTGACTCTGGCCTCAGACTGAATCCTGAACCAGAACCCAGACTAAGCCCTGATCCTAGCCCCGTTCCCCCCGCCCCCCGAGCTCTGATCATTCCGACTGCCCTCACTTGCTTACGTCCTGCTTAGAAAGGAGCCCAGAGCCAACTGCCCAGATACTCCCTGGGAAGGATGGGGTCCAGCTGGGACTGATAACCTCTGGAGGGCACAGGAGAGCAAGAACAGCAAGGAGCAAGAGTGCTGGGGAGTGTAGGGGTGGATGAGTAGGGGAGAGGTGAGTAGGTGATGGAGACAGAGGGCAGCCCCTACCCCCTGCCCGCTCCAGGACTGGCTCCAAACCCAGACCTGGGGATGGAGTCCAAGTACATGGCCTTACAGGGTCTGGGGAGGCAGGAGGCACAGGTGGCCTTGGGGAAGAAGCAGGAAAGGCAGGGTTTCCTGAGTCAGAGCTGGGGAGGGGTCAGTGCTGGTGCACTTTCGACCAGAGAGTTAGAACTGGGCTTGGGGAGGAACTGTCCCCCAAGGACCAGCGTGACCTTGGACTCAGAAATTAGCTGTGCCCCAGAAAGAGAGGCAGGCAGAGGCCCAGTGAGCAGGAAAAGGCTGTTCATTTTGGAATGAGCCAGGAATGACTTTGGTTAGGGGCTTGGTAGTGATGATCAAAGTTGTCTAATATTGGAGGACACTCCCTCTTCCTGGTATGCTAAGTGTTCTCTCACCTAGTCCTGGTCACTGCTTAGTGAGGTGTTGGGGCAGATGCTCTAGGTGCCCCGCTCTAATCACCCCTCAGCCTGGACTCTGCCTGAGAGGTCCCTCTGGCTGCAGGAATGTGTTGCCTCAGACCTGTGTGTGTAGGGGGGCAGTGGGGGACCGGAGGGGGCTGTTAGGACCCCCAGGAGCAGTAATAAGGGACTGGTGTTTGTGGATAAAAACCCAGCTTCCTCTCCTTCAAGGAGGCAACTACGAAGTGAGTTCTGTACTATGTCCTGGATCAGGGGCTGGCAAACCTTTTCTGCAAAGGACCAGGGAGTAAATATTTTAGGTTTTGAGGGACACATGGTCTTTATGGCAACTATTCAATTCCGTTGTGACAACAAAGCAGCCATAGACAACACCTAAATGAATGGGCCTGGCTGTATGGCTTCCACTACGAGTCTATTTACAAAAAGGTGGGCTTGGCTCGTGGGCTGTAGTGTGCTGACCCCCCAGGTGTTTCCAGCAGGACAGAGCCCTGGTGGCCCACAAGGGTCACCTGCTTACTGACTGATCTTTGATGGCGGCCTCCCCTTCTCTGGACTCCCTTCTCGAGATTCTGGATCTCTTCCCAAATACATGACTTGCTCTTGAGTTCTTGTCTCAGGATCTGCTTCTGGGGGCCTCAAACTCAGACAGTTTCCCCATCTGACCAATGAGGACACTGAGGCACTTGGAGGCTCAGCAGCGTGTGCAGAGCCCCACAAGAAGAGGCAGAGTTACCTTCTCGAATGTCTGTGGTCTTTCCCAGAGCCACCAGACTGCTGTCACCCCCGCAAAGGATGTATCCACCTGTATAGGTCAAACAACCCCCAGACAGGTCCCCGGAGGTGGCAGAACACTTGGTTTATTCATTCATTATCAGGGGTCTCAGGCACAAAGGATGAAGATATCCTGGTGGAGGACAGCCACCAGGACCAGCAGTCTGGACAGAGAGTGACAGCTAAATCCAGGGCAGAATGGGGTCAATGTCCCCAGTGGGTAATCCTGTCCCACCCTTTGCTTGGATCTTCTCTGGGAGACCAGCGGGACATGAACGATCACTACCACTTTTCAAATGGGTAAACTCAGAGAAGGGGAGGGACTTGTTCCAGGCCATGCAGCTCATGCCTCTTCCCAGGGCTCTGTGAGCAGCTTGGGGATGCAGAAGAGGGGGAGCATGCTTGTGTTTGGGGGGACCATGGACAACTCCATGGCTCTCGTGGACTCTCCAGCTCAGTCTCTGAACTGCTTCTATATTTGCTGCCTTGTTGGATTGTAGCATCTTGAACAAAAGGGATCAGCTGATCTAATTCCCATTTTACTGGTGGAAAAATTAAGTAAGACCAGAGAGGACAAAGCACTTCCCAGAAGTCAGGCCAGACGGGAGCAGGAATCTCAGATCCTCAGGAAAGCAATGTGAGTCGCCAAGGTCTTCCCAAAGCCAGGTGGCATCTTTGACACCCTGATTCTCAGAGGCCAGCCCTGGAGTGGACAACGGGCTCTGAGCCAGCCTGTCCCTCTCCCCTCTGCCAAAGCTCCGCTCTCTGGGCTCTGACGTGGTCTGAAAACTCCTCCTCCAGTCTGCTTTCGGCAGAGCACAGATTATCACTCTTGTGCTAATTATTTTTATGATTAAAAGATGATAAATTATTAAACAAAGTCTGAAAAATGTGCCAAGATCTGCTCTGAGGCTGGGCCTGAGAAGTTGGCCCCTTGGTGTCCACGGTAATTAACAAGTGAGGCTCTCCGTGGATAGAAGCCGTAGCTGACACATCTGGCAGCCAGGCAAGGGGCTGGCAGAGGGCAGATGCTGGGAAGGCGGGGAGGTAGGGGATGCCCTGGGAGCACCCAGACCGTGCTCTGGTAACGAAGACCCCCCCAGCCCCCCGCTCCTAGCCTAGGACTCAGCAGAGGGCCCTGTGGCACCAGCCCGACATCGGTCCCTAGAAGAAGCCTAGGACTTTAAGCTGAGAAGCCACAGTTAACCCCTCAACCCAATTCCATTCTCCAAACTTGGTGGGGGGGTCCCAAGCGTCTAAAGGAAGGCAGGAGACCAGGATCCAAATCCCTGCCAGCCATTTCTTCTGTGGGTAGTTTTGGGTAGGTCACTGAATAAGACTGTAAGCCTCAGTCTTCACATCTGTAAAATGGGTAGAAATGACCTCTACTTTGCAGCACAAGGATGTTAAGAATATTAAATAAAATAATGTCTATAAAGGCATGCAGATCTTAGTCGATGGTCAATAAATGTTAGTTGCAAGCCAAAGCTTGGGGTTTTTGCTGCTGTGTAATCACTAGCCATGAAGTCTTGTTCAGCTTAAACTTTCCCATCCTCAGTTTCTTTATGTGGAAAATGGGGGATGAAAATTCCTAAATCTCAGGATCAAGGGAGAAACTATATGTGTGTTTAACACAGAGTAAGTGCTCAGTTAATGGTAGCTACTTTATTATAATTGCTTATGACAACTCCAATGCACTAACACTTCAACACATGAAATTTCCTCCTATCCCACAGGCTGCTTCTCATCTGCCTCCTTTGTTGGCTTTCCTTCCTTCCCCACCTCTACTCACTGCAGCGCCCTGGGGTCAGGCCTTGGTGTCTCTTTTTTTTCCCCACCCCTGTGGTCTTGTCCATCTGCATGCTGATGACCCTCACATTTGTTAAGTCTAGCCTGGACCTCTCACATAAAATCCAGACTCCTCTATCCAGTTGTCCATTCAAACTCTCCCCTTGGATGTCTAATAGATGTTTGAAATCTAATGTGTCTGATGACACATCCCAAACGGAATTCTTGACCTTCCCTCCACAAACCCACCCCTCCCACAGTCTTCCCACCTCAGTTAATGGCAACTCCATCCTTTCAGTCAATGATGATACTTTGGAGTCATCTTGATTCTGCGCTTTCCTTCACATCAGATGCCTAAACCACCAGGAAATCTGGTCAGCTCCACCTTCCGCCTCTGTGAGAAGCCAATGACCAACTCTCTTCACCTCCTCTACTCCCACCCTAGGGCAAGGTGCCATCTTGTCTTGCCTGAATGTTTCCAACATGGTCCTAATAGGTGTCCATGCTGAGGAACTTGTCCCCCTGTGCTCTGTGCCCCACACAGCAGCCAGAGGGATTCCCTTCAGACAAAGTCTAAGAGGCACAACTATTTTCCATACTACTAAGAAACACTGTCCAATTAATGTACACCACGGCATTTATTTATTTACTTTTAAAGATTTTATTTATTTATTTGAGAGAGAGAGAGAGAGTGAGAGAGAGAGCGCAAGAGGGGGTAGGGTTAGAGGGAGAAGCAGACTCCCCGCCGAGCAGGGAGCCCGATGTGGGACTCGATCCCGGGACTCCGGGATCATGACCTGAGCCGAAGGCAGTCGCTTAACCAACTAAGCCACCCAGGCACCCCACCACGGCATTTATTTTAAGACCCATGTGAGAACACGTGTATCTTCAAATCACTGCTCTAGACCCACAGGGCAGTATTGAGCCCTTACTGTGGGCTGGGTGCTATACCAGCCACTTCAGATATGTTGTCTCATTGACTTCTTACAGCGACCAATGAGTACCTTTGAGATGAGTCCATTATTTCCCCATTTTACAGAGGGACACGCGGAGCGCGGAAAGATTAAGTAGCTCTCTATCCAGCCAGCGGAGAGCCCAGGTTGAAGCCCCAGTCAGTGCTGAAGCGTTGTCTTCCAACAGGAAATGGAGTGTGAAGCCATGTGAAAAACAGGAAGTCAGCCTTGTAAAAGGGGAGCAACAGACCTATTTGTTCAGTGGGGAGACTCCCACCACTGTATTCCCATATTCCGAGCATGTCCCCCCAACATTCCTGCTGTGCTCTGCTCTTCCTGACCCCAGGCGGGTCTCCCACGGTGAGGCAGGCCTACCCTTCTATCTCGGTCCTTGGAAAGCCGAATCTTGCTTGAGACCATAGACTTCTTGTGACCGAATGAACATCTCGGGACATTTCTGGCTTTGCCAAAAGGGGCCTGACTCGTCATCTCCTCCTGTCGGGGATCCCCCAGTTGCCCTCACAGCCTTTAATTCCAAAGCTCTGGAAATGGCTGAAACCAATGGGTTAACTTGCTTTCCCTATTAAATATTTACATAAACACGCTCAGGAAGGTGTGTGTAAGTTATCAATAATGCAAGGCCAGCCTAGGCTCGGTGAGAGCTAAGAGACCCAAATTGTATCATCATAATCCATTATTCACATATAATGCGTCTATTCTCCTCCATTAGCGCAGGCAGGAAATGCCCCTGAGTGCCGGGCAGGGCTTTGGAAAGCGCAATAAATGGCGGATAGACACATGGCAAGAGGGCAGCAGCTGTAGTTAAACAAGTGTAAATTAGCGCCCAGCCGTCTCCCTGCCTGCATCCAGAGCAGTGGGCACACGCCTGGCAGGGAGGGGGTTACAGGATGTGGGGAACTCACCATCAATCCAGACACCCGCATGACCTCCCTCACTTGGGAGGAGGAGCCTCTCGCCGGCCACGTGGGAGACCACACCTTGCAGAGCCCGGCTTCTGCCCTCCAAGGACTGGGCTGCAATCTCGGCTGTGCCACGGAATGGCCACCTTTGGTGAGTGGGTGTATCTAACTGGCTGAACAGTTTAATGATCTGACGTCCTGACACCTTCACACAAACTTTCCTTCGGGTCCTTCCTTCAGTCTAGTGCATCAGCTCTCAAACTTGAGCATGTTTGTGTAACAATTACTGTACTGGACTATAGGAAATGAAAGGTATGTGGACAATTTAAGAGATCTCAAGGGCAATTTGAACTCTGCAACCTCTGCCTATGCACCTAATGCTCATAGAAGATGTAAGTTCACTATACTAGCTATATGGCTTTGGGCGAGTTACTAACCCCCTCTGAGCCTCAGTCTCCTTATCTGCATGTGCAGATATTAGTATCTCCCCTACAGAGTACATGAGAGGCATTAGGTGAGCTTGAATTCTATTTCCGGCGCTTTCTAGCCATGACACCTTGGGCAAGTCACTCACGTCCTTCTGTGCCTCAGTTTCCTGGTCTGTTAAGTGGAGGCTATTAATAGGATCTGCTTTTCAATCGGACCGGAACCTGTTTGCATTCTGGTGTGAAGGAGAGCTGTGCGGTGGGTCCGAAGTGCCCTAACTGTGGGTGCAGCACCTGGAGCTGTGCTCGGGTCTGTGCCCTGGCCCATGTGGAAGTCCCTATCCCATGGGAAAATTCCAAAGGAGTCTACCTGTGGGTCAGCAGTCAGCAGGTGGTCAGAGGAAAAACTTCAGAGAGGACACAGATGGCTAAACTTGATGAAAGTGGTTCTAACAGAACCTTACCTACCCAAATCTCCAAATGTTCCGTAGCCCTAGGTACTTTATCCATGTCAGAAGGTTGCACCGAACCTATAAACATTTATTTATTCATTGGTTCAGCCAATCAGGGTTGAATGCTCATATGGGCTCTGCACTTGTAGGCAGGGGAGGGAACAAGTCAGACAGTTCCCATCCTTAGGGAGCATACAGTTTAGTGGCCGTAAGGCTAAAAACAATAGCAATAATAGTAACAGTGATGACTTCCATGCTGGTCCGGACTATGTGCTTTACGAACAGTACCTTATTTAATCCTCACAACTTTTCCATGAGGTTAATATCCTAATTTTATGGTCAAGGTACCTAAGGCTCAGAGAAGTTACGTGACTTTCCCTAGGTCACACAGCTAGTAAGTGGCAGTGGAGAAACTTGAATCTAGGTCCATCTGTTTCCATCACTCCATTATGACTTTCTTTCTCAAAATTAGCTGCTGAGAAAGGAGAGACCCCTGGGCTACCTGGGACCTTCTAGAGGAAGGAAGGGACTGATGAGGATAGGAGAGAGTGACTGATCCCGAGGTCCCTTGCTCAGTGCCACAGAGTGGAGAAATTTTGTCCTGACACGGATGGTGGGAGTCCTGGACACGGTGAACAGTAATAAGTCCCAGCTCAGCATGTGGGAGGAAGGGCCGGTCCAGGGCTTGCTTGGGCAATGGCCCAAGCCAGTAGTGTGACATCTTTACTGTCTGATTAATAGAGCCTTGGGGACAGGAGGCATCTGAGGCAGCTGTGAGGTTATGGGTCTGGGGACCAGGAGAAATAAATAGTCTTCAAAGGGCCGGGCCTAGTGGGGGGGAGGATGTGGGGCTGAGGCAAAATGTCTGTCCCCCCATCCTCTGAGGGCTCTGTGAGGACACTAGGGAGGATTACGTGTCCCTGGAGACTGGCAGGGACAATATTGATGGTCTGGGGATGGGTTAGACACAGGACTCTCTCTCGGCCTGCAGCCTGGGGAAACAACTCTAAGTCTCTTAGCTGCATGGACAGAGGCAGTATCTCACTGGGGAGAGCCTGGGGCCTTAGGCTCAGGCTGTCTCTCTGGCTTCTGCGAGTGGCAAGGAGTCAGGAGCAGGGAGCAGGACTCCAGGCTCTCAGCTCTGCAGCGAGCTCACTGTGCCACATAGAGCTCTGTCAGAGAAGCAGACCCACCATGAGCGATCTGAGGGCTCTCTGCTGGGGATGAGGCCTGTCTGATCATGGGAGCTGGCAGGCAGTGACGTCAGTCTGTGCCCATGTGTCTGCTCCGGGCCTGGGGTCAGGAGGGCTGGCAAGTCGGGAAGAGAAGCTGCCCATGAAGAGGAGGTGAGCAAGGACAAAGTCAAACCTGGAAGGGTGACTTGGGACCCACAAAGAGGACACGTTGAGACCTAGATCTGTCTCTTACTGGGACCTGGTTGGTAATCCCCTGCCTCCAAGCCTCCAGCTGATGCCATGGGTGATCTGCAGAAGAATGGCCCGCTTCACCATGATGCTACACACCACCAAACCTAGAGTTTGGGGAAACCAAGGGAGGAAATCCCATGGGGTCTGCAGTTGACACCTGTCTGGCTGCTGGCTCAGACCAACAACGTGAGCCAGCAGGTGGACAGCAAATGCATGAGCTACGGCACTGCCTAATCCCACGTGGACCCGAGTGCCAACGTGGCTGCTACCCCACTTCTACCTTCCAGATCTCGTGCCAGTTTCCCTTGTGACCACTCCTAACCCAGAACCATGTGGGGAAGGGAATTCTGGGAAGTGTAGTTCCAGCTTTGCTAGGTTGCCACAGTACAAAGCCCTTACTTGCCCTCTGACTTTGACCATGTACTTGCCTCTCTCTGAGTTTTAGGTTCTTCATCTGTTGGAGGATGGACTCTTTAATGCTTCTTCTTCTAACACACACACACACACACACACACACACGTACGCCCATACACACAAACAAAAAGCAAACAAGAAAAGAGGCAAAGAGGCACAGAATCCCTCCTCTCTCCTTGTGTGCACATGGACATGAGGTCCCCTTGAAATCCCAATCTGCAGATCCTGGGACTCTGAGGCCCCAGATGGGAGGACCTGCACAGATCAGCCTCTCCGCCTTGACAGTAGAGATGAGTATAAATGTGGCCAGGCTTATAGTCAGAAGACCTGAGCCCTTGCTTCGCTAGGAACCAGAGCAAGGTGTCAGGGCTCTCTTTGCCTTAGTTTCTCCACTTGTACAACGGGGACAATTCTTTTTTACCTTTCGGGTGACCATCACATTGTCAGAGGCTGGGGCAGGCCTCAGAGTGTCTGCTGGACTTCTTAGGTGATGACTCAGTGCCGTCTCTGTGGGAAGACCGGGAGATGGTGAAGTCCGGGTCTCCTCCTCCTGGGAGCCCTCCAGCCTGTGGAGAGACGGGGGGTTTGTGCTGTTGAAGCAGCTGACCCAAAAGTTGTAGGGCTCTGGGGAAGGAGGAGACACATCCCACCTGTGAAAACTCCCTAGTGGAGGAAGAGAGTGAATCAGGCCTTGAGGAACGGATATGGCTGTGATGAGTCAGGTGGAGGGGAAGAGTCCAGGGTGCAGCGTGTATGGGGCTGGGGAAGGAGTGTGGTGCAGGGAAACAGAGAGTTGTAGGGAAGGAGGGTGGGGGAACAGTGGACAAGGAGTGAGGAGCCGTGTGCGGAGCCTCGAATACATGCTGAAAATGTTCACACGGTGTTCGCCGAAGCAGCAACGAGTAACTCAAGCGACGCACGGGTCCCCAGCCTTCTGGGGTCATCCCTTCACATCTAAAAAAGGTAACTCAAATCCCTTCCCATGGGGGAGGCTCTGAAGTGGTCCCGTGGATTCCCCAGGGGGTGCTTAACGTCCTTGCTTTCCGTCTATCGCAGCTGGTTTCCTACCCCACCCTGCAGTACCCTCCTCATGGGACGGCTTCAAAGCAAGAGGGACTCTGCCCGCTTGCTTCTGCTCCTGAGAGTTCCACTGGCCCAGGCTGTTGGGGGGAGCAGACTTTTTTCATCGGTTTACAGGATAATTGTGGGGCGCTTAGGGGTACCCTGGATCCAGCTCACGCCAACGTAGGAATATTTACACAAGGAAATCAGAAAACAAATCGTTTGGGGGCGCCTGGGTGGCTCAGTCGTTAAGTGTCTGCCTTCAGCTCTGGTCATGGTCCCAGGGTCCTGGGATCGGGCCCCGCATCGGGCTCCCTGCTCCGCGGGAAGCCTGCTTCTCCCTCTCCCGCTCCCCCTGCTTGTGTTCCCTCTCTCGCTGTGTCTCTCTCTGTCAAATAAATAAAATCTTAAAAAAAAAAAAAAAAAAAAAAGAAAACAAATCGTTTGTTAAACCTCAGCCAGCGTACCACTGACGAGAGCACGGTACAAACCGCACTCCATAAGTGATAGGACCCTGAGTCCGCTGCCATATCTCTGGCATTCCTCTCCCCCATGAACTCCCCACGCCTTCCCATCGCTCCCAGATGCTTTGGGCAACTCCAAGTTCCAGGCACAATTCAACTCTGTCTTGGCTCTGCTAGCTCTTTCCAGACCGTGCCCCGGGGTGGGGTGCCTTTTTCCTTCACCAAGGTCCTTTCCTTTCTCTGTGTGAAGACAGTTGCAGATAGGATAGCTTTAAACAGATTTTTTTCCCTGCTGTGTGAGTTGGCTAAGTTGGATCCAAAAGGTGGTCGTGTAGATATGAAAAGTGGTCACTGAGACGCCTGGAACAATATGGAGAACGTTCTAGGTCACATGCTAAGATCCTGCACCCTAGCTTCTGCGAGTCGATTCTGCAGACACATTTGCACAGATGTATGAGTATGTATGTATGATAGCCCTGCAGCACGACTCGCAATAAATATCGGAAATATCCTAATTGCAGTGGAGGGATGAGTACGATAAGCGATGGGATGTATAGAGTTGTGAAAAAGATAGAAGCGGGTCTCTGTATGTACTGATGTGGAAATATGTACACAGCACTGTTAAGTGCACGAGTTGCAACACAGGAGATTATATATATATATATATAGTAAAGAAGTTTTAAAGTACCCGTATATGTGGATGCGTGTGTGTTTGTAGATACAGAAAGATATCTAGAAGGACATGCCGTAAATGGTTAATAGTGTCCATCTTAGAGGATGGTGGGGGGTCTGTGCGTGGGGGAAAATGTTCTGTTTTACATCGTGTATTCCTGAATCATTCTAATTTCTTACCATGAGCATGCATTGCTTATATGATTTGTAAAAACCCAATAATTTCTACAAAGAGAACATGTTTACAGCACAACGCCAAATCCAACTGGTAGAATATCAAGCTTTTACGTGCGGTGGCCATGACTCCACAGAAACCTGCAGCTGGCGGGGACGGGAACCGAATGAGAAGGAACATCCCAGAAGAAGTGACTGGTGGTTAAGGGCGGGGTCCAGGGAGAGGTCTTCCTCCTCTTCCAGAGGGCTGGGCAGGGCTGAGGTCTGGGACCTCTCAAATTCTGCCCAGTACGTCCCCTCAGCCCACCCCCAGCCCATGTTCCTATCACTTGCAGGTGGCAGTGGGTATCAACTATTCAATTATTTTCAAATAGTTGAGCTTGGGTCTGGATTGAATAAATCACATTGATGCCAATTTCCAGGGAAGTCCTTTCATATTTTATGATTCGCCCCCACCCTTCCCCCCTTCCTTCCTTGTGCTCCTGTTAATGAACCTGGAGACTGTGAATGCTGTTCGGCCATCCCCATCGCTAAGCCCCAAATGGAAATGCTGCAGCGAAAGCATCGTGGCTCCGGGTTTTTTCCTTTCCCTCCTCACAGTCCTGGGGAAATTGATATGCAGGCAAGATTATGCTTTGTTTAAATCTCAGCCCCAGCTTCTGAAAGAATACATTATCCAAATTGGGGCATGTGGTTGAAATTCTGCAAAACCCTACTGTGACACACGTGGGTTGCCAATGAGTGTCCGGCCGGGTCTCAGGCAGCAGAAACGCCCAGAATCAGAGCGTATAACGGTGGAAAACCATCCGCTAGGGAATAGTCCTGGAGTCAATAATTCATCCTGCTGCTGGTGGAAGGTGGGCGTCCAATGTAACTCTGCCAACCCCTGGGGCCACCCTCTCGCCGTCCAGCTCCCATCCTGGGGGCAGCCACCCTTCCTTCTCTCCGGATCCTTTAGAATTAAGATTTGTTCGATGAACCGATGGAACAGGAACACGGAGACCAGAGGGTTTGTTTTTTTCCCCCCTCTTTTCTCTTTTTATTTTGCAAACAGGTTTTAAAGGAACCCCATCGGATTTGGAATTTGGTACCATGGGGCCACCAGGGAAAGAACTGAATTAACCAGGTGCCTGCCGGCGTCTACACTGGTCTTGAATCTTGTCCGTGACTCCGGCACAGAGGGAACAACTCATCAGTGATAATTTGGGAGCCACTGTAGTCCCACTTGCTCTTTAAATGTTAGACTTTTAATGATTTAGGAACCAAAAGAATAACTAAGGAGCCCAGCAGTCATTATCTCAAATAATGAGACTTTTTAATGCAAAATCAATGTTTGTTATAATGAAAATAGATTCCTCAGCTCCTGCAGGGCCAAATGTACAAATCTTTTCTGCTGTTAAATAAAATGTGACGGCTCATTTTCAGGAGGATGGTGAGCATTTTTATTCAAGAGTAAAAATAAAATGTCAGAACTTATTTACTTTTATTAAGTGCTCATTCTCAATCAGATACTCTAATCAATATCTAATTGGAGGTGAGGAAACGGAAAATAATTTTTATGCCAACTTGGGGAAGGGAAGGAAAGCAGAAGGAAAAAAGGTGAGAGAGGGCTGGCAAGAACATTTTTAGTCATTATAATCGCAAATACTAACTGAGCAGACGCATAGCGTCCGACAGCGCTAAATGCTTGACCAGCGTTGTGTTGTCTACCTGCTTGTTAATCCTGTGAGATGGGCACTCTGTGGCCCCCATTTACAGACGACAACACAAAGGCTTAGGGAAGAGCATCACCCACAGGCTCGTGTTTATTGTGTGGTGGAGCCAGGATTGAAAGCCAGGTCTGTCTGACCCCAGCCCTAGCTCTTAATCACGCTATTTATCTGTCCTCTCTACCTTTCTTAGAAAATTTCTTTTATTTCATTTTTTTTAAGTGAGTCATTCTTGAGAGGTTAGTTTTACCAATAGAAGTTTTACTCCTACGACCACTGAAACTGTAAACGTGAAATAGTTTGTAGGGTAAAAGTTTCCCGCAAATATGTTGCATACCTCTCAGTCTTGGGAAACAGAGTGCATCGAAAGTGATTTCACTTTTTTTTAGTGACTCAGAACTGGTTTCCAGACTCAACTCAGATGTGAGGAATCTCTAGTCTAACAGGAAAGACAAAACACGCGAAGAAGTGAGTTGAAATCCTGGCTCTACTGCGTGGTACTAGGTACTTTGGGCAAGCCTTCCACTCTCCCTGTCAGAGGCTGGACCTTGTAATGCTTTATGATTTTAAGTTACAGGGAGATAGACTGCATCCGCTTAAGGAAGAACCTTCTAAGCATTCGAGTTGCCTGAAAAAGTTCTGGGCTGCCTCAGAAGGAAGAGAACACCCCATTCAGAGGTTAAGGAATTAGATGAGCTATCTTCTGGGTGGGTCAGCAAACTTTTTCTATGAGGGATCCGGAGGGAATTACTTTAGGCTTTGCAGGCTGTATCGTCTCTGTCCCAGCGACTCACCTGTACGTTGTGAAGCAAAAGCAGCCAGGGACAGCAGGTAAAGGAATGAGTGTGGCTGTGTTCCAATAAAACTTTATTTACCAAAACAGGTGGAGGGCCAGGGCAGGTCACGATTTGCCAATCCCTGTTTTAGGCTCTCCTAATTAGAAACTGTATGACTCTCTTCGTATTCCTTTTGTAACTGCTGGGCTGATCACAGGCACAAGGGCTGACCATAGTCAATAATAGAGTTCAGGAGCACCTGGGTGGCTCAGTCGTTAAGCGTCTGCCTTTGGCTCCTGGGATCGAGCCCCGAATTGGGCTCCCTGCTCAGCGGGAAGCCTGCTTCTCTCTCTCCCACTCCCCCTGCTTGTGTTCCTTCTCTCGCTGTGTCTCTGTCAAATAAATAAATAAAATCTTTAAAAAAAATAATAATGAGTTCACTCTTACCTAATTCTTACTATGTGCTGGACACCTTTTCAAGCTCTTTATAGATATTAATTCCTTCACTGCTCACAACAATCTTTTAGTGTGGGTACCAATATTACTATTATTATTCCCATTTTACACATGAGGCTACTGAGGCACAGGGAGGCTAAGTAGCTCATCCAGGTTCGTGCAGCTGCTAAGACGTGGAGCTGGCTCTAAACACAGGCAATGCAGCTTCCGAGTGTGTACTCCCAACCACTGGACCACCTGATTTTTACTACATCACCTGGGGTAAGTTACTAGTCCTCAGAAAACGTCAATCCTCACCCTTAGAGCCCAGTAGCTTTGCCATCTTAGGCAAGTCACCTACCCTCTCTGCCCTTTGGCTCCCTTGCCAGATGATGGGAATCATGATATTTACCACACAGGGCTCGTGTGAGGCTGCTTGAGGATGAAGCCCCTTGTTTAGGGCCTGGACCACAGCAGTGCTGAGAAATGTTAACTGCGGCCTCTCCTGCGGCCATTTCTGGATAGTCTAGGGATTGCTGAGAGAAAAGGAGGGCCTTGTCCTAGCAATCGAAGTGACACGTTCCCACTGTCTCCTATGGTATTTGTTAAAAAAAAAAAAAATTTATCTATCTATCTATTTATTTATTTATTTTTAGAGTTTTGGTAAAATTTTACTTTTCCTGTAAGGAAGTGCTCTCTCATTGCTGGGGGGGGGGGCTGGCGTGAATTATGTCCTCATCAGGGGGTCTGAATCTCTCTGGAGGTGCTTCTATGGCAGGCCCCAGTGGGGTCTGCTCTGGGAACTTTGGCCCCAGGTTCCGGCCACTCCAGCCAAGGGCCAGACAAACATGGGGACCTTACACTACCAGATAAGGACTGTGAAGCATTTATCTATTACCTGGTGAACACCCAATCCTATTGAAATGTATCAAGTACTCCCTTTATGCCTGGCCTTGTGTTCAGGAGTTTTCATACATTACTTCATTTTAGCCTAATAAACCTCTGTTGTCATTTCTAGGATGATTATTCCCATTTTGCAGAGGAGGAAACTAGGGCTCAGAGATATTCAGACACTTGTCCAAGATCACCATTAAGTAGTGCAGCCACCACGTGGCCCTAAGAAGCCTGCTTCTTCCTCCCTTCGCTGTATCTCTTATGGTAGCAAATCCTCCTGTTTCTACCTGAAAACCACTCCCCACACCCAACTTCTTGTCATTCCACTGGGCTAGGATGACTGCAGTAGCCTGCCAACTGGTCTTCCTGATTTTATTCTTGCATCTCTGTCCATACTTAAATACTAGTCCATAGGATCCTTTTCTTAAAACTCAGCTCGACTGGGGCATAATTTACATGCAATAAAACTCACTAATCTGAAGCATACAATCCAATGAGTTTCGACAAATTTAAAGTTCACCACCACTACAATCAGGATAAGGAATATCTCCATGAATGTGTGTTTTCAACAAAACATTATCAGTTAGGGGACGCCTGTGTGGTGCAGTTGGTTGAGTGTTTGACTTTTGGTTTCGGCTCAGGTCTGATCTCAGGGTCGTGAGATCGAGCCCCGCGTCGGGCTCCCCGCTCAGCAAGGAGTCTACTTGGGTTTCTCTCTCCCTCTCACTCTGCCCCTCTCCACCTCTAAAATAAATAAATACATCTTTAAAAAATATTTCAGTTAGATCATGCCACTCAACATTTTCTAAGGGTTCCCATCTCCCTTAAGTAAACGTCAAAATTCTTACAATGCCCGAGAGTGCTCTGGCAAAGGAAAGGCTGTGTTTACCAAACCTTTTTCCTCCTGGGCCCAAAGAAGGCCTTGTTTCTTATCGTCTGTGTGAAAAGGTAGGGCCGTATGACTCGTGCTGGCCACTGGAGAATGGAAAGAAGTGATGTCCACCTCTGCTAGTCCTGGGGACCTCAAATTTCTAGAAAGTTTTCCACTGTTTCTCTCCTCCTATTGTCAGCTGGGTGTGGAAGACCTCATTGTGAGCATTCTGAGTCCTGGAGGATCTGGAGTTGCTAGAAAGATGAGTTGAGCCCACATCAGGCTGGGATTCGAGAAGAGAGGCGTCTTTACTCTGGTGAGCCTCTGAGATTTGGGAGGAGCTAGTAGCCCAGCGGCCAGTGTTGACTCCGACACAAATAAAGGCTCTGATTATTCTGCCCTGTGCCACACCTCTGACCTCATTAGCCACTGCCTTCCCCTGGATTCTCTCCCTTCTAGCCATACTCACCCTGCCTCAGGACCTTTGCACTTGCTGTTTGTGATAGGCTGAATAATGGTCCCTTAAAAGATATCCATGTCCTAATTTCTGGAACCTGTGAATGTCACCTTATTTGGCAGAAAGGACTTTGCAGATATGATTAAGGATATTGAAAGAGAGAGATTATCCTGGATTATCCCAATGTCTTCACACGTGTTCTTATAAGAGGGAGGTAGAGGCGGGTGCCTGGGTGACCCAGTCTGTCTTTGACTCTGTCTTTGGCTCAAGTCATGATCCCGGGGTCCTGGGCTCGAGCCCTGTGTCAGGGTCCCTGCTTGGTGGGGAGTCTGCTTCCCCACTATCCCTCTGCTCCTCCCCCTGCTTTTGCTCTTTTTCTCAAATAAATAAATAAAATCTTAAAAAAAAAAAAGAGGGAGGTAGAGGGAGATTTCACTAGAGGAGAGGAGAAAGCACATGATGATGGAAGCAGAGCCTGCAGTGATGTGGCCATGAGCCAAGGAATGCCAAGACACGCTGGCAGCTACCAGAAGCTGGAAGAGAAAAGGAGTGGATTCTCCCCTGTAGCTGCCAGAAGGAACCAGTCTTTTGACACCTTGATTTTAGCTCTGGAAGACTCATTTCAGGTTTTTGGTCTCCAGAACCATAAGAGAATACATTTCTGTTATTAAAGCTGCTATGTTTGTGGCTTTTTTTTTTTTAAAGTAACAACAGGGAACTCTTACCTTGTTCCTTCTGTCTGGAATGCTCCTTCCCCAGATAGCTGAATGGCTGCCCTCTTTACCTCCTTTATGACTTTGCTCAAATATCTGTCACCTTCTCAATGAGGCATTCCCTAACCACCCCATTTAAGACCACACCCTCTCCCCCTTCTCTGTTTTTCTGTCTCCAGAGCCTTTAATAACATCTGACCTACCATATTCTACTGATTCATTTTGTTTACTTATTTCCTCTTCTCATTAGAATGTAAACCATTATCTTTTTTAGTCATTGCTTTATTTCTTAGAGCAGTGCCTGGCATTCAGGGAGCACACAGTGAACGTTTGTTGAACGAATGATGGATGGGGCCCATGGGATGGGGGAAGTGTCTGCCCTTGCAGGGCCAGCCAGGTACCTGTGTTCAGGGCCCTTTGGAGAGGTCTCCGGCTTAGCAGCCCCTTCATTCCCCCTTTCCCGAGTCTCTCCTGGGTGTGGCACTCTGTGGGACCCTGCTCCCAGGCAGCTGGGCCATAAGACTCAGTTGCAGATTAGGATAGTGCAGAATGGGGTTGGCACCATGGAGAGGTACAGCTGGGGAGCTCAGAGGGAGGTGGGGTGATCCCAGGAAGAAGGTCCTCCAGATGGATGGAGAAGGTCATGATGGATCAGGGAGGGGACAGGCTACTCAGGCAGAGACCAAAGTGAATAAAGGCCCATAAAGGGTCATAGTGGAGATGTGTTGGGACAACATAACAGTTTCCTTTCATAGAAGTAGAAAACGTGTGTGTGTGTTTGGGGGGGGGGGGCAGAGAATTGTGAGGGGTTGGGGGGATAGGCAGGGGCTAGATTAGAATGGGCCTTAAATGTCACTCCAAAGAAGCAGACTTCATTCTGCAGGGGATGGGTGGGGGGCATTAAGGGTTACGAAAGGGGTATTCAAAAAGGGGAAAAATTTACCTGTAATTCTAACATCAGAGCTTACCAACCATCTCCACTTTTTTGAGAGCCCTGCTGGGGGTCTGCCTATGTGAGTATCCCGTGGCAGCCCCTGGGGCACCTTTTGGACCTGGCCTTGTCTCTGCTCACATAGCCCCATCCATTGACCGGGGGGTCCCCGAGGGACCCTCCTCCTTTGGGGCTGGCTTTTCCCTGCTGCTGGTCTCTCTCTTTGGGTAGGGACCCCAGGCCAGGCTTCAGAATTCAGAATAAGAAAGTCATCCCTCTGAGTCATGAAGTAGCTGAGAAATCCTCACCGCATGGTGGAGAGCAGAGGGGGAGTGACACTCATCTGCCCAGAACCTGGTTTACAGCCTAGACCGGCCCCATAGCACTGATTTTCATGCTAATGGTCCAGCTGCCCGTTGAGCACGTACTAGGCTCTGGGTGCTGTGCTAGGGGAGCTACCAACAAGACTGTGGGTGCTCAGGACAACCACAGAATGTCAGGCTAGCTCTGCATTTTCCAGATTAGGTGACTATCACTTAGGGAGGTCACTGAACAAGGGCCAGAGCCTCAGATGGAAGCCAGCCTGCCTAGCCCATAGTTGGGGTTTCTAACAGCTGTGTACTATGCTACGTCACCTGCAGAGCTTCTTAAACTGGGGTCCATGGATGGATCCCTGGGGTTTGTGAATGGGAATGGGAGAAACAATTACCTCTTATTTTCACCGACCTCTAACTGGCACGGAGGTCACAAACCGCAGTAGAATTTGTAGTGCCAGAGCTCAGTCACTGATAAAAATCACAGACATTACAGCTGTTTCAGCTACCTTGAAATATCATGTATACTGCCTCGAATTTATAGTTGCTTTAAGAACGCCACTAGATCTTACTACTTCTTACATTAATAAGAAAGCTCTTATATTTCCATTTCACAGATTCAATTTTTAATATTTTGATATCTATATTTCAAGACGATTGGTTCTCTTTGTAATCCTAGGATTTTGTTTTCTGCATTTTAAAACATCATTCTGAGACTCTGAGTTCAGCTCTCCTCCTGTCCCGTCTCATAGAATCCTCACAACGACCCCATGAAGGAGGTATTAACTCTCCACTTCATAGATGAGGAAACAGGCTCAGAGAGGTCCAGGATCACCCAGCTAAGGCAGGGTGAGGATTTGAACCCAGGTACTAACAGGTCCTAACCACCCAACTTCCTTTAGGATCTGTCCCCTCTTCCCTCTTATTCTCAGGCTTGGGCCCCAGCACCCAGGTTAGTGTGTGTTTGGCAAGAGTAAAGAAGAGACCCTAGAGCCCCATGCTCCTGACGATCCTCTTCCCTTCCTTCCCCAACATCCCACCTTCACCACACCATCTGCCTGGGAAGAACCTATCCAGACTGATCACGTTATCCCTTTATCCTTTTTCATGTTAGTCACCACGAAAATCCCCAATTACCCCTCAGCCCCTGCTGTCTCTGTATTTCCACCAATGTGACTCCCTCCTTCCCGACTCTCTATGGTTGGTCATCAGCAAAACCTTCCCTGTCCTCTCGCTGGTCCCTGAATGATCCCTGTCACCTTCAGACTCTAGTGGAAACCATGCTTCCCACCGAGGACACAGCCTCCCCGCAGTCCTCTCAAGGGGTGTCTTCCTATTCCAGCAGCTTGGAGCACCAGGTCTGGTGCGTGGGGGAGGTCCTCTCCTTGTTTGTCATTGTCACTTTCAGAACATCCCTATTTGGGTGTCCCCACCAAAACTGCTGTGTTGAAGTCATGCCACCAAACCATCTCCCTTTGATACTCCTCCTTGTTGTGGCCACCTGTGGACCCCTAGTCACCCCCACTCCCGTCCTTGAAGATTTAAAAATGCTGGTACACTGTTTCTCCAACACGACCCTGTCACGGTTCTTGGTGATTTCAATCTCCATAGAGAGGATCCTTCTAAGAGCCTTTCTTCTCACTTCCCTCACCTCCTTTCTCCGTCTTATCTCTGCCTTTCAGCCCCAAGGTCATATATTAGTGCTTACTTTAATAATAATTGTATCCCCTCCAAAATTTCAAGCGAAATCTCAGCCTCCTTTCTGAACACCATTGTACCTCCACAGCTCACTGAGTTTCAGGTGGTGTCACTGCATGGTCTCCTGGCGAGAGGAGGCTGCCCTCCACTGGCACAAGGTGGCGGGGTGGGTTGGGGGGGCTGCTGCTTCTGGCACAGAAGGCACAGGGGGAGTGAAGTTCCAGACTTTTAGGCTTGTCTCCACGAATATCCTCATTCCGTATGTCAGAGGCCCACTCTTTTTCTTTTTAAATTTTTTATTGTTATGTTAATCACCATACATTACATCATTAGTTTTTGATGTAGTGTTCCATGATTCATTGTTTGTGCATAACATCCAGGGCTCCATGCAGAACGTGCCCTCTTTAATACCCATCACCAGGCTAACCCATACTCCCACCCCCTCCCCTCTAGAACCCTCCGTTCGTTTTTCAGAGTCCATTGTCTCTCATGGTTCGTCTCCCCCTCCGATTTCTCCCCCTTCATTCTTCCCCTCCTGCTATCTTCTTTTTTTTTTTTCTTAACATATATTGCATTATTTGTTTCAGAGGTACAGATCTGTGATTCAACAGTCTTGCACAATTCACAGCGCTCACCACAGCCACATACCCTCCCCAATGTCTATCACCCAGCCACCCCATCCCTCCCACCCCACCCCCACTCCAGCAACCCTCAGTTTGTTTCCTGAGATTAAGAATTCCTCATATCAGTGAGGTCATATGATACATGTCTTTCTCTGATTGACTTATTTTGCTCAGCATAACACCCTCCAGTTCCATCCACGTCATTGCAAATGGCAAGATCTCATTCCTTTTGATGGCTGCATAATATTCCATTGTATATATATACCACATCTTCTTTATCCATTCATCTGTTGATGGACATCTTGGCTCTTTCCACAGTTTGGCTATTGTGGACATTGCTGCTATAAACATTAGGGTGCATGTACCCCTTCGGATCCCTACATTTGTATCTTTGGGGTAAATACCCAGTAGTGCAATTGCTGGATCGTATGGTAGCTCTATTTTCAACTTTTGGGGGAACCTCCATACTGTTTTCCAGAGTGGTTGCACCAGCTTGCATTCCCACCAACAGTGTAGGAGGATTCCCCTTTCTCCGCATCCCCACCAACATCTGTCATTTCCTGACTTGTTAATTTTAGCCATTCTGACTGGTGTGAGCTGGTGTCTCATTGAGGTTTTGATTTGGATTTCCCTGATGGTCAGAGGCCCACTCTTTACCTGTCATAGACTTTAAGGACATCTTTCATCTCTTTGGCATTTCTCCTTCTTAATAACCAATCAAAGTTACTCAGTCAAATCCTGAGTCCAGGTTTTAGCCCTGTGGCAGTAGGAGACGAGTCTCCTTTAAAGATGCCATGGGACCCTGTGGTTTTCAAAGCATACCTTACACTGTCACTTGGCTTCCCCGGGCCCACCATTGTATTTTTGCAAGGCTTTCAAGCCACCTTCACCACAGTCCTGATAATTGTAATTTCCTCCAGATCGATCAAGCCCCAAAGCCACTCGATACCACAATGCCTCAACTTCCCTGTAGCACAGGTTAAAGTTTAGTATTTGCAAAGCCCCGCATACCGGAGTTTTCCACTCCACCTTCCACCAGCATGTGGGTCCCCGCTGTCTTCAGACGGACAGGTGGTCCAACTGCTAAACCCCATTCTGAAGGTCTGCTTTCTAGGACCACACCTGGTACCAACTGCCTGAGCCCTGGGGCCCAGGAAACAGAGCCAGCGACAAAAGCTCTTATGATCCCACTCATGGCAAGTGCAATCCCAGGGTAGCAAGAGTGAAGGAAGGGGAGAGTAAGGCAGGGAGAGAGGGAGAGCTGACAGAAGGACGTGCAGGAGTGAGCTCTGCAAAACCCGGTTTTGCAGCAGTCATGGCTGTTCTCAGGTTTATCTTCTCGTGTCCAGGACCACATGTGCTCTCTGGATAGACTGCTGATGGCAGAGCAGAGAAAGGCAACTTCCTTGAAGCCTTCCACCCATCTCAAAGTTGGCCCCATGGGATGTCCGCTCTTCTGCACTGCTGGCTCGTGTCACCCACCCCTGCAGTGACCCCAAGGAAATTAGAGACCATGCCTTTGGGTGTGGTTTTTCTCTGGATGTAGAAATGGCAGGAGGACCCAGAGATTTCCTGGCACCCTACTGTTTATTGAGCACCACCATATATATGGGGAGCTGTGCTAAGCCTTATCATGCTCTGAGGGACCAGTGGCCCCGGAGGAGGTACTTGGTTGCAGAACTGCCAGGTCCCTGAGGTTGTGCTGGAGTGCTGCCCACCTGGGGGGGTGGGCCATGGGGTGGCAACTGGGGCAAACCAAGAAGCAGAGGACGCCAGAGATGGCCAGGCCAAGAGGATTGGAGGTCACACACAGGAGGTCTGAGACACCCTGAGAAACACAGTCAGGTTGCGCCGTTCCTCAGCTCAGAACCAGCACAGTTTCTCACCTCCCAGTGGCCCCAGGACCCACCAACCCAACCTCCACTCCTTCTACTCCCCGCATGCCTTACTTGCTGCAACAGCACTGAGCTCCCTGCTTGTCCTCAAACCTACCAGGCCCTCCCTCCTCGGTACCTGCTTTTCTCTGCTTGAAGAGCTCTTCCCTCACCTACCTGACTTCCTGTCTCCTCAATCCCCCCTCGAGTCTCTCAACAGATGTCACTCAGACGGTGAGGGGTCTGGCCGCCTTCCATGAAAGAGTACTTTATTCCCTGACCTCACCCCAGTGCTCTTTCCCTTCACCCTGGGTCGTCCTGACGTCTCATACATTTAGTGGGCTGTTTCTCGTCTGTCTTCCTGGAACTAGAAGTTATGCTCCAAGAGGCCAGGGCACCTGTAACAGAGCTTGGCACAGGGTAAGTCTACCATGAATCTTTCGTTGAATGAATGAAGAAGTAAGCCAATGACAGCTCCATGATCTCTGCTCCCCAACCATGACCGATGGACCAGAAAGAACCCCTGATCCAAGGTGGCCCCGTCAGATTTTCTCTCCAGATAATTTGAAATCGGGCTTGAGAGCTGGCGAGATTCTGCAAGGGGCAGAAATACAAGGGCTGCAGGGGTGACACCTTCCACCATGTGCAGAGAGGGTATTTAAGGAGCCCTGCGGAGAATGGAGAGAGGCTTGTGCTGATTCTGTCCCACCTTGGGGTCTGGAGATATCCGCAGGACCTTATAATAAATCCCTCCTTTCTGCTTACGTGGAGTGGTTTTATTTTTATTTGCAATTAAAATCTTACATATCAGTGCTGCCATTTATTGAGCATTTCTATATGTATCAGGAGCTGTGCTGAACCTTATCATGTCCTGTGGGACCCAAGCAGGCCACTTCCTGCCGGTGCAGCCCCGCGGGGCCCCTGGGCTAGGAACAGGACCCCGGTTAGCACACAGCCCCCAGTGGGGGAGAATCTTCCTTGCCAATTTCCGATGCAGCTGCTCTGAGGCTGCCCTGAGGTCTTTTCCTGGCACCCAGGGGGTGCCCCAGCTGCCCCAGAGCCCCAGGCCTCTCCTCCTCACCCTGGCACATGCCCCGCCTCCCTCCAAGCTGTCACCACAGGCTCCCTGCTCCCTGTCACCTCTGTGCCTGAGGCTCCAGGTCTCAGCCAGGCTCTGGCTTGAGCATCCTCACCCCCTCTCCTGACCTAGCTCAGGCCCACCCAGTGTCTGGCTCCTTCTCCCCCTTGCCTCTGGAGCGCCACAGTCCCCTCCCCCCAGGCCTGACCCCAGAGCCTGGAATCTATTGTCCTCCTCCATCCCAGCCAATCCCCAGCCCGACCTGACAGCTCCCCCATTATGGATGCACATTTACAAACAGCTCATTTACATAGAACACGAGGGAACTGCTTCTGTCTTCAGAAAAAAGGAGACTCCCGGTCACCTAGACAGGGTGGATCCTGAGATTAGCGAGCCTCCTGCCCTTCCTCTTTCTAGGCAATTCGGGCAGGCAGGCCAAGGGTGGGGGCCGGGAGGGTGAAATCAGCCTGACCGGAAAAGAAAATGGGACGTTGGGCAGGCAGATGCTATTTAGTCTGCATTTATTCATTTGTTCCTTTTTTAGAACAATTTTATTTCTTATCTCCATATGCCCTTATGCAACTTCAGAGCCTGTGTTTTCATCCCACCCAGGCCCCAGCCCTCACTGTTACCGTCCTCCCCCGGCACCATCCAGTTTGTATTTCAAAGACTAGCGATCAGGGAGCAGAAAGGCAGGGTGTGCTGTGGGGAAGAGAAGGGGCTTTGGAGTCGAGAAGTCCCCATATTTGAATCCTAGTGCCATGTTTAACAAAGGACACTTTCAGGGCCTCAGTTTCCCCACTGGTACGATGGGGATAATAATGTCAATTCCATCGAGAGCGTTTGAGGAAAGGGAGAGTCTGGGCACATAAAGCATCTGGCCTGGAGTTGGGTGGAGGATAAAGATCTGTAAGTGGTGGCGGTATGACTAAGGTTTAGGAAACAGAAACATCCAACCACATGCCCCAAGAGGGTGGGCTCCTCTCCCAGTCTTCCAAAAGATCATCTCTTGCTCTGACCCAGGCACAGCGGCAGGCAGAGGATACAGTCCATCTGTTCCCTCCCATTTAAATTAGTTCACATTCTTCTCTGGAAATGGCCCCTCTCTTCTTGTTCTGTCCTTTACCTGTTAGTTCCTTCTTTCCCCCACCCCACTCACCCTAAGAAGGTGACAGATGTGGACCGTGGGTGGGGGAGGCAGGCAGGCAGGGTTGGGACATGATCATGCAACAGTGTAGAATGTACTACTATGAGCCAGGTGTTATGCTAAGCTCTGCACATCCGTAATCCGAAATCTTTAATCACCAACATGGTTCACTCGTGGCAGGCATTTCCCACTGAGCCTGGGGAAGTTCTCAACGGTGTCGTGATCCAGGAGTGATGTCTGCCATGGGGCGAAGCTACGCATTTGTCAAGACTCCTTTTGCCTTCTTAGCTGGGTGCATTTGGGAATGTGTAGGAGGGACCGTGGGCTCAGGCTGGGGTTCAGGTGGGCTTCCTGGGGAGAGGACCTTGACCTGACATCTGTAGGATGAGTAGAGGGTGGTCAGCCAAAGAAGGATGGGTGAGGGAGCAGCATGAGATATGAAAGAACATGATAGGCAGGTAGGCATTACTGGAGCTTAAAACAGGAGGCAAGGAGAGATGGGAGATGGGGCTGGCAAGAAAGGCAATGAATTAGAACATGCAAAGCATTTAGAACATATAGTACGTGCTCAGTAAATAGTCGCTGCCATTATTTTGTTGTTGTTGTTATTGTTATTAGTATTACTGGAGAGTTTCAATAAATGTTTCTTGGCTGACTGGCAGAGGGCGCGGTCCATTAAGCACCTAGTGGATACTGCTCTGTAAATCCCTAGTTGACTTATTGGCAGCTTGATCAATAATCGATTGACTCTGGGGGAGTCAAGCTGTGGCAGGTGACAATGTGTCAGGATGAAGACATAAGTGGCAGTATGAACACCCTACCCCAAGGCCCAGGTCAGGTAAACTTTGCTTTTCGCTTAACCCATCCTCTGAGGATGTCCTCCCGGCTTGCTCCGGGCCCACCTGCAGCCTACCCCTGGTAGCCTCTGACTCTGGTGGCCTCTCTTTGTGGTACAGCTGTGTCCTCCCCTTGTCCACGTCCTGGAGAGGGGCAAGAAGGCTTGTGGAGAAAAGGAGAGAGAGAAGGCATTGGCTCAGCCCTTGCTGGCAGTCCTGCTGACTCAGTGGGGGTGGGGAAGGAGATGGGGGTAGGCGGTCTGAGAGTCGAGACTGACTTCCTGCATGCCTAGGAACTCTGAGGACTGGGGCTGCTCCTGCAGGTCTGTGTGCTGAGGGGAGAACCACAGAGGGGCAAGGGGCAAGCCATGGTACCTCGCTGCCTTCATCCCCTGCCCCCCCATCCCTGCTCCAGTCAATGGGGTATCCCCTTTTGCAGAGACTCTGAGCTGTCCCCTCTGGAGCTCTTCCCTGGGACTAGGGACATCTCTGAAGGGGGCAAGGGCTGGGGCCAAAGGCTTTCCTCCCCATCAGCTTCCCGTGGGGAGGGGGCCCCAGTGAACTCTGGGTGCTTTGAAGACAGACACTTTCCCCTACTGTTATCATTTCTTGTCTCCTCTGCTCTGCAACTCAGACCCTGTGTGTCCCCAAGCAGAGCTGGGACAGACTCTGCCCTCATTTTCCATACTGTGCTTCCTTATTTTATAGGATGAAGGGGCTGGGCCACTGTCCCAATATCCAGGCTCTCCTCATGGGAGGGATTTGCATCTCCTTCCTTCCCTTCCCTCCCCGCTCAGGGCGCCGTCCCTACTCCCACCCTCTCCGCCTAATTGAAGAGGCTCCGCCTGGCAGAGAAGATGAAAGCTTTATCTTCCCGGTCCATCCCAAAGCGCGTTAAGATGATGGATGAGTTTCCAGACCTTCAAGCTCCTCCCAGTAGCATTAACAAAATTGCCTTTCAGGATCCCAACTCCCATGTCAAGATGGGCTGCAGTGGAGACCAGAGGCACAGGCTTTGGCGCTCGACGGTGAGCATTAAAATCATTTTAATGCTGCATTCAGGGTTTGTGTTCCTCGTGTGCAAGCCAGTCCCATTGCTGGCGTTGGAATAAGACGAATGATGTTTCTTCAAAGGTTCTTTGGTGCAGCCTGATTGATCATTAGGAACATGTAGCTTGGAGCTGGGATGCGTGGGCCCAGCTTCTGGGTCTGGATGGGACCCACTGGAGATACTGTCACTATCAGCCCTATTGGGTCATGGCCAAGTCTTTTCCTTTGGGCCTCTCAAACCTCCCCTGGGCTGTTGCTGTCAAGTGGTCAGAGATAGAGCATGGGTACGAGTCTGGAGTTGGAACCTCATCCCTGACACCAGGCTGCTGACTCTGCCTGGCCAATCCTTTCCCCTTGGCCATCAGCATCCTCATTTATGAAATAAGGGGGGATGGCTAGCCATCATGGGTTGGACTGTGTTCACCCTAAATTTACATGTTGACGTCCTAGACCTACCATATCTCGGAATGTGATCTTATTTGGAAGTAGTGACGTTATAGAGGGAATCAAGTTAAAATAAGGTCATCAGAGTGGGCCCTCATGTGTTATGAGTTGTGTCCTTATAATAAGGGGTAATTTGGACACAGACAGCCATACAGGGAGATCACTATGTGAAGATGAAGGTAGAGATTGGGGTGCTGTGTCTATAAGCCAAGGAACACCAAATATTTCCAGGAAACCACCAGAAGCTAGGAGAAGGGCATGGACTAGATCCTTCCTCAACAGCCCCCAGAAGGAACCAACATTGTTGGCACCTCGTTCTTGGACTTCCAGTGTCCATAACGGACAACAAATTTCTGTTGTTTAAGCCACTCAGTTTGTGATACTTTTTTATAGCAGTTCTAGAAAACTAATACCCTAGCTAAAGCCTCCTGGGCTCTGATGTTCTCTGAGTCTTCAGTTCTAGCCTTGGGTACCAGCGAGGAGAGGGACACCTGCAGTGGGGCCAGTGTGCTCTCAGCTGCTCTAGGATCTTGGAGCTAAAGCCACCAGCTGTCTTTGTTCCTAAAACCAAAATGGTTAAAAAGGCTTAGGAGCCCAGAGGGAAATGCTGGTCCTTTGGAAATAGTTGGAAAGAGGAAGTGCTACTTTCCAACTATAGGAGCCCAAGTGGAGGTCTGGTGCTGAGTTTAGGGTCATCCATGTCTCTGGATGGGGGGGCCTGGAATCCCCACCTGTAAATGTGAAACAGGGAATAGGGGTGTCTGCTCTGGACATTTGGGACAAAGTGGGCGTGTTGGGTCAAACTCAGTTTCTTGACCCTCCCAGGTTTTTTTCCCAAATGAGAAGTTAAAAAATTTACAAGGAAACTCACCCCCTTAGGGTAGATAATAGCATGCACTATAGAAAAATAAAGTTAAAATTCTTGCACACCTGAGTGTGTGGTCTGAAATACAGATCCATGAATACTTACGGAGTATCCAGTACTGCCAGTTTGTTAACCATGTTCTATCAGTCCTGCTGACAACTCTGTTACCACCGCCTCCATGTTGCAGATGAGGACAACTGAGACACAGAGAAGTGACATGGCTTACCCAAGTCGCACAGACAGTAAGTGGTACTGCTTGGATTAAACCTGGGGAGACTGATTCCAGACCCCACAGTGCCCAAGGGTGAGTACCTCAGACGACTGGCACCCAGTGGTAAAGAATCTTCTCATGAGTGGCTAGGAGCTGGGGATCACAGAGTAACCCGGAAAGAGTGAGGGACAATCATGATGTCATTGAGGGTTTGAAAAACTCGTCCTAGCTGTTAGGATATCAGTTCTACAGAAGTGCCCTGCTGATCCTCAGGTTGAGTTTATTGCTGGGGCCACCCTATTTACCCAACACCGTCCTGGTGGCCGAGCAGGGACCATGAGCTCTTTGGCTCCTGGGAGGTGGCTGGGTGGGGAGCAATGTCTGCTTTTGGGTGATGGGAGATCTGTCTGGTGTGTGACTCACTCCCTGCCCTCTCCTGCCTGGCAGGTAGCACCAGGTGTATCTGGCAAAGCCACTGGGGCGGGCCAATCAGGGAGAGTGAGCCAGGCTGTGCAGGGGCTCGGGATTGCTCGGGATTGCACTTGCAATCAGGGCATTTCACACAGCAAATTGTGGTCATTTAGGCTTCTCTACAGCGAGCTTAATTTCGGGTCCAAGCACGGAGGATATTCAGAGACACAATGAGGTAATTTCACATTTTAAAGCAGAGAATGCAGCGTAAATTAGTAGAAAAATCATGACACTTATAAACCCGTTCTAAAGATGTATTGTTCCTTTTTCTTCTGGGAGAAAAAAATCAGCTTCTATTAAGATTGAATTAACCACTGGAGGAGAATTCCTCAGACGGCCAATTCATAAGGAGAAATCTATTTTAAACTTGGTCAAAAGGCTTTTGCAGAAAGTAGTAGGAAGAGAGTTCCTAAGGAAATGCAGGTGCTCTGGTAGTAATCTCCGCATCTGGGTATGGAGGGTGGCCGCGCATGCCCACTGCAGGGTGACCCCTGGGTACAGTCTTGAGCCGCCTAACTGCTGAGCTCAGATGTCCTCCAGGCAATGGGGTCCACCTCCTGCAAGTGCTGTGACTCTGGACTAACTGTTTAGTGAATGGTTAGGTACCCAGATTTTGGGGTACTGCTGCATAGATTCGGATCCCAGCTCTCACCCCAGTCAGCTCTGTGACCCTGAACAAGAACTTAATTTTCCATCCTCGGTCTCATCAATGGCAAATAGAGTACTAAAAGCACCTATTTTGTGGCTCATTTGAGAGGAGATGCATGTGAGGAGCCTGACACACAGGAAGCCTTCAGATAGGGTGACTGTCTTAGTTTGGGATCCCTCAGGAGAGGACCCCATGACAAGAACTTGAACACAAGGTTGAGCAGGAGAGAGGGGAAGTGAGATGCCAAAGGCAAGACACAGCAAAGGTACAGCAGCAAGGCAGTTACCTCTGGGGGGGTAACTGAGCTGAATCCCTCCAGGGAACTCTGGGAGCCATGTAAAAGGGCACCCCAGAGTTAGCCTACAGGACTCGTGAGGGAGCTGGGGTGTGTATTTGCAGGGCTGCTCCCGGTGGTTTAATTTCTGGGTGTTTCTGGCCTCTCCCTTGAGGTGTCAAAGTGAGCTCCAGGAGCCAGAGAAAGCCCCTGGCGAGGAACAGCAAGTCATGGGGAGTCAGGGTACAGGGATACAGGCATCTATTTGCTGCCCTACCACCGGCATTGTTATTCCAAGCCCTGCCAAGGGCTCTTCCTTGGGCTTTAGCATTTCTTTTATCCCAGACAGACAGGTGCCATAGCAGCCGTCTGTGTCCCCTGTGCCATGGCCAGGAGATAAGTTCTGGGTTCTAGTCCCAGCTTTTCCCTGAACAGCACGCTTGAGTTCCTTCTTTCTCTTTCTCTGGGTCGTGATGTTCCCCTGTATTTCGGGATGCCCGTTGAAGCCCTTTCTTGCTCTGAAATCATGGCTTAGATGGAGAGGGGTGGAGAGGTGATGGGAGCCCAACTCTGGCTCTTGGGCCTGGCAGACTAGTGTGGCTTTGCTGCGGGGGGCTGAAAAGTAGAGCTTGGCCACATGGACGGGCTCCTGACTTCCGCGGAGCCAGAGAGAAGCCACTGGCACCGGGCCCATTCAGGGGCCCTGCTGGCTCTGTGAGTGCCCAGGGTGGGGCGCCAGAAAGTGCTGGGGAAACACGGCGCCAGGCCAGAAGCCTAATCTTGGGGACCAAGACACCAGGATCCCTTTTATCTTTAAAATGACATCCAATTCAAGGTGAATCCATCAGAGAACTGATGAAGTTGTCTGCACGTGGCAAACCCAGCAGCACGAGACTAAACCTCACTGGGCGTCCCCCTCTTCTCTGACTGCTCCCTGCCTTTACTGTGTCATGCAGGTTCAAAGCACACTTTGCCTTTAGTCCCCGCAGGCCTTTTTAATCCACTGGACTTTTCATGAAAAAACCCCAAGTACCAGAATATTCCTCGGCTTCCTCCCCCTCCTTTTTTGACAAGTGTCCAGTTCATTCTTTCAGAGAAATCAATTTTACTGTTGATCGAAAGGCTTTTTCAGAGAGTGGGTGACAGATCCCAAGAATTCAGTTTTCGAGGCAAATGGCGACTCCCAGAGCGGGTCCCCAGACCCAGAAGTCGGGTGCAGGGGATGGCGGGCAGTCCAGGCTTCAGGTCCCTCCCCAGTGCCACCTGAGCCTTCCATCCCCCCCGCCCCTGGCGGGCAGCCTCCTGGGGCCTGGTCCAGCCCGGGACTGCGGCGTCCCCATCCCCTGTGCCAGCCCGTGGCAATGAAATGGCTGCTCAGAGAGTCAGCTTTCTACAAAGACAGAAATAATCAGGTTGACCAAAGGGGAAAACAGGGGAAATTGAGCATTATGAGGGTGATAATTCAGAAAGTGTCAGCCTCAGAATAATTGAATCGGATGACATTTCGAGCTATGGGAAACAATAGCAACTAGCCCGCTGCCCGTCTGATTCATGTCTGGTTCGTGTTTAACAAAACAAGGGCAAGGGTCACGCAGCCACGAGCCCCATAAATAACCCGTTAATGGGATTTCCAAACAAGCTGTCCTCAAAGTGGCTTTCCGTCTCACTGAGAGAATATTAAAATGCAAATGGATTCGGGCTGTGTCTTCATAAACAACCGTGTTCATTTAACCTCCGACCTCCCCGCTTAACTGCCCATTCCAGCAATTTGTACGGGCTCCTCGGCCGGCTCCTCGCGGTAATTCAGGGAAAGTGCATTAAAGGAAAGGGTTACAATTTGCGATGCTCAGTTAATCACGCTATTGAGATGTTTATGGACAGAATCACACTCCTCCTCACACTTGTCTTAGGTCTTAGGCCCCCGACCAGCCCGGAGGTGGTCCGGGCGGTTCCCTTTGTTGTCTAAGAATCTGGTGAGGTGGGTGAGGGTGCGGCCAGGAGCAGGCTGCCCTCCCGGCTGAGGGAGGGCCCCTCCTCAAGCCTCCAGTCACCAGCCTGGTCCCCTTCCTTGGTTGCTATCCCCCTTGAGGGCTGGCCAGAGACCCCCAGTTAAATGGTCCTCCTAGTGGACGGTCTCAAGGCCCATTCTCCTTTGTGGAAGGGCTCAGATTCTCCCTAGGCAAGTGTCTGTCTCTTGTTTTCTTCCAGGGAGCCCCCTGTGTGGTTTCCCCCAGGCCTGCCCAGACCCCAATCCTGGCATTGGCCTGACAGAGGGCCCCTGCCTCCACCAGCTCTTTGAGAGGCAGCTCGAATGCACGGTTCCTCTCCAGCCTCTGGGCTTTCTCCCAGAGCCTTGACCCTCCATCTCTCTAGCTGTGCAGAAAGACAAGACGTGCACAAAGGGAGCAAGTGGGGATGTGAGCCAGGGGCCAGGGCATAAGGCTGATACCCTGGGCATACATTTCAGGGGATGAGACAGGCACTCTGCTGGATGAGGGGCTCGTCATCTGCTCAAACGCCTGCGTGGCTCACGTGTGCACCGCACTCTCATGTACAGAGGACTTTTCGCAGAGACGATTTCGGCAGATGTGTCTGGCATGTGGCATTGAGGGGCTCGATCATGAGGTTTCGCTCCTGTCTTAGAGATGAGGAAGATTAACCTCAGAGGGGCCAAGCGACTTGCCTGTGGTCGCCCAGGAAGAGGAAAGCAGAGCGAGCCTGCAGCCTTGGCCCGACTCCAGGTTTAGCTTTCTTGTATGCCTGGAGGAGGTCCCGGCATCGGTGGCTTCTCTCTGAGGAGCAGGGAGAGTCCCTGAGAGAGCCTGGACTGGAGTCTTCCTCCTCTCGGGCAGGAAGGGAGCCAGGGGGGTGCGAGGCCATGCTGGGGAGAGTGTGGGGCAGTGCACGGAGCGGGTCCGTGTCCTTGGCACCCACTGGATCGATGGCCCCCCTCTAGACTGGGGCAGCCCCTGTCCTGCTGAATGTTTGTGTTGTTCTCTGAGGGGAGCTTCTGTCTCCTTCGGTTTTTCCTGCTACCCTTTTAAAGGAAGGGAGAGGGCGTGAATCCCTGAGAATTTGTCCAGTTCACTAATGGAGATGGTCCTCTGGGGACGACCAAAGAGAGGAATAACCAACCGTGCCTTCCTCCCCTGCTTGAGAAACTCAAATATGCTCCTGGTTGCAGGTCTGTCTCTGGGCACGGAAAGGCTGCAGTGGCAGATGGAAGCTGTTATGGAGCTGGGCTGAGGCCATGGTCACTGGGCTGTGCAGGCCTGCCAAGGTGGCCCTCCCTGGCCCTCCCTGACCCACCCCGTCCCTCATCTTCACTCCTCTCTCCTCCCTCCATCCCCCTCTTCTTCCTCCTCCAGGCTCAGCACCTGAGGCCCAGTGCAGAGGGCGGTGGGAGGGCTCCCATAAGGCAGGAGAGCCTAGACTCCTGTCCCCAACATTTCCCGCCAGGTTTCTCCCACTTTCCACGCTTGGATGGAATTTCTGTCTTTCTCTTCCTCCTCCCATTTGCCTGTTTTTGTTTCTGTTTCTGTCTCTGTTCTCTACATCTCTTGGACTCATTCACTGTACCTTTGACTCTCTCCTGGTTGTCCCTTCTTACGTGTCTTTCCTCT
This sequence comes from Mirounga leonina, assembly GCF_011800145.1. Classification (NCBI taxonomy): domain Eukaryota; kingdom Metazoa; phylum Chordata; class Mammalia; order Carnivora; family Phocidae; genus Mirounga; species Mirounga leonina. The sequence goes on along the minus strand of NW_023270447.1, from coordinate 64,982,243 downwards.
GTCTCCCTATCTCTGCTCTCTCATGGCCTCGTATCTCCCTAGTCCTCCCTCTGGCTGCCCCCTGCCACCCCTCTCTGGTTCAGCTCCTTCATCTCCCACTGGGTTCCCCAGGCAGGACAGCCCACACTTGTTTCTTTGTCTCCAGGGTCACCCTGTTCCCTGCTCTGTTTGCACAGCGATATATCTGAAAGGCACACTGGACTGCGTTCTTCCTTGACCTAAACTCCTATAAGGCTCCCTATTGCCCTCAGGATCCATCCCAAACTCCTTACTGAGACTGATCAGATCGGTCTCTGCCTCTCCAGACCCATCCCTCCCTTCCCCCACCCTCCCCCATTCTGCAGAGTGTGTGTGTGTGTGTGTGTGTGTAGAGAGAGGAGACACACACACACACAAACAATGGGAATCTGGGGGAGAAAGACGTCTAGACAAATAGACACAGAGAGAGAGGGAGAGAGAGGAGAGAGACAGAGACAGAGAGACAGAAGAGCTGCTCTGTTGGAAGAGGCATGAGCCATTTGTCCATTGTGGGGCCGGGCCATAAGTGCAGAGGACTTTCTACCCACCCACACCATCTGACACCACAATGTGTGCTCCTAACCACCTCGACACACTGACTCTCCTGGAGTCACCTTGGATGGAAAGAAGGAGGACTCTCCGATTGTGGCAGATGAGAGGAAGACAGGGGCACAGGGAGGCAGGCAGGTTTGCAGGTGGCTGCAGGATGTTGGTGGCCCCTTTTCTTGGTGAAATGGGAGGTGAGCTCCTGCCTGTGGAGTATATAGGGCATTAAAGGGAGAGGAGAAGGGGGAAGGCTCGGACAGGCCTCAGGGTCATGGGACAGGAAGCCATCCAGGAAAACACAGAGGCCTACTGGGCAGCCGTGGGACCTCGGGGGATGGCCATGAGTTTGTGGGAGGGCCCCCCCTTAGGCTGGACAATTGGCTGGGGCCGTGATGGGCACCATGGGTGCAAAGCTCAGAAGGTGGCAGTGGGATTGATCCAGGAACGGGGTTCCTCTAAGGGTGTGATGGAAGGACAGGGCCAAAGGAACTGAAGGCTTTGGCAGAAGGGTGGATGATGTAACAGGCATGGGATCTGGGAAGATAACAGGTGGGACTGGGAAGGAGCAGAAGATGGGATGGGCAGATTGGGAAGGATCAGAGGGAAGAAAGGGTCGGGGTGGTCCTGATGAAGCTGAAGAACAGGTGGAGCGACAATAGGAGGGTGAGGGGCTGCAAGGGAGTCAGACTCAGGTCAGAGAGGGGGCAGACAGATTGCCCACGTTAGAGGCCCATGGTCCTGGGTCACAGAAGGTTGGCTGAGGCACAGTTCAGGCGGGTTGTCACCGTGTCACAAACCACTCGCAGACCTGGTGGCTCAAAGCAACCACAGTTTATTATTGTTTCCAAGTCCAGAGTCAGCTGGGAGGCTCTGCTGACCTCGGTCAGGCTTGGCTGGTCTCGGCTGGGTGCGCTCCCACGTCTGATGGCTGGCACTGGCTGCTGTAAGAGGACTTAACTCACAGGTCTGGGGTTCGACTGGCTGTTGGCTAAGGTGTGGAGGGGGACCAGATATTGTGTCTCTCATCACCCAGCTCAGGCCCGGATTGAGGATGTATGCGACTTCAGCTCTCCTGCATTCTATTGGCCAAAGTTGAGTCATAAGCCCCACCCCAAATCAAGGAGCAGAGAAATGGGCTCCTCTTCCTGCTGAGGGGAGCTGAACAAAAGTGTGGCCATTTTCCAGCGTAGCACCAGTAAGACTCTGAGAGTCCAAAGGATGTGGGATGGATCGTCGGTCCCAACACGGAGGTCCTCCAGGATAGAGACTAAGCTCCGGGTCCGAAGATGCCAGAGAGTGAGGGGGAATGACATGGAGTGTCAGGAAGGACAGAGGTGGTTCAGGTCCTCAGGGGAGTGGCCGTGTGTGTGTGTGTGTGTGAGTGTGTGTGGCGGGGGCTGAGATGTGGGGGGTTGAGGAGATGCCAACCTCCGATGGGGGGTGGGGGCGGCAGTGACAACCCTGGGAAATAGTTCCTGGTACTTTGGGGAATCACAGCATTAGCAATTCTATCCCTTTCTTTGCCCTGCTCTACCCCCACTGCTACTAACTGACAGAAGGTCACGGCCCATCAAGGCGCTGCCCAGGGGAAGGTTGCTGCATCAGCTCTTTCTTATTGACCGGACTGTCTTCACTTTCTTTCACTCAACAAGTAATTATTGAGCATCAGTCATGTGCCAGGCTCTGTGCAGGGGGACAGGAAAGAAGACACAGTCCCTGCCCTTGGGGAACTCAAAATCTAGGCATTCATTATATCCCAGGTGTGTCTGCATTCACTACTCGCCTGGCACCCACACATGCTTTCTGAATGAAAACATAGACACTTGTTAATTAAAAAAACCAAAACTTCGAAATCATCTTGATCGTTCATTTATCTTGCTACTTGAATCTCAGACAAGTCTGAGATTTTTCTAGAATAAAAACCAATATTTTAAAAAGTAAGCACGGAGTCTATTCTGTGGCTTATTTGAAATCTTGCATATTCAGGCTGATTCTTGAATCTATTTTTATGAACAAAGGGAATGCCAGGGACCCTCCTTCAAAAATCAAAACTACAAGAATAGCAAAAGTTCCGTGACCATCCTATTTGTGATGACTTTCCTATTTGTGACACTCTGATTCCTGAAGCTCAGCCATGAATGTTATGTCACTTGTCCTTTAAATAGCAAGTCAAGGTTGGCCTTAGGGTCCCTGGGAGGTTTATGGAACCAAGTGTAACTTGCAGTCCCTGCCCCACCCGAAGGGCAGGCTAACCGGGTCGCTAGGTGCAAACCAGATTTGGAGGGTCAGGGTGAGCCCTTCTAAGGGGAAGAAGAGATCCCTCCTCTTTCCGCCCGGCCTGTTGCCTCTTTTCCAGTGGGACTTGGGTTCCCAGAAGAAGACTCCAGAGCCAGGGCGGGTACTGGGTTCCATGGCCAGAGTCATGGCTGGTTCCCATGCATAAGGTCCAGGAAGAGCCATGAATCAAGGAATGTTGGAGCTGGAAGGAATGCTAGGAGACTCAGTGACCATCTGTCAGAGAGGGCCACCATTCACCCTGGCTTCAGGGTTGTGGTGAAGTAGAAATACTACGGACTGGGATGGCGTGGGGGCAAATACTCTAGGGACACTGACTGTGAGGTAGTGTCAGGACTGTTGGTCCCACCTCCCCCAAGTGAGGTCTTCATGGCAACTTGTCGCTCTGACCACACAGTCCATGCTACTTTCTCCTTTCCTCATCTCTGGAGACTTTGGCCAGGCCCCTAACTCCATGCTTTCCAGAGCTACCAGGGTGCTCTAAGCTTCCAGCCCATGTCCCAGGGAGCAGAAGATCCTGCCTGCAGGTATGCCTGAGCCAGCTCAGGTGTGGAGAAATGTCTCTCACCCCCTCAGCTAGTAGTGTGTGAGCTTCTGCTCCGGGTTATGTCAAGTGCTGTACTTGGGATAGAGATGAATCTGCAGGGAGCTCATAGCTGGCTTGGGGAGACAGACAGCAGATGATCCCAAGGCAAAGGGGTGCAAAAGGAATCAGAGAAGGAAAGGAAATGAACCAAGTGCCTTGGTCCTGCTGGTGAAATCTTAGAGGAACTTTAGCTGGGTGGCAAACGTGGGGAAGGGCAGTGCAGGTAGGGTGGACAGGGGTGCTGGAGGAAGGGCCGGAGCAGAAGACCTATGAGGAAGGCATGGCAAGAAGGAAGTCTGGGAAAAGTGGGTAAGGGTCAGGTGAGGGAGGACCGGATGGTCTGTCCCATCTCCCTCCCACCAGGCCCCCATCCTTCAGGCTCAGGGATGGAATGAAGTTCTCGGATGTCCATCTTATCTGTTATTTGGTAATAACCCAGAATGGAACATTCAGTGATTTATTTTATAAGCCACATCAAAAATCCCTGCTTGAAATGGCTACATAAAGACCTCTGAGTCTGTCTATTAGGGGGCCCTTCCTGACACCACCCAGATGCTATAGAGACAGAAACGAACAAGTGTGGCCCCTCCCAAGTAGCTTCCACTTAGTAGGAGATGGACCAGGACATGTGATTTTATCCTATATCATAGGAGCTTTGATAGAGGGGCTCAGAGGGGCTTTGGGGACTCCAAGGAAACAGACCTAACCCAGCCTGGGGTGGAGGGGCATTCTAGGAGGTGTCTTAGGTCAGCTTGCCTGGAGGCGGACTCTGAGGTGGAGATTGTGTGGGGCAAGTTTCCAGGGCACTGTTTCTGGGAGCCACACCTTCGAGGAAGTGAGGGGAAGCCGTCCTGATGGAGGGAGAGGCTTAACTACTAAGCAGTACACGGGTGGCCTCCACCAATCCCACGGGGAGCTGTGGAACTGGGGAGGCCAGGGTTGTCCAGAATTAGTCAGGGGAGCTGGGCCTGTATTCCTCATAGACACGAGTCACCAGCTGTGGGCTGCCCCAGGGAGGGGCATCCCCTGAGGGAGCAGCTGGTGCTCCTGTTCCCAGGAGGGGAGTGAGAAGGGGGCTCTGGGTGGTCCACCACAGCTTCCCCCTTAGAAGGCCTCCCAGAGGGTGAGGCCCATGCCCAGACTGGAAGAATGGGCAGGAGTGATTCCGATGAGGCGGGTGGGTAGTGGGAATAGCCCGTGCAAGGCCCAGAGGCCTTACTTTCTGGGAAAAGAGCGAGTAATTTAATGTGGCTCAAGCCCAGAGCTCAGAAGGGGGTGGTAAAAGAAGAGGCAGGATAAGTAAGCAGGGGGCGAAACTCCTGAACGGCCTCGTTTGCCAAAACCAGGTTCAGAAACTTGAACTTTGTCTCAATGCAATGAGGAGGCCGGAGGGTTAGGATATCATTTGTCCTCTAGAGTCACGCTGGGTGTATAATGAAGGGGACAAAATCAATGGAAGGCAGAACACTTAGGTGGTTTTTGAAGTAAGTCCTGAACTTATGAGTATTGACAGTGTGGTGGAAGAGAAGAAGGATTGGGAAACATTTAGGGGACAGAACTGATCCAATTAGTGACTAATTGGATATGGAGGTTATTCTTCTAACTTTAAGTATATCAACTTACTTATGGGTCACAACAAGTCGCCAGGTGAGAATGATTGTTATCCCCCTTTTGCAGATGGGGAAACTGAGGCTCAGAGAAAGAAGTAATTCTTTAAGATCACACAGCTGTTAATTGTTAGAGCCTGGATCGAAACTCAGATTTTCTTGCTTCCCAATTTCTGTCTCCACCAATGGGATGGCTGTTGGTATTGTTCAGTGGGATGGAGGACACAGGAAGAGAGCTGGTTGGGGAGGACGATGGTGACATTTGCTTTGGACATGTTGACCCCGTGTTTCCCTGAAAGTCATCTGAACAAGGATGTTCACAGGGCAGTTGCCCTATGGGGCTAGGTAAGATGAGCACCAGCTGGGGTGGGCGATTTGGGGGCCAGTAGCCTTTAGGTGATACATGAAGCCACAGGGCCCGGTGAACTCCCCTCGGGAGAAGGCGTGGAGTGAGAACACAGGATGGAAGCCAGAGGAACATGAACAGTTAAGAGGAAGGCAGAGCAAGAAATCCCTTGCGTCTAAGACACCAGGAGCCATCGCCCAGAAATTTTGGAGGAAACTCAGAAGCCAGAGGAAGGGAATGTTTTCAGATTAGAAGTGTCAGAGACTGCAGAGGTCTGCTGAGATGAGGGCTAAAAATTGTCCTTGGCTCACTGAGGCACAGACTGGACTGCCCAAAGCGCCCACTGCCTGGAACAAACGGAAGAGCCAGGCACAGATCTAAACACCCGCTTCCTCACTATCTCTTGGCAGGAGTAGAAGTGAAGGGCTTTCGGAACAAAATCTCTCTTTGGAGATTGATTGGAACAAACACCCAGTTTATCATCCCCCCTGGGATTTCCCTAGCACCTCTCTGCTGAGATAGAAATCTGAGGCCTGCCATCAAAAAGGGGGAGACAGATCATGACAACCTGTCCTCTGAAACCTGCCCGCTGCCTCCCACACCTGGAGAGCCCCCGGAGGCTTGGGCGCCGGCAGGCGGGGGAGCTGCCCCCACTGAACCTGCTCCCCTCGGCTCCTGCAGGCAAACACCTGGAGCCCTCCTAGCAGGCCCAGGGCTGTCCCGGGACAAAGCCCCACCTCTGACAGCGCTGTGTGGCTGCACCATACCCCACCTCCCGGCAAACACATGCATACAGGCACACACAGATACGTGCACACACGCACGCATGCACACACCCCCACACACCCCTGGCTGATGCGTACAATCACCCGATGTGCTGGAGAGGTGTGGAAGGAACGAGGCTGGTTTGGGATCCAAGCTCACATACTTCACACTAGCTAAGTATGCCAGTTATTTTACCTTTGCACATTTTTGTTTCCTCATTTGATAAAGTGAGGGTTCATTTTTATTTTAATTAATTAATTAATTAATTAATTTAAAGCATCTGATATGCAGTGACTATAACAATAGTCAAAAGTGCTAGGGACCATGCAAAACGTTTTACGTGCATTTCTCATGCAGTCTTCACCGTAACCCCATCGGGTGGGGTCATTATTCTTCTCACCTCACATAGGAGGAAAGTGAGGCTACAGAAGGCAGATTGCTCCAAATCTCATAGCTTGTAAGTTGCAGGGTTGGGATGTGAACCCAGGCAGCGGGTGTTGAGCTTTTGGTCACTCTATTTCCCTCTCACTTTTTTCTTTCCAGTCCACTCCTTGCATGTGGTCAGAGGCATCTGCTAACATTACATCTGCCCAGGCCACGTGTCAGCTTAAAGTCACATGCTGGCTTTCCTGCAGCTGCCTACTCAAACCCAGATGCCCTCGCTGGGCCTTCAAGGCCGCATTTCTCATCCTCCCTCACGTAGGCTGTGGATCCTAGCACCTGGCAAGATGTGCTGTTTAACAAACTAGGTGTGTGCATTCCTGTCCAGGAGGAAGGTGAGGGGGCCTGGAGGGTGGGGCTCATGTTGTCTCATCTCTAAGCACCTCCAACTCTGGCATCTTCTCTTCCATGCCCATGACTATCCCCACCCCCATCCTAATGTTAAAAGCTAACCATGGGAATAATAGTAGCAGTGGGAATACCGGGAAAAGTTAAATGGAATGGCTAAGAAGCCCTGGGTAAGGACCATCTATATACCCAAATCTGTGGTTACCTTTGGGCCAAGAAAGAATGAAGACACTCTGTCTCTATTCTTAAGGGGATTCCTGTCTATATAACATGCAGGAACCAAGGATATGCTAATAAGTGCAGCCTTCATGCTAGCTGGGGGTTGTAGCCTGCCAGGAAAGTGAGGAAAAATCAGGGTAGACTTCCTGGGAGAGATAGCCCTGGCACTGAACTGTTAAGGACTGGGAATGGAGAGGGGATTCTGAGAGTGGGGAGAGACTTGCATATTAAAATGCTTCCATCACTCTGGTCTGCCTTCCCCCCATACCCCATGTCCCCCACCCCTCACTCTCTGGGCCTCCGCCAACCCCTGCAGTTTCACTTCTCACCACTTGCACATAGTAGGTGCTTAATAAATGTCTGCAGAATTAATGACGAAGTGCTTCATACATGGTAACTAGTCGTCTTCTGGTCAGCTCTTCCTGGTCAACACCTTCCCCTCTGCCATTGACCCCTGCCTTGGTCTTCTGGGTCCTGGCTCCAACCCCAACCCAGGAGTGAAGAGTTGTGTCCGGGCCCCAGGGATGCTGGTGATGTCTTGAGAACAGGGCTGTGAAAGCCACAGTGGGCCTGATCCAGAGCACTTGTCCCTGCTAATTATTACGGACAAGCCTCCTTATTGAACCTCGTCCTCTTATTGACATTCGGATGCATGAGCTGAGGCTGTGGTTTTAAACGCACTCATTAGCCACACAAATCAGTCCTGTTGACAGAGCGCCTTTGAATTAAGCATCTCGCTGTAGTCATTGGACAAGGAGCAATTTATAATGCCATTAGCAACGCTTTCGAAGGTTACAGGCATCAAAAATTGTTCAGCCGTAATTATTCTTAATGGATACAAGAAATAAACTGACGCAGGACAGCTTTTTCATTAGCCTTCAATCAAGGCTGATGGCTTTGAGAAATGTACAGTAAGTGCGTTTTGGGGAGAAATAATGATGTTACAGCACCTTTCCCAGGAAAATGCTCTCGGTACACAGCTTAACTTTTAATGGCCTTAATTTGACATAATTAAAAAAAATTTGAATTTGTTTTTGAAGATCTTGAAATAAATTATTTTGTTCCCATTTTTAACCCTTGGGGGAACTAAATAGCAGTCAGGGAGTGAGGGAGCCAGCCTCTGGGGATGGAAGGGCCATAAGGGGAGCTGGGCTTATAGGGCAGAGGACCCCAGAAAGCTCACCTAGCCTGCAATTGTGAGGTCTGTACCCCCACCCTAGGGCTCTTGAGCGACCTTGGAAGAAGGGATTGGTTTCCTGAGTAACCAGGCCCAAAGGGATTCAAAGGCAAGTCTATACCTACAGAGCCCATTTGCATCATCCAGGAAGTGGGGTCCATATTGGGAGGAAGGAATCCCATTCCCTGGGGTGGGGCAGGCTAAGAAAATTGCAGAACTGGGAATAAACCCAGGTCCCAAGCTATGGCACCTCAGATAAGTGATAACATCTCTCTGAGCCTTGATTTCTTCACCTGTGAAATGAGGATGACAATATCGACGTCTTGGGGCCATTGTGAGTTTAAAGAGAAAACTGATATGGGAGCTGCTGACCAGTGCCTGGCACATAGTAGGTAGTAAAATAAATGTTCATTCTTGAGGTCAGGGCTTGATCCACCTTGCTATGGTAGTTCCTACTGGCTAAGCCTAGGGCACCCCAAACACTAGAAATGCACCAAGACAGGGACAATTATGTTTGTCAGAACTTGTCTCAGTGGATGTGGCTGAACAGAAGCTGCTTGGGGTGGGCATATGGTGTCTCCTCGCAGCATCCCCCCAAGACCAAAGGAAAAAATAGGCAGCTTCTAACCTGCCTTCTAAGGACAGTGGGTCAGTTGAATGCAGGACATTCACTTTGCTAAGTGGAGATGTGCAAGTTTGGGGTAGAACGGAATTGCTGGGACAGTGAGCCCATGGCAGAAAGCAGAAGAGGCCAAGCATCTGTCTCATTCTTCCCTCATCAGGCAGGACTCAATTTCTCCTCCAAATAAATGTTAAACAAATCCTTTAAATCTATCAGGTTGAAGAGGGATCAAGTCCTGATTTGCCCGGAGTGCTCTCGAGTCTGGTTTAGGCCTGATTATACTAAGATGGTTTGCACAAAAGGTTCATTGCAAACGGTGCTGAGCAACAAGGATGAGACATCTTTACTGTCATCACCACTGGTATTCAATAGGCTTCCTCAGTGCCTCCTTGGACTTGGTGGTGGCAGACACCATGCGGCACCCTGGCCAGGCCCACAGACCTGGCGTCTGGGCTTGGCTCCATGCTGCCCACGGCGGGACATAGAATATGATGCCTCTTCCCTCTGGGTCTCAGATTCCTCATCTGAAAATGACAGAGTAGCTGGAAATCACGATTTCAGACACCAGGACAACTCAGCACACTAACTGCTTATCAGGATGCAATCTTCATCGGGCCTGCCTAAGAGCAGAAACATGCCCACTCACCCAGATAAAGGCTTCAGAGCCTTTCGTGGCAGAAATATTGCAACTGGGAAGCATTTTGCCCATTGGCGTAGTGCCTTCAGGGACTTGGGAGAGGCGGCCTCTGTTGTATCTAGTGGGCTGTGGGACATTCAGGCTAGCAGAAGCCGATCTTGGGTTCAACTCGTGTGCAGCCTCAAGGCCAAATGCAGAAACAGTGACTGGAAGATGGCAGCTCTGGGGTTCTGCTCCCGGCTTGGCCATGAATTCCTTGGGTGACCCCGTGTGTGTCTGTTAACCTCTCAGGGCTTGGACTCCTCATTGTTACATCCTATGGAATTTGGACCTAATACTATTTATTCCTCTCTCTCCCTTCCTTTCTCTCTTCCTTTCCTCCTTCCCTTCATTTTCCCTTCCTTCTTTTTACCTGTCAAATCCTATTTTCAAGTGTACTCTTATACAGATGTCTAATATAGGGAAGAAAGAAAGATGGAGCTCATCAGGCTGAAATGTGGGTGGGGGTCCGTCTAAGGTTCCTCTGCAGACCCATAAGGCTCCTCAGAGCATGGATGACCCCTCACAAGATGGCCCTACCCTCACCCTCTCCTTGAAGCTTTATCCCCTGCTGTCTCCTCACTGCTCATGCCCCCCCCAAACATCAGCCAACTTGCTAGTCCCCAAAAGTGCTATGCACCGTCATTCTTCTCTTTCTTCAAGTTGTTCCCTCTTCCTGGAGTGCTCTTGCCTTGTTTGTCTGGCCAACTCCAACTCATCCTTCAAGGCCTGCCTCCAAAGGCAGCCTTCTCAGGAAGCTGCCCCCACAGCCCCATGCAGAATGAATCTCTCACGTGTCTAGGTCCCTATAGGAATTTGTCAGCCAACCGGTAAAAGCTGGCCCAGAGGGTATTTTAGCTACTGGGTCATATGTCTTTTTCTCCAAGTTGCAGATGTCTAATAGACGGGGATGATCCCTGATTGAGCTTTAAGGCCCAGCACTTCGCACTAACAACACATGAACATGGGACACCATGGAAGCCAGCCATTCCACAGTCTGGCACCCACTATGTGCCTAGCTAGCATAGGTCTTGGTGTGTGCAGGTGATCCCCCATCCCAAGGCATGGCACAAAGTAGGCATACATGGAGCTTGGCACACAGTAGGAGTGTAGGGCCTGGCTCTCAGGTGCTCCATAAATATTTCCTAAGTGGAATTGCAATGGGATAGAAGCCCATTTCTGGGAAATCTGTTGGCTTTTCCCTAGTCAAAGAAAATGTATTTTCTCTCCCTTCACCACTGGTCAAAAGAGCAAATGTAATCAGTCCCTAAAGCCAGGAGCAGACAGGGCTGCAGGTTTGAGGTGGTGGGAGAGGTCCCCGGGGTAATGAGCAGATACTGTTTCCTTATCGCCATCGGCATGTTCTCAAGCTATTACTCCCCGTCACCCTCGAGGCTCAGCCTCCATTTGGACTTCTTCTGATAAACACCAATATCTGTGCAAATTCTTGAGGCCGACTGCCTCCCCAGCCCAGGGGCTGCTCTGCTGGAACTCCAGATGTGTGATAAGGCTGGGAAATACATTTTCAGTCCACTAAGTCATCACATTTTCTGACAAGGATTCTCCGACGCGCACCGATCTCTGATGACTAATATTGCCTTCCCTCAGCAGAGGGCTTCAGAAACCATCCAAACCATCACCAGGCTGTCAGGTGTCAGCTCATCCCCGGGCTTCACATTTTGAGAGACCCTCTGAGGAGCTCTGGGTCCTGATATGGAAAAGTAGCAGGCTCTGTGCAGAGGAAAAGGACTGGCTGGCGGTCAGCAGTCCTGGGGCCTGAACTGCTCGCTGTGGGTGACTTTGGTAGGTCTGTTAACCAATCCGGGCCTGGGGAAGAGATGGATTCCATAATCTGAGGGACTTTTCAGCTCCAAGACGTGTGAGTCTCTTACTTTTCTGCCATTAGGAGCATAAGATGGCAGAATCTCGTTGCTGGGAAATATAAGGGAGGGCTCAGGATCCCGGGGGAAAAAAGTAGTAGGAAGAGCTGCATTCATAGGAATAGTAATAATAATAATCATAGAACTTCCACTTGCCATGAGTTATTTCACCTGTTTTTAGCTTTGGACTCAGGCTGACCTCGATCCAAAGCCCTGTGTGTCCCCAGCTAGCCATGTGACTTTGGGCAAGTTTCTTAACCTCTCTGAGCCTCCATTTCCTCCCATAAAATGAGATGATAAGAATTTAATGAGATGATATAATGTACTTGTAGCACAGGGCTTAGAACACTGGAAGCACCAATAAAGGTTGCCTTTTTAAAGATCAATGTTCATAATGATCCTTATAATCCTAATGTGTGACTGCTTATAATCCTTACGAAGTAATGATCTACTATTCTGATTTTACCGACGAGGGACATGAAATATGGAGAGGTGAAATAACATTCCAGAAGGTCAGAGCCTAGGTTGTCCCAGGTCTATCTGACCCCAGGCTCCTGCACTTAACCCTGGTACTGTGCATCGTTGCAAGAACCCCTCAGCCCACTGGCTCTGCACCCCTCGCTCAAAGCCCGCTTGGCCAGTCGGCATTGGCATCTGTGGAAATGAAGGTGATTGGCTGAGAGCTGGGGAGTTGGACAGGACTGTGGGGAAGCTGCCTGCCTTTGGGGGCTCTGGACCCCTGAAGGGGTGGGCTGGGCCTGAGGTATCGGAGTCACCTGGTCACTGCAATTTGGGCTTTTCTCTGGGGAAGAAAAAAGTTGGGAAGAAAATAGATTGCAGTCTGTTACAGACCCAGTGGCTACAAATCATTCTGAAAATTAGCTTTCTATGGGAAAATCTATATACTAATTAACTCCATGGCCTCTCTAACGAGTTTAAGCACAATAAGGCCGCTGAAAATATCGAGGCATTTTGCAGCTGCCTTAAATCCTACCTTGGGAGACATGCTCCCAGCTCATGAGGCTGTTTGAGAGGCTCCAGAGTGAAAGAGGATCTTAAATGATTCATTTCCAAGGGCAGAAGGTGGGGGGTTGTGACTCCGGTTTATTGCAGAGGGAAGCACAGAGCTCCAGGCTTATAGGGACGGATGGAGTCCCTGCCTCGGTGGCCTTGCTTGGCATCTGCGTGCGGCCCGAGATTTCCCACTCCTCGGCACTGTGTCCTCAGCGTGAAGCCCGAGAAGCCATCAGTGGGTCGAGGCAGAGACAGGCTTCCTGGGGACTAGGTCATGGAAACCAAGACGGGAATCTTCTGCCAACTGCCGTGCTGGAGGGGCGTGATGCTGGGGCCGGGGAAGGTGGCAGCTGCATTCCTGTGCGCGATGCAGGAGACGGCCTTGTCAGCAGAGACCTTGACCCTTTATTTCTCCTAGGCCACCCACGTTGCCCCTCCTGGGCTGCTGCCCTCTGACCTCGGGCCTGTGCCCATCGCTTCTTTTAGACACCAGCTTGTGCAAGGACTAGCTGGTACAGTGCAGCACTGCACATGCGTGCGCTCACTCGAAGGCATGTGCGCAGCTGTGGGTGCACAGGAACAGTCACATGTATGTGCCGCCACACCCCGTCCACCCCGCACTTGAAAACACACACACACTCACACGTACGTCTTCATCCCTCCTTATACACAGCGCCGAGGCGGGCTAGATGCCCTGACTCTTGTTCCCTGGAGACAGACCATCAACCCACAGCCCCACATAATCCTGGGGGTAGGCCTCCGCATGTTTCTGGGGGGCAGGGGCCCAGGCCCCGCTCTGCCTCTGACCCTTCCAGAAAATGCGCACTGGGGCCACCCTGCCACCCTTCATAAAGCAACAGTCCAGCCGTGGTTCCGAACAGAAATCCCAGCAGGGCCTGTCCACGGTCCAGACATCCCTCCCGCCATCGCTCTGGGGCCGGCCTGCTGCTGTAGCTTGCTAGCCTCCTTGGGGCCTTGCTCAGAACAGGCAGCCCAGTAATACCTCCACCAGGGACATATGGTGTTAACATGGAAGTAAGAGGACTCCTCGTGTCTCAAAGGGAGGTGGGAGACAATGGGGGATGCCCCAGCCTCCACCAGCCGTTCTTCTTTCCCGGGAGTCTGTCCCACCCACACTGGCGAGGTGAGTATGGTCGTCCCTGTTTCCCGAGGAAGAGATCAAGGCTCAGGGAGATGGAGTGACCTGCCTGAGGTCCCACATCTGGTCCCCCAGTCCGCTCTTTATGTTAACCTGCCCCCTGGGTGTCTGGCTATAATGTCCGGACCCCTCTCCAGCCAAGACGGAGAACGTCTACGAGGTGAAAAAGGAGGATCCTCTGAACAGTACCCTTCTGAAAAGGTGTGAGACCGTCACAGCCTGCAGTCTGATTGTGGGGCGGACCTGGATGGCAGGACCAGCTGTCATGCCCTGGCTGAACGACCTTGAGCACCCGGTCCAACCCTGCAGTCACTTCCTGGTCCCCCCTCACTAGGTCTCACTCGCAGCATGGGACAGAGCTGACCACTTCCTCCTCCTCGAAACACTTCCTGCCGCTTGGCTTCCTGGACATCACAATGCTCAGATTTTTCTCCTTCCTCACTCGCTGCCCTTCCCGGTGCTTTTTGCTGGTTCACCTTCTCCTCTCCAACCTTCAAACCTGAGTGCCACAGTCCTGGCTCCTCAACTCCCCATGATCTCATCCAGCCTCATGGTTTTCTTTTTTTTTTTTTTTTTAAAGATTTTATTTATTTATTTGACAGAGAGAGACACAGCGAGAGAGGGAACACAAGTAGGGGGAGTGGGAGAGGGAGAAGCAGGCGTCCCGCAGAGCAGGGAGCCCGATGCGGGGCTCGATCCCAGGACCCTGGGATCATGACCTGAGCCGAAGGCAGACGCTTAACCGACTGAGCCACCCAGGCACCCCCAGCCTCATGGTTTTCAATACCACCTTGGGCTCATGCCTTCCAAATGCACACCTCCATCCCAGAACTCCCTCCAACCCCAGACTCATATCTAACTGCCTGCCAAATCTCCTCTTGGGTGCCTAATAACATCTCAAATGAGCACGTGCTGCAACTTGCTCGGGTCAAAGAGACCTGGAGACCTCCTTGACCCCTCTCTTTCCCTCACCTGCTGCATCTGCTCAAGCGGGAAGCTTCGCTGTCTCTTCCTTCCGTATACACTCAGGATCTGGCCACTTCTCACCATGTCTACTGCCTGGGATGGTCCCCTTACCCATCGAGATACCCACCAGGCTCACCCTGGTCCAAACTACTGTCCTGTCTCACCTGGATTATTCCAACTGCCTTCTTAACGAAGTGCGTTTCTCCCATTTTTGCCCTCCGTGGTGTTGTTCAGCAGCCAGAGAGATCCTTTAAAATACAACTCACTACATCATTTTCCACTGCTCAGAAGCTTGCAGTGGCTCCCCAGTTTCATTCGGGGCAAAAGCCAAAGTCTACAGTGGCTTGAAGTCCCCTAGGATCGGGATACCCCCTTGACCTTGTGACCACCTATCTAGAGACTTTCCCCTCTCACTCACCACTTCAACCACAGGACCTTTGCACCTCATGCCCCATTGCCTAGAACACTTCCCCAGATAGCTACGGGGCTGACACACTTACCTCTGTCATGTCACCTTTTGGGTGAGGTCTACCCTGGCCCATCCTATTTTAAGTGCCGCCCCGCCCTGCTCCCATGACAGGTATTCCCATCCCCTGTTACCTTGTGGGTTCCATCCTCTCAGCACTGATCTCCCCCATGACTTGCTCTTTGCTTTATGTATATTTATGCTTATTGTTTTATTGCCCCTCGCCTCCCACTAGAACGCCTGCTCTGTTGAAACAGAAGTCTGTCTGCCTGCTTTGTTCCCTGCACATCCCCGGTCCCTGTCCATTGTAGTCATCAAATTCTTTTTTATTGAATGATTATTGTTTCTTAACCTCTATGAGCCTTGGCTTCTTCATCTGTACGAGTGGGTTACTTTGGGAATTAATTAATGTATTTAAATACCACATAGCGCCGACACAACATCACTCCTTTGCTCTGGTGAGTGCCCTGCCTTCTCTCTCAGGTCTCTGCCTCATTTCAGACACTGCTGGTGTTTCTGGGGGGAAAGAGAGTGGTGTTGGGAGGGAAGACAGTGTCCGGGGCCTTGAAGCCCTTCCCCTGGAACCTCATCCCTGTTCCATCATAGGCCCAGGGGGCACAATTCCCCCAGGAGCTTTCTGGGTCCCTCTGGCCATAAGCACAGCATTGGCCAGGGGTGTGGGAAAGCTCGGGTCTGCACCTGCCCCGCAGATTCTGGGAGAGGAAAAAAAAAAAAAACTTGTAAGCGTGGGAAAAGCAATAGAACGGAAGAAGAAATTTGCTTCATAAATAGTGAAATACGTGATTTTGACGCTTAGTAAGGAAGGACTAGGAAAGAGCAGTAAGATATATACGAGAACAATTTACTCTTATCAGAAAGCTCGCGACTGCAGCGCTGACGTTTTCCTAACGAAGGTGTGCATAATGAAGGCACTGGTTTTCTTCGAGGCTACGTTATTGTTGTAACACGGCAAGTTTAAATAAACTTTTTCCCTCTAAATTGCAACACATACAAAACGCCAGTGAAGCAGAAGCCATAACTGCTCTTTTTCCATCAAGATGGAAAGTAAAATCAAAGGAAAACTATGCAAAAACCTGAGTGGCGGAACAGGAGTCACCCATGAACCAGAGCTGGAACCATGAATAGTGACGGGTGTGTCTGGCTCTTCCTTCCCTCGCCATAAAAACAAAGAACGCAGCCAGGTTATTACTGTATCTTGAGCTAATGGCCTATGTAGAGGTCCACAGCGGGAGATGGCTACAATTGGCTGCTTATATTTCTCTTCCCTCCCATCCCTCCCCCCTTTCCTCCTCTCCCTCTTTCTCCTTCCTTCCCTCCTTCCCTTCCATCCATCCTTCTCCCTCCCTCCCTCCTTCCCCTTCTTTAAATATGTTTGAACACCTGGGATGCCCTACGTTGTGCTTGGTGCTTGGGATACAAAGACGAAAGAGATATAAGAGCTTTGATCTCAAAGAGCTTTAGTTTTGTAGGAGGGGCACGCCTGGGAGCCAGCAGCCACATCCTACAGCAGATGTTTGTGCAAAGTTCTATGAAAACCCAGAGGAGGGAGGGGCTGGGGAGGCTTCACCGAGGAAGCACCACTGAGTTGTGGCTGGAGGGCTGGATGAGTGGTTCGGAGGGGTGGTAAAAGTTTCTAGGAGGAAAGAGAAGCAGGTACAGAGGCATGAAGGTTGAGCTTGCACATTTGGTTTTGTCTGTGCGTATGTCTTTGCGTGTCTGTGTGTGTGTGTCTCTGTGTGTGTCTGTCTGCACATGCATGTGTCTGTGTGTGCACGTGCATGTATGCCTCTGTGTAGTTATATGTATGTGTGTGTCTGTCTGCATGTGTATGTCTGTGTATGTCTGTGTCTGTGTATGTGCGTGCGTGTGTCTGCGTGGTGTGCATGTGTGTGTGTATTGCGGGGCAGTGGGCCCGAAGGGGTGGCAGGACTGATGGGGACAGCGCTGCCCATTGCCTCAGGAAGCCCCGCCTGTGTGGGGTCCCTGGAGTCATTTCCTTGTCCCTGAA
Source organism: Mirounga leonina (assembly GCF_011800145.1). Lineage (NCBI taxonomy): Eukaryota > Metazoa > Chordata > Mammalia > Carnivora > Phocidae > Mirounga > Mirounga leonina. The sequence continues at coordinate 64,965,083 of NW_023270447.1, read as the reverse complement.
ACAAGGCCATTGTCATGGAGGGGATGTTCCTCCTTGGAGGTCTTGGCATGGGAAGCACAGGGCACTGGTCATGGCCCTGGGACCTTTTCTGCCCCTACACCAGATGGGGGCTGCATTCTCCCTGTCCCTGGGTGGCTCTCTGTGGGGGCCGCTCTGCTTAGGGCTTTCAGGCCACACAAAGACACTGTCCATGACTCTCCTCATTGAAAGTTTCCTTTCATGACATCTCCTAAGACATGGGAGAAATTCCACTGGACTCATCAAGAATAGGCTGAGCCATCCTTGGGCTGGCGGCTCCCACCACGGGGCAGCTGGGCCAGCTTGGTGGATCCTGACCCTCAGTGGATTGGGGCTTGCCCACCTCTAGGTACCCCCCACCCCCAGAGCAGCTCAGGGCAGAGGAAGAGCATACCTAGAGGCCTCTGGAACCCAGTCCCAGCCTTGACGCTCCCCGCGCCTTCTCGTAGTGGCAGCAAAACTAAAAGAGGGCCCTGAGTGCCTACCTTCTCTTGCCTGGGGCCTGGCCCGGAGTCCTGGGAAGCTGCCCCATTGTGATGAAGAGGTGCCCCGTCCTTTTTTGGGGGGTGCGGGGGCCTCTGACCACTGAAATCTGTGGGCACTGCAACGAGATCAGAGGCCTCTGGCAGGCTCGGGACGAAGGCTAAAGAGAGCTGAGGTGGAGTTTGGCACTCGGGCAGCACCAGTTGATGGTAGCCAGGAGCTCCGGGAGCTCAGGGACATCTGTCTCTTTACAGTTGCCCGGTACAGAACCACATGCTTCTGAGGCGCACGGGTGAATATTTATTGAATGCACGTGGGCATACATGAATGATTTAATGAACCTTTCCTCTCGTCCCTTCAGTGAGCCTCAATTTCCACTCAAGGCCTCCATCCCCCCCCCCCAGTCTGCTTCTCTGAGCTTGAGTCTGGCACGTTCTTTCCAACATTCTTTCCTGAGCCAGTCTCGGGTCCATTCCTCGTTCCCAGCTCCTTGTCCAAGGCTGAAGTTAAACTCACTCATGCCCACAACGCACCTCGGATCTATTTCCTATTGTAGGCAGCTGCCCATTTTCGAGAATCTCTTCTGTGATTCCCCAGATTTTTCCTTTATGAGAAGAGGGGCTGGAGGGACCTCAGATGGCCCTTCTCCATCAGAGAAGAAGCCCAGCTTGTGGTGTGATTATTGCCCCAGAGTGTAGACAAATGAAGTGGCTTGCCCAGAGCCCCTTAACCAGGAAGCAGCGACTGGCTAGGAATGGTTGTAATAATGTGCTGGCTGAGATCGTGGGAGTCAGTTGCCTAAGTTTGGATGCCGGCTCCAGTACTTCAGCTCTTGGGGCCTCAGTTTCTCATCCATAAAGTGGACATGCTATTTCTCACTTCAGAGGGCTGTCGGGTGGATGCACAGAGTTAATGTGTACAAAGTGCTTGGAAGGGACTTGGGAGCTAAAAAATGCCCACGGAGTGTTGGCTGTTCCCATCACTTGCTATGTACCTACTGGCCCAGATTTAGAGCCCAGCGTTTTACTGGAGTGTCTCCTGAATCCTCACAATAAACCTATGGAGTCCTACAGGTGAGGCCACCAAGGCGTCGGGAGACAACACGGCTTGCCCAAACCCCAGAGTTAGCTGCGCACGGCCAGGTCAAGTGTGGACTCAGCCCCTGCTCACTCCAGAACCCTTCTTCTGACGGAGTGCTTAATCTTCCGATTCCTCTGCCAGGGCGGGGTGTAGGGGAGAAGAGGGGGAGGGGGGCTGAGAAACAACTGCTAGTTGTTTCTAAGAGCCGGTGGGAGAGGAAGCCGTCAGCCCTGCACCTGCAGCTGCCCCACCTGAGCTCCGCAGGTAAGCAGACCTGGCTGGAACAGGGAGCCAGGCCCGCAGCACAGCCCCCGCCCGGCCCCTCCCGGCAGCAGCAAGCTTCTTCTTTAAGTCAAATGTTGCCTGGAAGTCATTGCTTCAGCAATTACCTCTGAAACCCATTGTTTCCTCAGCCCCATTAACATGTCAGATCCTGGCAGCCACTGACGGGGCAAACACCCCTCCGAGGGCTGCAATTCAATTTAAGATCCCCTCCCCCGAACAGACAGCCTCGAGCCGGCCCATCTCCAGATTTCACCAAATCGAGGAGAGGGTCTCAGGGCGCAGTTTGATCATGCTGCTTCCTAAATTAAAAACAAAATTGTAAGTGTTAAACATCTTTAACAAGTCATTAAGCCCCAGCCATAATCCAGAAAAAGTCCCTTAATGAGTAATGACATATGTTGTGAGCACAGTTATCTCCTAATGCCGGCAGCCGAGATGGCGTGATGAAATGGCACGGTGCTCAGAAGGGATGGATCACCACTAATGGCAGGGTAATTCCAGGCTGTTGGGCTGAGGACCCTGGAGGGCCGAGGAGGCAGCCCGAGCCAGGAGGCCGGGCACTCTCGACTGGACGGGGCGGTCCTCAGCCTCCCTGCCTGTCCTGGCCCTGGAACCCCCTGTTTGCGCTAGGGGCTGCCCCGTTCCCACTCACAGACAGCTCTGCTCTGGGCTCTGCCCCAGAATGGGGTCTGTGGGAATCCAGAGGTTGGGCACTAGCCCTCATGCATTGTCCCATGGTTGCGGGTCCTCCCAAGCAATCCTTGTGTCCCAGCCCAAGTCCCCAGGCTCTTGAACGAGCCATGCATTTTCTCCCAGTCCTATGAATGTGAAAATGTTGGGGTTTGGAGCAAAAAGTCAAGAAAGAATTCTTGAGGCGTCTTCGGTGCAAAGGGCGGTTTTATTAAAGCACAGGGACAGGACCCCTGGGCAGAAAGAGGTGCACTGGGATTGTGAGGAGTGACTGATTATGTCCTTTCAAGTTGGGAGGGGGTTAGGGATTTTGGAAGCAACATTTCCAGGACCTTGAGGGGCTAGTTGCTGTTAAGAAAAGGTCATTTGCTACCGTCTAGTAAAATCTGAGTCATGAGACCCTTCAGATATATATCAGGGTGCCATATGCTTGGAGGATGATTGCCAACATATATCTTGCAGGGTAGGGATAAAGGAAGTTTTCAAAGGAATCTTTATATGTTAAAGGAGACTTACAGGATTCTGGAGGTTGGGGTAATGTTAAGCTAAGATTGCCTTTTGCCCTTAGCAAAGTATCAACATCGGGGCAGCTGAGCTCCTAGAGGAAGGTCACTCTGCCTGTCTCAAGGACTTGTCCAACTTGGGCTGTAAGTTGTAAGGAAATTTAATTTTTTTCTTTTGCCTTTGTTCTCCACATCATTATCATAGAGACTCTGCCTTGTCCCTCTGTCCCTGCTGGCCTCTCTCTCTGCTGCCCTTTCCTCCCTCCTAGGTTCCAGATCCTGCCCTCGATCCACTCTCCGTGTGTTGAGGCCCGGACTTGTTGCCTGGGCCTCCATTCAGTCTGTGCCCCAGAAGGCCTGACTCAGTGCTCTGGCCCTGGCTGACCACCCTTCTGGGCGCCTGTCTGATGTTCATTTTCTCATGGTATAGTTCCAGACATGTGAAGAAACTAACTGGCTGGCCCTCACCCCCAAATCCCAAGTCTCAAAAGAGAGACCATGTTTGCCCAGCTTGGGTCATGTGACCACCCCCAGGGTCATGGGATGTGGCCCACCCACGGGGTGATAAACAGCCCTCAGAGAAAAGGGCTTCCTTCTTCCTCTTTGGACTTCTGTGACTTTGGCCCCACACATTCCACCCACCCACCTCCTCCTTGCTGGGTCTTGCTTCTGTGATACTCCCTCCATGCACTGCTCTGGGATTGGCAGCTGCAGGATGCCCCTCGAGCCAATGAGTGTTGGGTCAGAGACTCCAAGCAGGCCCCAGCACTTAAAGGAAGGGGGAAGCAGGGCAAGGAAGGGGAGGAGGCCAACTGAGGGTATGACTTCAGGCCAAATCCACAGAGGGTAGTATCAGTCTGATCCCGCAGGGAGCTCTGGAATGGGTGTTACACCCCAGAGCATTACCTGCCTGAGCCGAGCTGCAGGTGTTGGGAGTTAGAAGCAAAGCAACCCCACCCCACTCGCTCGCTCACTCACTCACCGTTTATTCAACATGTGCCAATCGCCACATTCTTTTTTGAGTGTTTGCTACCTGCCAAACATTGTGCTAAGAACTCTACATACCAAATTGAAAACACAATCGACCCATGATGTAGGTGCTATTATGAGCTGCATTCTAGAAGATAAGGAAACTGAGGCCCAGAGAGGTTCAGAAAGTGATCTGCCCACGGTCATGCACTCTAGAAATTTTGGAATCAGGATATGAACTCAGACTTCAGAGCCAGTGGGCTGGTGTTTCTGAGAGAAGAGCTATGGAGACTATATCCATATATTTTTTGTTTGTTTGTTTGTTTGTTTTTTCTTTTCCTTTTCTCTTCTTTCCTAAATCTCAGGCCTCTACAATTATCCAAGCCGGCCTAGCTAAATATTAACACACTGGTCCCCAAACAAACCCAAATCATTTAAATTTTAACGGCCAATAAAACAGTTGGAATTTCAGAGTTGGGAGGTAGTTAAGAGGTCTCCTGGCTTCCCCCTTGCGTTGAACAGATGAGTGAAACGAGGCTGGGGCAGAATTGTCTTGTCCGAAGTAACTAAGCAAGCGGGTGATAGCCTCCCAGACGGTGTCGTGCACAAGATGCCGCAGAACCACGCTCCCCTGTCTCCCAGCGGTCGGCTGCTTTGCCGAGAGCGCGGGGGAACGCCTCACTGTGCAGTCTACTTAGAAAGAGCAGAGCAACATCATAGACGAGGATCAATTCCTGACCATGCATTCAAAATTCGACACTTACAGGGGTTCCCTGCAGAGTTCTCTCGATGGGTGCCAAAAGGAAGCCGCGTTGCCTGTCAGGGGCCCGGGGCGGGGGGTGCGGCCAGGTAAGGCCTGAAGCAGGGTAGAAGCCTGTCTCGGACCTGGGATGCTCTCAGCTCAGGCTGGCTGCCTCCTGCCAGGCCTGTTGACCTTCGACCCCACTTCTGGATCTTACCCTTTGGTCAGTCCTCAATTCTAAGCTTGACCCATATCTTGGATCCTTCTGCCTCGGTAGCTCTTTTGTACCTAAGAACTTCTTGGCTGTCCTGCCCTTGGGATCCCTGCTTTCTAACTTCGTTGACCTTCTAAAGCTGGGCCTGTGCTTAATACTCGGAGGTCCTCACTTGGCTACAAATCTGGCACTGTGAGCCTCTCAGGGACCTTTAGTGTCAGAATAGTGCCCAGGGGCCAGCCAGTTGCTGTGACAATTAAAGGGGGGACATTGAGGCTGAGTCACAGGCTTCAGTGCCCGGCAGGAGATGGTGGGGTGCTTGGGTGGGGGACTGGACTGAGTCAGAAATAGTCGCCCCTTCCAGCCTGATCGAAGTCAGCTGTGTGACCTAAGGAGACTCCCTGCCCCTCTCTGAAGGTAGAGTGGGATGGGCTAGGATACTTTCAAGCACACAGTTCTCCGATTCTCTGGAGCAGAGGAAGAGGCTGCATTCTATAATCTCTGCAACCTCTTTCACATGTCGACCTTAGGGGACTTCCCCAGGCCCCAGATGGAAAACGCTACTGAGATGTCTGCCACAGGAGAAAGCTGCTGACCAGAGATTTCTTACTCCCAGCTTCTGAGCATCCAAAGTGGCTGGGATGGAGCGGGCTTTTCTGAGCCATCCGGTGCTCACAGCATGCTGGGTCAGATACCACGGAGCATTCCCCCAGCGTCCGCTCTATAGCACTCGCTCTCCCGTCCTGGGACGCAAAGACGGACAAGAAAACCCTCTTTGTTCTGGCCAGACAGTACAGAGCCCGGTTGCCATGGCAGCAACAGCCATTTCCTCCAGCTCCGAGTCGGGGCAGCAGCTCAGCTGGGCCTGGGCTCAGGCCTCCAGAAGCTGAGAGCAGAGGTCAGCCTTGTATGTGGGGGGTCTGAGTCACAGAGACCCCAGCAATGCACGGGCTGAGGAACACGAAGTTGGCAAGCACCAAGGCTGCCTTCCTGTCATCCAAAGCTGGGCTGGGGAGCAGCCAGGGGCTGGGGCTGAGGCCAGAACTCAGGGACCCAGCTGCGGAAACGGGGCTGCCTGGATGCCTAAATCTTGTACAGCCAGGCAGGCCCTGGGGTCTGGCTTTGCAGGGGCTGCAGAGGCCTGGAGGAAGTGGTGGAGAGAGGCCCCGAAGGGTTTGGTGAGGGCAAGGAGGGAGACAACAGTCCTGGACCTGTCAGACCCTGAAATAGAGTGGAGGACAAAGAATTCAGAAACTCCCTGCTGACCTCTCTCCCTTATCTGTTGAGACCTGTGGGGTGTGGGGCTTTGGCAGGAAGGTTGGAAGGACGAAGGAGAGATTCTAGGACTTCCAGGGATTAAATGGGCCAAATGGGAAGCGAGCACCCAGCTCAGCATCTGGCTTTTCCTCAGCAGGGAACAGAGGTGCTCTGTGCTCTGAAATCACAGAGGGAATTCGACTCAGTTCCACCAGTTACTGTTTGAAGGTGTATGGGGTGCTTGCCTCTCAAAGCCTCAGCCTCCTCATCGGTAAGGTAGGAATCCACACCTCAGAGTATTCTCTGAGAACATTAAGTAAGATAATATGTGCAAAGTGCTAGTACTTCCCACAGGAAGTACTCAGGAAGTAGTGGTAACTAATAGTATTATTATGAGGTTGAACCGGATCAAAATGGCACTTTTGTAAGTCAGAAGTGACTAAATATCAGCAGTTTTATCTGGTTCAACCTAGAATCTGTGAGTGTGATGACCCCCCGTGTCTGTGTGAGGCTGTGGGGGAGAGCTGAGAGTTCTGCCACTTGTTCTGTGGGTAACCTTGGGCAAGTCACCCAGCTTGTCTGCACCTCTGTTCCTCCTCTGGGAAACGGGGACATAAAAGTGTCATGTGCATGACATGGACACATCTAGGGTGAGCACTTAGAAGAATGCCTGGCCCGGGGCCAGGGCTGAATGAATGCTTGTTAAGTAAATAAACACGGTCAGATGGGAGAGCATGGTTATTCTTCCCATTTACATGCAAGGGAAATAAGGATTCGTGCAGGTCACATGCCTGGGCTGGAACCCAAGTGGTAGGACTCTGGGTCCAGTGAGTGCTCTTGCCATTGCCCCACCTGCGTGTCCTCTAGCCTCCTGTCCTGTCCAGTCCAGTCTGTCTCTCCACTCTGGTGATCGTCCGTCTGTCTGTCCAGTTGGCTGGTGAGCTAGTCTGCCAGCACCACTCATGGATCAATTCTTCCATGTGTTTATCCAGCTACTTCCTTCCTTCCTCATAAAGCCAACTTCTGTTGGACGCTTGAATTTGGTTGAGATGATCTAGAAACCTGGAAATCCTTTTTTACAAGTCGGGTCTATTGAGGTATAATTTAAAGGCAGTAAAGCTCACCCTTCCAAGGGTGCAGCTTGATGAGTTGTGACAATCCCATATAATCATGTGGTCATCACCACAGTCAAGATACAAAACACTTCTGGGGTGCCTGGGTGGCTCAATGGGTTAAGCCTCTGCCTTTGGCTCAGGTCATGATCTCAGGGTCCTGGGATAGAGCCTGCTCAGCGGGGAGTCTGCTTCTCTCTCTCTTGCTCCCCCTGCTTGTGCTCTCTCTCTCTGTCAAATCAATCAATCAATCAATCTGTAAAAAAAAAGGTACAGAACACTTCCATCATCTTGTCTTCCATCCCACCCACCAATTTTCTGGAGCTCCTTTGTCAACCACTTCCTTATCCTCAGCTCCTTGATGGCTACTGATATGTTTTCTTTCCTTATAGTTTAGCCTTTTCTAGAATGTGATACAAAAGGATTCAAACAGTATGTAGCCTTTTGAGTCTGGCTTCTTTAACTTAATGCATTTGAGATTTATCTTTGTGGGTATATATATCAGTAGGATGTTTATTTTTATTGCAGAGTAGTATTCCTTTGTATGGATATACCATAGTTTGTTTATCAATTCACTCATTGAAGGATATCTGGATGGTTTCCATTTTTTGACAATTACAAATAAAGCTGCTGTAAACATTCACATATAGGTTTTTGTGTAAACTTGAGTTTTCATTGCTCCTGGGAAAATGCTTAAGAGTGAGAGGACTGGTTCATAAGGCAAGTTATGTTTAACTTTATGAGAAAGTGCCAAACTGTTTTCTAAAGTCACTATGCCATTTTGCATTCCCATCAGCAATCTATTAAAGTGCCAGTTGGTCTGCATTCTGATTAACCAGAGGTATTGCCTTTTTAAGACAATTTTTAGCTATTCTAATAGGTGTGTGATGCTATCTTATTGTAGTTTTAATTTACATTTCCCTAATGACTAATAATGTTTGACATCTTTTCATGTGTTTTTTTTGTGTGTGTGTGTGTATATGTTTTCATCCATGTATCTTTGGTGAAGTGAATGTTCACAATTTTTGTCCATTTTAAAATTGGGTCATTTGTTTTCCAATTTCTGAGTTTTAAGAGTTCTCTAGTTTTCTATATGTTCTTTATCAGATATGTGCTTTGTGAATATTGTTCTCCCAAACTGTGGCTTGCCCTTTCATTTCTTAACAGTGTCTTTCAAAGAGCAGAAGGTTTTAATCTTGTTGAAGTACAATTTATCAATTTTTTCTTTTATGGATCATGCTTTTGGTGTCACATCTGTGAAGTCTTTTCCTAACTTAAAATTCATCCTTTGTTTTTTCTAGACATCTCGGGAGATCATGATCCATTTTGTGTTCATTTTTATATGTGGTACAACGTATGAATCAATTTTCTTTTTTTCATGGCTTATGGATGTACAATTGTTCCAGTACTATTTGTCAAGTTATCCTTTCTTCATTGGATTGCCTTTGTGCTTTTGTCAAAAATCAATTGACCATGTATGTAGGAGTCTATTGCTGGACACCATTCTGTCCTGTTGATCTCTGTGTTTATCCTTTTGCCAATAGCAAAAGTCTTGATTACTGTAGCTTTTTTTTTTTTTTTTAAAGATTTTATTTATTTATTTGAGAGAGAGAGAATGAGACAGAGCGAGTACATGAGAGGGGGGAGGGTCAGAGGGAGAAGCAGGCTCCCTGCTGAGCAGGGAGCCCGATGCGGGACTCGATCCCGGGACTCCAGGATCATGACCTGAGCCGAAGGCAGTGGCTTAACCAACTGAGCCACCCAGGCGCCCGATTACTGTAGCTTTATAGAAATTCTTAACATCAGATACTGTGATTTCTCCAACTCTGTACTTTTTCAAAATTGTTTTAGCTTTTCTCTTTCCTTCATTTTTCCAAATAAAGTTTAGAACCAGCTTGGTAGTTTCTACAAAAAAAAAAAAAATGCTAGGATTTTGATAGGGATTTTGCTCAATCTATAGATCAATTTGGGGAAAATTTATATCTTAATAATATTCCAATCCATGAACACAGCACATTGCTCCATCTATTTAGGTTATATTTGAGTTTTCCTTTAGTTTTTATAGTTTTTAGCATACAGATATTGTAATACTTTGCTAGATTTATAACAGTATTTTAGGTATGTTGGTGTTATTATAAATGGTTTCTTTAAAATTTTAATTTTCAATTGTTCATTGCTGGTATATAGACCAACAATTGATTCTTATATATTAATTTTATATACTTTGAGCTTGTTAAACTCACTAATCTGTTCTAGTAACTTTTGTGTGATTTTGGAGATTTTCTACGTAGACAGTTGTGTCCCAGGAAATGGAGACAGGTTTATTTCTTCCTTTCTATCTGTATTTTTTCGATTTCTTTTTCTTGCCTTATCGCCCTGGCTGTGATCTCTAGTACTGTGTTGAATAGAAGTAATTTTTGATTCTTCTGTTTTTTCTTTTGCTCTCAACTCCACTCAGTCTGTCTTTGTGATTAAACTTCCAAAGTATATCCAGAATCTGAACACTTCTCACCATCTCTTCTGCCACAAGCTCTCTTGCCTAAATACATCCATCATCTCCTCATTGCTGTCCCTACCTCCCTCTTGTCCCCTGTTGTCCCTTCTCCACAGAGCAGCTGATGTCATATTTATATTTCAATTAGAACAAAACTCAAACATCTAACCACAGCCTGTAAGGTTCTATAAGAGTTGGCCCCTGATCTCTTCTCTGACTTCATTCTCTTCACTTTCTGCACCTCAACCATATGAGGCTTCTTGCTCTTCCTCAAACATGCTGAACATATTCTCACCTTGGAACCTTTCTACTTGCTTTACCTCTGTCTGTCTGCTTCCTTTGAATTGTTCCAGTTTTGCTTCAAATGCCACCCTCTCAAGGAGGCCTTCTTTAACCCTCTGAGTGAACACAGGCCTGCCGGTCACCCCCTAGCTTTTTATTCCAATTTTATCTTCCTCATAGCACTTATCAGTGCCTAAAATTATGTTTTCCTTATATAAGTGTTTGTTTTATATCTTTTTCTGCTCAAGGACAGGGATTGTATCTATGTCGTGTGCCCCAGGCTAGATCAACATCTATTCTATATGTCAATAAGCAACTATGACATATTTAAGTGTTTACTGACCAAATTCTTTCAGTTCTATGACCCTATGAGTGGGTGAGATGCTCTCTCCAACTTACCTCTCAACAAACTGGGTGCACTTTTCAAAAAAAAAGATTGAGTTATTTACTTGAGAGAAAGAGGGAGGGAAGGGGCAGAGGGAGATGGAGAGAGAAACTCAAGCAGACTCCATGCTGAACATAGAGTCCAACATGGGGCTCGATCTCATGACCCTGAGATCACAGCCTGAGCTGAAACCAAGAGTCAGACACTCAACTGACTGGGCACCCACGTGCCCCTGGGCACACTGCTTAAGAGGACTGTTGTTTCATATGTGTTGAGTCTACTTCCTGAGCTCCCATGCACTCCCCTCCTGACAACAGTTTGACTTTGGCTGCCATCACTTTTTCTGGTAAAGGCAGTCTATGTTCTCCTTAAGACAAGGCCAGCCCAGTCCTTGCATTACTAGAGACAGAGCATATGCCTTTACTGCAGCTGGTTTCTCCTTCTCTGATGAACTCTCTTTCCTCTTGGCTTCTGAGATACTGCATGTGACTGATTCTCCTCTCATCTGTCTGACTATTCCTTTTCCCATCGGTGGTAGACTATTGTTTCTTTCTCCTTATCCTTAGATATTGGTGCTCTCTATGTTTATGGTGTGGACCCACTACCTGTTCAACTGACCTTTTGATTTTACTGACTTTTTACAAGCCATGTCTTTCAATGACTATTTATGGGGCTCCCAGTAGGTGTCAGGCCCTGGGAAGACATAGGTGAGAAAGCCGAGCATGGTCCTTGCCCTCTTGGAGCTCATAGATCAGAATGTAAGCCTCATGGTCATTGCTGCCTCTCCAGCATCTAATCTAATGCTAGACACTCAACACATATTTGGTGAATGAGTTCATACATGGGGTAAAGAGACAATCAGCAGGAACTACACAAATATTTATATAATTGTAATGATCATAAGTGCTATAGTGGGGAGATACAGGATGCTATGAGTATGTAAGTCCAGGAAATCTGATTTAGTTGGAATTGTGAGTCCTGGAAAATGCTCAGTAAGAAGACACAGAGGTTTAGCCATGAGAGATGAGCAGGTGTTGGTGAGTCAAGTGCAGATACTGGCAGATTAGAAGATCTGATCTGGTGGTGGGAAGCTGAGGAAATGCCCAATTTGATGGTTTCTGTGTCTCTATGAACTGTAAGGGAAATTTATCTACTGAGAATGGAGGATGGGTACAGAGAAGATTGGAGGTTTACAGAGAGACATGAAGGTGTGAAGAATGTGGGGAATGTAGGGGTGAGCTTAAATGTAGTAAGATTTCCAGACATTGCCCTTTGAAGTAGGAGATCATTGATTCATGGTGATTCCAGGCTGCTCAGTGGTGTGATTTCTTCAATGCATTCAACCTCTTGGGTCAAGTTGTGAAGAAGGGACAGTTGTGCTCATTCAGGGCTGGGCTTTTATTATGTGAGTGTAATGGCCAGAAGGATGGGCAGGGGAACTCGACGACATTTGTAAAGAAGGACTATAATGACAAATTATGGAATTTAAGCTAGATGAGCAGGAAAGTAAAGTCAGGTACCCAATGACTCTAGATTTACTTGGGACAACAGTGTGTTGAGCTTAAAATACCCACTTCCTTACACACTTTTTCATCCAGACTGGCATGTGAAAGAGTTCTGGCCAATGACATATATGGATAAGCTGCTGGGTGTGGCTTTTCTGTGGGTGTTTTAAAGAGGAAAAACTCATGTGGGGTGTGCCTTCTGTTCTTTGTCCTTCTTCATTTGTAGAATGAGATGGAGAGACTAGAGGTGAAGCTACTATCTTGGAGATCACGAGTGTCTCTGTTAACCATTGCCACAATAATGCTGTAAAAAAACACCCCAAAACTTAATGTCTCATGAAACTCTTGGTTGTCTGCAATTCAGCTGATCTAGGCAGGGCTGGTTGGCCAGCTCCACTTCAGGCTGCAGCAGTTGGGGTGGCGCGGTTCCAAGTGTCTCTTATCCTCCCTCTAGGGCACATTCTTCTCATGGGCAGTGGAAGAAGCCCAAGAGGACAAGTGAAAATTCACAAAGTCTCTTTTAAGGCCTAGGCTTAGAGCTGTTACATAGTCACTTTCAACCTAATCCTATTGGCCAAAGTATGGCTAAACCCACAGCCAAAGCATGGGGACGTATTTATCTCATTTAGTAGGAAAAATTGCAGAGTCACATGATAAAAGGCAAGAGCAAAGGAGGAGCAAAGCATTGGGGTCAGTAATGTAATTCACGACAATGGAGGTGAACGCTACCCTCAAAACATGGCAGATCAGGAAGCCAAAAGGAGTCTGATGACTTCTTCAAGCTAGCCTCTATATTGTTAGGGAAGGACAAATCAATTCCTACTTGGTTAAGTCACTGTAGTTGGATTTCCATTACATGAGTACAATTTCTGAGTTATATAGGGAGCTTAAGGATGGGAAGAAAGTGGAGGGACCCCTGGTTTGGAGCCTTGGTGGGATCAAAGACGGGTGCCCATGGAAAGAAATTCAAATGGGAAAACATTTTGGTTGGAGAGTGGGTATTTTTAATTAGTGATTTCAGAGGTTGTGCAGTTCCTGGTAGTGACAACTCCTGAAGTGCAACAAGCATGGAAGGGAGGACTCTGGAGATGAGGAGGTCAAGAACTGATAAGCCAGCATCCAGGAAGGATTTCCCCATCTGGATACTCAAGACATCACACATGCGTTGGGTAGAAAAAAGACCGGGATCCAGGGTCGGAAGCCTTCCCTGTATGAGGACGAGTGGTCAGTAGAGAACTGAAATGAGAGAGCCACTGGGTGGGGTAGCCAGATGGCAAGGGTCTCAAAGGAGCCAGGGGTTTACAAGATGATGGGGGGAGAAGTGAGGATGCCCAATTTCATATTTACAGTGCAGGCTGCCCCTTAAGATGTAGACACACAGAACAACCCTCTAGATATTTGCATTTCATGCTCCCCAGGCATTTGCAGTTCAACATATCTGAGGCCAGACTCATCATATTTTCTTTGCAAACCCACCTCTCTTCCTGCTGCCACCCACTCACTCAAACCGGAAACCTGTGGATCCTTTCAGGATCTCCCTCTCCCTCATCCTGTCATTACATCCTACTAATTTTATATCACAAATATGTTCCAACCCATCCCCTCTTTTCTGTACCCTATTGCAGACCTCCATCATCTCCTACCAGCTCCTCTTCCTTGTTCCCCTAACCATGCTCCCCACCTCCAGTATCTCCCCATGAAATCCATTATCTGACACCTCAGGGAACCACTCCAATGTTGGCTGAATTTGAAATCACACTCAGCACAAGAGACAATCATGAAATACCTGCTTTGTCTCTCAGACTCATGAATATGAAAATGGATTTCTGAAGCTAGCAGGGTGGGGGAATAGGTATAAGGAATAAGGGTGGGTTGTCCTGAGAGGCAGGGGCTCACCCGGGGAAGTCCATGCCTGTCCAGTCTTGGGGCAAGATGAGAGGTGAGCCCTCTCTGTACACCAAGTGGATGGTCGCGGTTGTAGGGGAGACCAAAATAGCCTGGCGTCGCTAGCTGCCTTGGAGGTCCCACAGATGTCTGAGTGTGGGACAGTGAGCGGATGTCTAGCGGAGAGGCCTGGGGGAGGGGAGGCCAGATGGCAAGATGTGGGGGGTGAGGATGGTGGAGAGGGGCTGGCAGCAGCTGGGAAGGATCAATGGCTTTTCCCTTTCTGTGTTTGCCTGTGTTGCTATCCCTGCTCAGATGAAAGAAATTCAAATAGTTATTGATTCGCACTGAGCGGAGAGCGTGGGGATGTGGTCTGGCTTCCTTACAGCTGCACCCAGCCCCAGCGTCCTCCCCTGGGCCCTGCTCAGCCTATTCCCAGCCCCTGTCCCCGCACCTACCCTAGTCTTTGGCTTGGGGAGGCCATGTGCTCAGTTAAAAATACTTCCCTACTCGCTTTTTCATTCAAAGCAGCCATGTGAAGCAGTTCTGGCCAAGGAGATGCAAACAGAAATTTCTGGGACGTAAGTCCAGACTCCGCCACCCCTCCACCGCCTGCCACCCACCCTCCCACCATTTAGCTCAAGGTGATGGAGACAGATTTGACCAGGGGTCCCAAACTGTGGGGACAGAGAGCCAATGCCAGCCTGCCCTGCCCCGGGAGCTAAGAATGGCTTTTACTTTTTTAAAGGGTTATAAAGGAAAACAAAGACGAGTATGTGGCAGAGACTGTGTGTAGCTTTTGAGGCCTGAAGCATTTGCTATCTGGCAAAAGTTTTACTTTACAGCAAACTTTTGCTGAGCCCTGGTTTACACTGTTGTCCTGCTTGTGTTTTTTGCAGGCGAATTTCCCCTTAGTCTGAGCGTTAGGAGCGAAGAGGCTTGGGCTTCCTCCCCGCGGACCTCAGCCCTCTGCAGTCTCCACCCCCTGAGGGACGGGAAAGGGGTCAGTCTCCTCAGTGAGAGCCTACAGCTGCTTTGCAAGGGCTGCTGTGGCCCCAGTCGCCACCCCCCCACCCCCCGCCCACCTCCTCATCCTCTGGGCAGACACACAGGGATGCCTTGACCAGCGGAGGCCAGTCAAGGACGGGCTCCTTTCTAGGAGTTGTTCAGCGGGGCAATGGCCGCAGGGCAGACGGGGTCCAGATGCTGTGTGTCCCTCACAGGGTGGTCTCCTGAGGCACACACAGCTCCTGGCCTGGGGCTCGTCCCGACTTCTCAGCAGCCTTCAGCTTTGTCGGCAGGACTGCAGAACTCGTGGGGGCCTGGCAGTAAGGGACAATCCAAGGGTTTTAGTCCCCAAGGTGTTGTCATCCTTGCTGGGGGACCGAGGGCAAGCCAGCACACTTCTCAGAGTCTCAACTTCCCCAGCTTTAAAATGGGGATAACCATAATTCCCTGCAAGGGCCATTTCAAGTATTTAAAATAAAAGATTCTGGTTCTGTATCAGTATTTAGTAGAAATAAATGATTAGAAAAAAATTGCACGGTAAATAAATTTCTGGCCTGCTTTCCCCTGGCTCAGAGGGTGGACATGCCAGTGTAGACCGGGAAGACGGGCGTTGTCATGCCCGCTCTCAGGGCCGAGTCCCCTTGGGCAGGGCCCTGCTGAAGTTCACAGAGTGGGCTTGAAGTCACTACCACGGGTCAATGCAAGGAAAGGGTCTGGGGAGCACAGCTACACCTGAGGGAATGTGTGTATGGAACGGCCCCACCTCAGGGCCAGGTGCTGGGAGGAAAAAGGCCACGGCTCGTGGGAGGTGCTGAGCTCGCAGCTGACCCCACCCCATGGGATGTGCAGAAATCAGCAGGAAGGGGCATCGATCGCCATCGGCAGCTGGGCCACGTGGGCTGCCCATCGATTGGAGGCCTGTCTCTCCCTACCCTTCCCTCCCCCTTCCCCGGTGGGCAGCGAGAGTCTCTATTGCCTTCCGCTGCTTCTGACAGCACCTGGGAGGGGAGGGGAGAGGAGAGGAGGGCAGAGAGAGGCACCAAGAAATCTTCCTGATCCCCCTGGACAAAGAGATCTGGCAGCTGTGCGTAATTCGGGACTCCGATAATCCTTAATCCAGCCCCATTTGCACATAAATGCAGCGCCTGGCTTCTGACCCCGGGGGTCCTGGGAGCTCTTTGGGGGGTTTGCTCCCCTTTATTTACTCTCTGAGTTTTCATTGGCAGAAAGCCCCTCTGGCCTCCTGGCACTGAAAGGAAGAGGATTTCCCAAAGAAGTCCCTTTCTTGGGATGGGAGAGAATCCCTGCAAATGGAGCTCCCCAGTATCCAGGGCTCCAGACGGGCCCCCAGAAAGGCTGGGAGGGGGTGCCCAGGGGGCTGGCGCGACTGGCTCTGCGGTGGGTGGGACCTCAGCTTTCCGGAGCCTCGAAACGTGTAGGGCAGAGAGAGGGGACAGGCATCTCAGGATTTGGAGACAGAAAATCTGCAGCTGCGGAAAACAGCCCCTTGCTGGTCTTACTTGGGACGGACACAGAGACACAGAGAGGTGTGTGTCTCTCTCTGACATTTATTGAGAATGTGCCCGGTACCGTACTCAGTGTTTTCAAAACATGATGTCACCTTATGCCATGACAGCCCTTCAAAGTAACATAGCTACGATTATCCCTATTTTACAAGGAAGGACGCGGAAGCTCGGATAGTGGAAGTGAGTTACTCAGTATCTTCGTGGTCCTTAAGTGTTAGTTCTCCTGTGTGACTCCAGAAGCAGAGCACTCCCATGCTGCAGGCTGCCTTGGTTCTTCCCATTGCTGGCTTGCCCCTCAGACACCGGAGGATGCCAGGGACAGGCCGAGCCATCTTCCAGGAACTTGGGGTGGTGGCTAAGGGCTTAGGTTGTAGTCAGATTCCTGTAGTCTGGGCTCAAATTCCATCTGTGCCGCTCCTCAGGCTTTCAAGGGAGCTGGTGCTAGGCCTCCTCTGGCCACTCCCCTCCCCTCCAGGGCCAGGAATCCACAGGAAGGGCCCACCTGGAAACCTCTAGATGACGATCGCGTTCCAGGTACCTGGGACACCAGAGTTCCCCACCCAAATGGCCCCCACCCACTCCCTCCATCGATTGGAGGCCTGTCTCTCCCTCCCCTTCCCTCCCCTTCCCCGGTGGGCAGCGAGAGTCTCTATTGCCTTCCGCTGCTTCTGACAGCACCTGGGAGGGGAAGGGAGAGGAGAGGAGGGCAGAGAGAGGCACCAAGAAATCTTCCTGATCCCCCTGGACAAAGAGATGTGTTTTTTGTGTTTTTTGCAGGCGAATTTCCCCTAAGCCTGAGCGTTAGGAGCAAAGAGGCTTGGGCTGCCTCCCCGTGGCCTGTGTGAGCCTCTTCCTTGGGTCTGTCCTCCGGGGGCGGGCCACATGGGGGGTATTCTGTGTGGACAAAGGAGGAAGCCAGGCAGTGGCACATGGGGGACTCTGCTGAGTCCAAGAATCTAAACGCAAATCCGTCTTTCCAGGTCCTTGTGAATGTTTACGTGGGAAGGGATTTCATTACATATATTTGTAATTTTTGAAAGTTCAAGCTTAGATATTTGGGCCTCCCTTTGTGCTCGTCAGATGTGAGGGGTGACCCGGCTCGGAGTCTAGAACCAGACTGCCCACCTCGGTTCGAGTTCTGGGTTCTGCCCTTACTAGCTATGTGGCCTTGAAGGAGTTACTAAGTCCTTTTGTGCCTCCTGTTTTTTTCATCTGTAAACTAACAGCACCGACCTCCTAAGGTTATTGCAAGAATTCAGAAAGATTCTACATGTGAAGTACCTAGAAATACTGCCTGGAATGCAGTGAATGCCGACGTGGATTTTGCCTCTTTCCATTTCAGGGTGGCTGTATTTAGAAGGAGCTGCTGTTGCTTCATGCAGCCCCGGTGGCCGCAAGGGTGTGGGGTGGGGAGGCGCTCAGGAGGGACACAGAGCACTGCGGTTGAGCTTCGGGCTTCTGCCACTCTTGCTATGTCACCCTTTACACAGTCCTTAACCTCTCTATGTCTCTTTGCTCATCTTGCAAATGGGGATGATTTGACCTACATCAAGACGGAAAGCAGATAAGGATTCAGTGAGAAAATATCTGGCCGTGCCCGACACAGTACCCAGCACATGGTAGAGAGTTGACAGTTTTCCAGTTCTTCTTGTAAAACATCCCCGTTTCGTTCTCTTGTCCTCCCTTCCTTCTCCACTCCTCGCTTAGATGCATAGGCATTTGCCTCAGTTCCTCTGTGCAAGCACATGAGCTGAGGTTTCCAGACTGGGATACCGATGCTCAGGGAGGGAAGTGATTTTCCCAAGGTCACACAGTGATCAGTGGAGGAGTCAGGGCTTGGGCCACCAGCAGTGGGGAGGACAGAGGGATGTTCCCACCCACTGTGCACTCACTCTGTGGTTGGTACTCAGGTACTGGTACACAGTGCCCATGGTCACCCCAGGAGGTGGGGAGCCTTACAGACACCCCCCCTTTTACAACTGATGAGATGGAGCCTTAAGGGTGTGCAGAGACCTTTCTATAGTAGATTTCTCTCAGCTGCCAGTTTTCTCTTTTGGAAAGTGTGATAAGTAAGCATTCCTAAAGCTGGCTCCAGCTTTGAGCAGGTTCATCTTTGTGACCTGATTTCTCACTGTCTCCCAAAGGATGGGCATAATGACTATGCGATGATTGGTACCTTCTCTCCCTGGATTGGACACCGGTTTCAAGAATTCCCTGAGGGGCTAACCTCTAATTTCAATATGTTAATGTGTGGAATCTAACGGCATATTTATTTCTTATGTAGATGCTAGTTATTTACATGGGAAACTGATTTATCTATTAGATAATTAGTAAACTTCAATAATTGCAAAAACCTTTTAGCAATCAGTTGACATTTAATTAACATACAATAACTGTCTTATTAAATCTACATTAAATGCCTATTGGAGTTAATTAAAACTCATACCTATGACTCCACATTCTTTGGGAATCCTCATTAAAGCCCACCAGTAAGAATGCGGATGGGAAAAATCCCAGGAAAGCAGTTTTTAATGGAGTTACTTGAGTCCATGAACTGGACTCACGCATTTATTCAGCACCTGCTATGTACTTAAAGGCAAGCAAGACAGAAATGGGCCTTGCCTTCAAGGAATATACAACTGAGTGGGGGATATGGAGATTATTCAAATAGTCACACTGACAAATGTTTCTCTGTAACTCTGACAGGTACAATGAAAGGCAGGTAGGCAATGGGAAGACCCAGAGTAGGAGGATTTTACTTGGTCTTGGGAATCAAGGTGGCTGCTTGAGCTATCTAGGGAAAGAGGGACGAGGAGGTGCTCCAAGCAGAGGGAAATGCATCTGCAAAGGCTCTGGGGAGGGAGGGAACATGGCCAGTAGGAGGGACTAAAGGCCATTGTTGTACAGCAAGGAACAAAGAAGAACATGGAGGTAAGGAGTCTAGGCCTTCTCCTACAAGCAACAGGAAGTGGGAATTAGTGTGTGTGTGTGTGTGTGTGTGTGTGCATGTGAGTAGCATGATTGGATTTGTGTTTAGAGAAGGTATTCTGGCTGCAGCTAGGAAATTGGATTGGAGGGGGACCCAAACGGGTCTGTCCAAACCAGTCAGGAGGCTGTAGCTGTGGTCCAGTAGAGAAACTCCAGTAGCTTGGGCTGGATGACAGAAAGTGGTGAGGATTGCGGGGGCGGATATTGAAACATTTGATGCTCAACAGGAGGTGGATTGCAAGGGAGGGACTCAGGGAAACCTCTATGTGTCTGACTTTTGCAACTGGCTGGCTGGTGCCATTCACTGGAAGCAGGAGCACCAGAAGAGGTTCAGATTTGGAGTGAAGAACAGGCGAGTCTTGAATATGTTGAGGATGAGATGTCTAAGAAAAAATGTGAAATAGACATGTATATAGGCCTTGAACTCAGAGGAAAGTTAGGGCTGAAGATTTAAAAGAACCTCATGCTTGGGTTTACTCCAGAGACCGGATTTAACTGGTCTGAACTGCAGGTGTTTCTAGCATGCAGCCCAGTTTGAGAACAACTAGTCTAAGTGAGAAGCATAGACTTGATGTCCACTGCCTTGAGCTGAGCATCTCTAGCTCGTTCGATTCACCTCTACCAGAGCCCATTCTCATCTGCCCATATACATGGGCTCCTATTATTGTTGATGCTATAAATAATAATCATGTCACCCAGGGTACAGAGGGCTTACTATGCTCTAGGACTGTCTTGAATGCTTTTCTTCCTCTCTTTCATTTGATCTTCACAACAAAACTGTGAGCTAGGTATTATCTCTATTTTACAGGCAAGGAAGTGGAAGCTCTAAGAGGTGTAGTGCTTTGCTCACTGTCACGCAGGTAGTACTTAGTGGATTTGAACCCAAATCCGTTGGACTCCCAAGTCTTCATGCTCCATCACTATGGTGTGCTGCCAGTCTCCCAGGGCAACCAGGGAGAGGTTCTTTAATGTGGCTGTTTCACAGGGGTAAGTCTGATGAGCAGGATGGAAGGATCCATGACTGCCATATATGCCTTGGGTGCTGGTCCTCAGCAAGAAGCTCCTGTTATTTGCTGGAGAAAGACAAGAGGCAGGTTTGCCAGTGGCCCTCTCCCTTCCCTATGAGCTGCCTTGGTTTGGAGCCCATACAAAGCTAACAGAGAAGAAAGAATAGAATTCACATGTGTTGAATAGGTCAAGAAATTATTGTAATGGACCCCAGTTCACCTGTATATTATCAAACCTTTGTTGAAAAGCCAGCACTTCAGGGCACCTGGGTGGCTCAGTCGTTAAGCGTCTGCCTTCGGCTCAGGTCATGGTCCCAGGGTCCTGGGATCGAGCCCCACATCGGGCTCCTGGCTCAGCGGGGAGTCTGCTTCCCCTCTCCCACTCCCCCTGTTTGTGTTCCCTCTCTCACTGTGTCTCTCTCTGTCAAATAAATAAATAAAGTCTTAAAAAAGAAAAAGAAAGGCCAGCACTTCTCAAAACATATTCCAAAATTAAATGGTATTACTTGAAGGGAAAAAAAGGGCTTTTGTGGTCAAATAAGTTTAGATATTGTCGGACCAGTCAGTTCCTTTATTATGCTTCCATGAAGCTCCAAGAGGGGTGGAGAGTATGCGGTTTCCTGATCTTATTTAAACCAAAGAATGCTGCTTTGCCTTTATCTATCTATTTATTTATTTATTTGACAGAGAGAGACATAGCAAGAGAGGGAACACAAGCAGGGGGAGTAGGAGAGGGAGAAGCAGACTCCCCGCTGAGCAGGGAGTCCGATGCGGGCTCCATCCCAGGCCCCCGGGATCATGACCTGAGCTGAAGGCAGACGCTTAAGGACTGAGCCACCCAGGACGCCCCTCCTTTATCTTTTATTAAAACAGAGCATCTAGCTCAGAGTTTCTCAAAGGCTGGGTCCCCAAACCACATGCATGAGAGCCACCTGAGGGGGGATTCTTAAAAATGCAGCCTTAGGTCCCCTCCCAGACCCTCAGACCCTTCATAGAAATCTCCCCAGATGGGGCCCAAGAGACCTGCAGTTTTATCAAGTGCACCAGACTATTCTAGTACTCACTACGCTTTTATAACCACTCTCCTGGAACGCTAATGTTCTGAGAAACACACTTTGGGAAATGCTGCTATGGACTGGGTACATCGTTATCTTCCATGAATTGCTATTTTAAAGTGGGTATAGATGCTATAATAAGCAAAATACAAATTTGCTCGAATTGTTCCCCAAACCCAGAGTCTTTTCTGTTAAACACTGATGTTCTTGATCAGGGGGCTAAAAGTATAATCACCCTTCTGTGGGAGGTCGGTGGGACATCTGGAAGTTAACAAGGGGTTCTCAAAATGTGGGCTAGAGCAGCAGAAAACCCCCCTACTGCAGGGGCTGTCTGGCTGAGCTCTGCACAGCCCGGGATTCCGTATGTAGGGGGTCTCCAAAATCATTAGCGAGGGGAAGGGAAAGGTAACTCTGCCCGTTGGTTTCAATCAGAGCAGTTTTACTATGATCTGTTTAAATTTTGTTTGAAATCAGGGTCTAGATGCTTTAAAAAAAAAAAAGTTGGCTGATGCACTTCCTTCATTTGTCGGAGGAGGAATCTGTGACCCAGAGAGGGAAAGGGACTTTTCTAGAGTCACCCAGCGGGCCAGTGGCAGAACCTCCTGAGCCTCCCCGGCCAGCACTTGGCCTGAATCGCTGCGCAGAGTGTCAGGGCTGTTAAGATGCAGCCCACGGCCTGTGCGGCCAAAGTCAGCTGTAAGTCAGAGCTGGGACGCAGCCCGGGGAGAGCCGGCGCCGTCCTCCTTGGGGCTGACCTCCCTCCCTGGCCTCACCGTTCCTCTCCTCGATGCCTTTTCTGAGCACCTAAGCATATGTATGAAGCGGAAATCAAACGCCTGACTCGGACTTGACAGAACTGCTGAACTAAGAGCCATATCATGTCCTCTACTGAAGGACATCACCTTGTCAAGATAAAGCTTGGTAAACGTTCCACAGAAAGCCAGGCTTCCAGGGCAGGATCATGTATATTCATGGGGACTCCGAGCCTGCCCACTGCCCCGCCGCAGGCTTCCTGCCAGCCCGCTGACCAGCTGGGCAGCCCCGGAGGCTATGGTGCGAAGGGGACATGGTTCCTCTCCTTTGCTCTCACCTCCAGACCCTCTCCCACCTCCAGACCCTCTTACTCAACTGTGCTTTTGCCCCGGGCCGTCCCAGCCTGTGACTCCTTTTCCCCTTTCTCCCCTGCTTGGAGAAGACTCATTGTCCCTTTATGGTCCAGCTCAAAGGTCCCCCCTTCCTGAGACATCTCCCGGCCCCTGCAGACTGATCTATCACTCCCTCCTTCTGGCAACCAGGCAACAGCCCAGAGTTCCAGTACAGCCTCCCTCACGCACTTTGAATGCTCGCTTACCTGTCTCTTTCCCCCTTTCCACCCAGAGCTCCTGGAGGTCAAGGCAGCACCCCCCGAACCCAGCCTAGGGCCTGGCCCTGAGCGGGGACCAGAACGTGTGGACTGATGCTCTGGTGGCGATTCTTCTGTGAGTCGTGCGCTAGCGCAGCTGTAACGAAGGACCACAGTCTGGGGGCTTCAGTGACAGACTTTTATTTTCTCGTAGTCTGAGGCTGGAAGTCTGAGATCAAGGTGTGGGCAGGGTTGGTTTCTTCTGAGGCTTCTGTCCTTGGTTTGTAGATGACAGTGTTCTCCCTGCGTCATCACGCGGTCTGCCCTCTGTTCTTGTCTGTGTCCTAATCTCCTCTTCTTGTAAGGATACTGATCATATTGGCTTAGGTCCACCCCAAATGTAATCACTCCTCTAATGATCCTATCTCTAAATACAGCTATATTCTGAGGTACTGGCGGTGAGGACTTCAACATATGAATTTTGGGGGACATAACTCAGCCTACAACACTGTGTAACAAAATTTCCTCCAAACTTAGCATCTTAAAATGGCAATGTTAATATGCTCATAGATTCTGTGGGTCAGGACACCACGTGGATGGCTTATCTCTGCTCTACGACATCTGGGGTCTTGGCTAGGACAACTCCAAGGCTGGGGGCCAGAATCCTCCAAAGGCTCATGCACTCACACATCTAGCATGTGGGCTGGGATGCCACAAAGACTGGGATTGGGACTGAAATGCCTACATGTGTCTTTTCCTCCAAGGTGGCTTGGCTTCCTCCTGGCATGGTGGCCTCCAGGGAGTTGGATCTCTTACCTGGTGGCTCAGGGCTCCAAGAGCAAATGTTCTAGTGAACAAGGTGGCGTCACATCACTGTTTAGTACCCAGCCTTGGGGTCATACAACTCACTTCCCTTGGGCTCTATGGGTTGAAGCAGTCACATGCTCACACAGATTCAAGGGGAGGGAAATCAGGCTCCACCCACCTTTGATAGGGCAGTGACAAGGCCACCTGGAGAAGAGCATGTTGGAAGTGGAGCATCGTTGTGGCCATCTTTCTTTTTTTTTAAAAAAAAGATTTTATTTATTTATTTGTCAGAGAGAGAGAGAGAGAGAGAGCACAAGCAGGGCAAGTGGCACGCAGGAGAAGCAGGCTCCCAAGGAGCAGAGAGCCCGATGTGGGACTCGATCCCAGGACAGATCCCTCGATCCCGAAGGCAGATGCTTAACCGACTGAGCCACCCAGGGGTCCCGTGGCCATCTTTTTAGAAAACGTAGCCTGCACGACTGAGCTAAATAGAATTCAAAGGCACACTTTGCCGTCATTACAGGACGTTTTGGAGTTGGTTGCATGTCACGGGAAAACAATGCTGGTCCCGTTGTTTTCCCTGCAACATTATTTTGCACATTCATATGTTTTGGGGTTCAGTGTCTTTAATCTTCATGTTTACCTGGGATAATGACCACACCTATCACCTGTCCCCCATCAGCTGCTAGCTGTGAGGCTTTGGAGGTCAGTGAACTTGCAGAGCATCCAACACAGGGCCTGGAGTACTGTCAATACCCATGGTTTTTGAGTTCCCTGCGTGTTGAACATTTAGACTCATCTGTCTCATCTGCATGCATTTCTCCAGTGCCTGCAGGGGGCCCGACACTATGTTTAGGAACTTATCTATCACTTGCACAGTAAACAGTATTTGTGGATTTTGTCATTCAGTAAACACGGTCATCGTTCAGTCATTCAACAAACACCATGACGCATCCGCCGCAGGGGAAGAAGAGGCTGTTGGCAGAGGGGCCGCTCTCCGGTGAACGCCATGCTCAAGATGCATCGGGCAGAATTCTAATAGCCTCCGTGTGTTTCATTTTGCCCATTACGACACCATTATATTTTAAAGCTTGTCTTTCTAACTCTCTTATTTTTCTTCTAGACTGCGCTCCGGCTCTATGGCTCCAGTTTCTCTAACCATTAGGAGGGTATTATAGTTACTGGAGATTCATCTATCATTTTATGAGCCTCTTTCAAGAGAGGAAATAACAGGTTGTTTCAAGTGTGAAGTGGCGTCTCACAAAGCCCTGTGGAACAGGCGTCCTGTTCCCGGGGGAGCAGGCAAGCGGTGTTTATCTTTGACACAATAAGCAAAAGATCAGAAATGATTACAACAAATGGCAGAGTAAACAAACCATCCGCAGCAAAGGGCACCTGCCCAAACGCCGGAAATTGGATCCACACACAGCTGCCACTTCCAGACTGCGGCCCTGACAGCTCCTTCCCGCCTCGGAGGGTTGCAGAGGGTGGCAGGACCCACGCTCTCTCTGTTCCTGCCCTAAATGTCTTGGCTGGAGGGACCCAAACCTGAATCCCTTCAGGGGCTCGTGTGCCCTTAGACTTAAGTCCAGCCTCCTTGACCCTGGCTCAAAAAGCCCTCATGAGTTTGTCTGTGTGATCCACTGCTTTGTCCCCATCGCCTAGAACAATGTCTGGCATAGACCAGACATTCAGTAAATATTTGTTGGCAGAGGGGATGAATGGTCTGCCTACCTCCCCAGCTCCATCTCTTGCTTCCCCCTCCCTCTGGTCTCTCCTGAATTTCTTTTAGTTCCTAGAACATGGCGTACTTTGCTTTTCCCTCCTTTGTGTGTTCTGCCTCCTCTGCTTGGAACGCTCTCTTTCCTTCTTCCTGGCTAGCTCCACGCCCCCTGTAGGTCTCAGCTTGGATGCCCCTACCTACAAGAAGCCCTGAGCCCAGTGCCCCCAGGCCTGCCTACCCCGACAGCACTGTCTCTAGCACATTCCTTTTTGGAGCCTCTTGTCTACCTCCCCACCAGGATGTAAGCTCTCTGAGGGCAGCGATGGTGTTTTGCTCACTGCCAACCGTCAGAGACTCACGCTCCCTTCCACAGTGTATGGCGGCTGCAGGGAGGCAGCTGCTCAGCCAGAAACTGCCCTTCTCCACGTGGTTGACTGCCTTTTGTAGTGGAAGGTCAGTGGAAATGATATGTGTCCCTTCTGGGTTACATAGAACCCAGTCCTGGGGCACCCAGTCCTTCACATCCTCTTTCTTCCCTCATTCTTGAACTGGATGCAAAGGATCTAGTGAAGAGCTTGGAGGAAGCACTAGCCGGAAGCACCAGGGTCCCCAAGGTCCCCGGGAGAGATGACCAGAGGCAACATATGCATTGGATGTTGCAGGAGTGTCAAATGAGCTCTTACCTTGTTAAGCCACGATATTTGGGGGATGCTTGTTACAGCGGCTGGCACTAGCCAACTAATCAATCTACTGCATTGCCTCAACAGGAATTTGTTATGAGTTTCCAGGCCACACAGCCTCATACGGTGTCTGCACAGCTCTTCCCTGGAACCCTTGGTATGGCTGTGGGGAGGAGTTTGGGAATCAGTTCACACCATCATTAAATTTATTGGAGTAAATCATCAGTTTATTGGAGTAAATGGATTGAGTCTTGTACCACTGAGCAACATAAAGAGTCTTTGCTCCTGGACAGAAATGGCATCTTACTTAAAATAGGCAAATAATGGCGCTGACATAGCATATTAAATAGGGTGAGCATTACCCTCTCCCTCAATCCTTATCTGATTAAGTCTTGTAGATTCCAGTTTTTCCTTTGTCCTCTACCCAGCTCCACAGCCTGGCTATGGTTCAGTCCTTCTCATCCCTCCACAGAACCACCCGAGATAGCCTCTGGACGGGTCTGCCCCTCTCCAGGGTCAGGTGTGGTCCCTGTGCTCACCTGTCTTGCATCACAGCCAACCGGTTCTTCTAAAACCCAGAACTGACCTCTTGGCTACCTGTTGCCTTCAGAAGTCCATACTCCTTACCGAATATTCGAGACCCTTCAAGGTATGATTTCTGCTTCTCTTTCCCATCTTATTTTCCATGAGTCTCCTTTATCCATACAGTTTCAGAGAACCTAAGCCCCTCCTCTCCCATTCATGCCCTGGGTATTTCTGCATCAAAGACTTTGCTCAGGCCTTTCCTCCCATCACTGCATGGCCAGGCTTCAAGGCTTCACCCAAATGCCACCTTTTCCTGGAAGCCTACCTAGATTGTCCTCTGAAATCTCATAGCCCCTTAGCTGTGTCTCCCTTAGGATCTCTCTTAGCCTGTGTATCCCTGAAACCAGAGCCTGAAGAACAGGGTCTTGTGTGTTAATTTTTTTAGAAAGGGGTGCCAGGGAGTAAAATGAGGAAGCAGGGAGAGGCTGAACAGCTTGCTCAAGGTCCTGTGGTTGTGCACAGGAGGGCTGGGATTTGGATCTAGGTGGTGGTCTGATTCCTGCATCTGGGTGTATCCTCCCTGGGTGCAGCAGGCAGTATGTAGGACAGGATGGGGTGGCTGCCAGGGACGTCCTTACCACTCAGACCCTGCAAGCTAGAAGGGGCATGGGTTTGTTGGGGTTTATGTTCGCAAAAGCTTCAATAAAAGTCTGCAAATGTAACATTCTTATTAGCTCCTGCCTCTGCCCACAGGGGAGGAATGGAATGAGCCATTTTATCTTCTGTTTTGTCCTCTCTTTCTCTTTTCTTGCAAACCGATAAGAAATAAAAATACTGATTTGAATCATAGGCAAAGGATATTCACAAAATAAGAAATGTGAATAATCAATAAAGAAGTAAAAAACTTTACTTCTAAACAAAAAAATAAGTTAAAACAATAGTATGCCCCCCACACCCCACCGCCACCAAAGTCTGACTTCTTATTTTCTTACCTCATCGTTGTAGCCTGAGTTGGCCAAGACCCCAGGGAACAGGTTCTTCCATTCACTACTGGAGAGTCTTTCCAGGGGCAATTTGGCAATACATATCAGAAGTCTTAGAAGTGTGTACATGCTTTGATCTGGTGGTTCCTTCTGGAACAGATTGTAAAGAAACAGCCAGGGATGTGCACAGAGATTTAATTATAAGTGTATTTACCGAAATGTTATAGATATAGATGGTAGTGAAAATGGGAAAGTAACTTAAATGTCCGACAGTCGGGCTGGTTCCATATCACCGTGGATCATGAGGCTGTCAGTAAAAATGATGTAGCAGAATAATATTTAATGGCATGGAAAGATGTACACGATAAAGTGTTCAGTGAGAAAAAGCAGCTTACAAAACAGATGAACTAGTGGAGGTGATAAGACATGTATATAAACAACTCAAACAGGAGTGCTCAGGAGGACTCCACTCAGCCTAGGACCATAGGAAAAAAAGACGTAGGCTTCAGAAACCAGATTGTCCAGATTCGAACTTCAGTTCTGTTAAAAACTAGCTCCATGAGCTCAGGTCAGCGCCTCAATCACTCTGTGCCTTAGTGTCCCCATCTGTGAATGGAGATTCATCATAGCACCTACCTAAATAAGTCAGCAAGTGTGCCTGGCATCCAAGAAGTGAGAGTTTGTTAAGCCAAAATTTGGGGGGCTATGTGAGAGATAGAAGGTAAGGCCTGCAGAGAGGGAAGCTCATTCTCTTGCAGGAGAGAAGGCCAGCCTCAGAGAGGCCGCTGCTCTTTTGAGTTCTGAATGATGAGAAGGGCTTCCATAGGTGAAGAAAGAGCAGGTTGAAGGCCCTCCTTCCCGTTTTCCCTAGGAGGCCAGCTATGAGGCTTCTTCCCCTGGAGGGAGGCTGGGAGGGTCCTCTCCACTGAGCCACACTGGGCCCAGGATGCACATGGCTTTGGCAGGGGGAGCTGCTACCTCGAGTAGCTTCTCCTCACTACCCTGGCCAGGCCTTTGCTTCGCCTGTGCACTGCATTTCCAGTCTTGTTGGATGGAGCAAGCTCACCAGGCAAGTCTTAGGACAAAATGTTAAGTCTTTTTTCTAAAGAAATATGTACACTTTTTCAAGAGGCGAACTTTATTAAATAAAATAGTTACATATTTCCAAAAGGTTCTGCTGAGCCAGAACCTCTTCTACTGTAACTTGTTAATCTGGTGAAATACATTTATCTTACAGAATTCTTGGATATCAGAGCCTGGAGGGACCATTCAAAACATGCAATTCATAGATGGAGAGATGATAGCAACAGCCTGGGAAGTCCTACTCAGGAGGTCATGCCAGAGCTAGGGCCAGGGTCCAAGGGTTTGGTTTGGACTCCCGGCTGAGTACATGAGGGCAAAGCTACAACCCGGGTGCTGGAAGCATGGGCAGTAAAAGGAGGCAGATTTTGGGCACAGAATGAGGACAACTGTTTTAACAGGCCAAGCCTGTCCAGAACTGAAGCAGGTTGCCTGAAGGTAATGAGCTCCCCATCACCAGGGGCAAGAAAGCCAAGACTGGAGGACTCTTGGGAAATGGATTAATATGCTTGAGTTTTCTTTGGAGTCTGAGGTTCCCCTGTGCCATAATCTTTCATCTTCTTTTTTAAAACTGCATCATTTTAAGAATAAAATAGTTCAAACATGCACCGATGAAGGTAAAAAATGATCTGAGAGACACTCCTACCTCATTAGCCAGATTTCAGAGGTTAATATTTTGCTGCATTTGTTGTAACCCTCTCTTCTTTTTCTAAGGAAGAAAAATCACAGATCTGGCTAAGGTCCCCACCTTTTCTGTTCTCCCCAGAGGTAACCATTAGCTTGAAGCTGCTTTTTTTTTTTTTTTTTTTAAAGATTTTATTTATTTATTTGAGACAGAGAGAATGAGAGAGACAGAGAGCACATGAGAGGGGGGAGGGTCAGAGGGAGAAGCAGGCTCCCCGCCCAGCAGGGAGCCTGATGCGGGACTCGATCCTGGGACTCCAGGATCATGACCTGAGCCAAGGCAGTCGCTTAACCAACTGAGCCACCCAGGCGCCCCGAAGCTGCTTTTTTTTTTTAAAAAAAATCACTCCATACCAGTTTTTATGCATTTAATGCATATATATATATATGTAACCATAAACCAAATGTAGTATTGCTTTTTGGGTTCTTAAAATCAACACCAATTATATCCTACTGTGTCCTTCTACAACTGATGTTTTTCATTTCATGTTATGTTTTGGAGACTTGACCCCCTCAAGTAGCGCACTTTTGGTTCACTTAATGTAACAGCTGTATAATAGTTCACTGTATGAATGACATGCCCTTGATTTATTTATTCTCTATATATGGACATCCAGGTTGCTTCCTAATTGTTTTTCCATCAAAAAATCTAAAGGTGGAATTGCTGGATCATCTTACGTACACATCTTCGACTTTACCAGATGTGAACAATTTAGTCTTTGAAGTGGTGTGCCCATTTTATAGCCTTGCGCCAACGGTGACAGGTCCTCATTTCCTCCCATCCTCCAAAGTATGTGGTGTTATCAGCCATTCTAATTCCTGCCAGTCTGATAAGCACGAAAAATTATCTCAGTGATGCTTACATTTACTTTTCTTTTTTTTTTTTTAAAGATTTTATTTATTTATTTGAGAGCGAGAATGAGAGAGAGAGAGAGAGCATGAGAGGGGGAGGGTCAGAGGGAGAAGCAGACTCCCTGTCGAGCAGGGAGCCCGATGCGGGACTCGATCCCGGGACTCCAGGATCATGACCTGAGCCGAAGGCAGTCGCTTAACCAACTGAGCCACCCAGGCGCCCCTACATTTACTTTTCTTCTTTCCATCCCTTCACATGACACTAGGACCTCCAGACATCTTTGCTCTTGACTTAAAAAAAAACACTGCCAAGATTTCACCATTATGTATGATATTTGCTATTGTTTTTTTTTTTTTAAAGATTTTATTTATTTATTTGAGAGAGAAAATGA
Source organism: Mirounga leonina (assembly GCF_011800145.1). Classification (NCBI taxonomy): domain Eukaryota; kingdom Metazoa; phylum Chordata; class Mammalia; order Carnivora; family Phocidae; genus Mirounga; species Mirounga leonina. The sequence continues at coordinate 64,934,528 of NW_023270447.1, read as the reverse complement.
GATAGAGAGAGCATGAGAGGGGGGAGGGTCAGAGGGAGAAGCAGACTCCCCGCTGAGCAGGGAGCCCGATGTGGGACTCGATCCCGGGACTCCAGAATCATGACCTGAGCTGAAGGCAGTCGCTTAACCAACTGAGCCACCCAGGCGCCCGCTATTGGTTTTTGGTAGAGAGTTCTTACCAGGTTAAGATTTTCTTCCCAGTTTAAGGGTTTTTTTAAAACCATGAATTAGTGTTGCTGAATTTTATTGAATGCTTTTTCTGAATCTATTGAGATGATCACATGTTTCTTCTACTGTAACTTGTTAATCTGGTGAATTAAAATGATAGATTTTCTTTTCTTTCTGTTCTGGTAATTTTTAAATAAGTAAAATATTTCAGACATAATTGAAGCTCTGTATGCTCCACATGGATCTCATTTTTCCCCTCCCTCCCCCCGAGGCAAATACCACCCTAAATTCAGTGTTTATCATTCTCCTGCGTATTTTTGTACTATTGCTACATATGTATGCACCATAAACAATATGTGGTGTTGTTTTGCATGTTTTCAAAGTTTATACAAATGGTATGTTACTATGCATATTCTACAATTTGCTTTCCATTTTGATACTTGAATCTCTAGTTCATTCTAGTTGCTATATGACATTGCATTGTGTTGCAATGTAATTGCATTACTATGGTTTATTAACCCCTTCTTTTATTTAGGAACAGTAAAGTTGTTTCTAATTTTGCCACTGCAAACAAAAGCAAGGATAAATATTCTTATAAAAGGTTCCTTCTGCACCATGGAAAACTGCTTTGTTGGGCCATAGGATATGCTCTTTTGTTGTTAAGTTGTTAAGTATGGCCAAGTTGCTCCTCAAAGCACGCTCCCAGGAGTGTAAGTAGAGATCTGTGTTTCCATATCCTCACCAATACTTGGTGTTGTCAGGCTTTTAATGTTTGCTGGTCTGATGGCTATAAAATGACATTTCATCGTTTTTTTTTAAAAGATTTTATTTATTTGACAGAGAGAGAGACAGCGAGAGAAGGAACACAAGCAGGGGGAGCGGGAGAGGGAGAAGCAGGCTTCCCGCAGAGCAGGGAGCCCGATGTGGGGCTCGATCCCAGGACCCTGGGATCATGACCTAAGCCGAAGGCAGACGCTTAACCGACTGAGCCACCCAGGCGCCCCTTCATCATTGCTTTAATCTGAATTTTCCCATTTACTATTGACCAAGAAGAGGCTCTAAAGCAACCGTGGGGAATTTAGGGATTGCTATCTGGAAGACACAGAGCAGACCAAAATTGAAAGTGGGCTCCGAATTGTAAGGGCAAGTGGGGAGTACAGGCTTATGAAGAAAAACCCAGAAGGTTACATAACTTGTTTTGAAGGGATTATGATTGGTATTGACAGAGTTAAACTGACTATCTAATACATGATTGGCTATTTGACTAGTAGATGTTCTATTATTTCTGTTTCAATCCAAAGTAAAAAAATGTGTTCCAGAAGGTGGTTAAAGTGCAGTTGACAAGTTGCAACTGAAGAAAGTCCAGTTCTTGGTGTTCCAAGAATTGAAACTAAAAGGTGCATAGGCTCTGCTTCCCCTTTGGCCTCCCCACCCTATTTTGGATGACTCTCTTAGCAATGCTTACTCTTTTTTTTGGAATCTTCTTTCACATTACTAATGAGACTGAGAACTTTTAATATATATTAAATTAAATATTTAATATTTAAGATATATATTAATTTATAGCTTTTTTTTGAAATTTATTTATTTATTTGACAGAGAGAGACACAGTGAGAGAGGGAATACAAGCAGGGGGAGTGGGAGAGGGAGAAGCAGGCTTCCCGCGGAGCAGGGAGCCCGATGCGGGGCTTGATGCCAGGACCCTGGGATCATGACCTGAGCTGAAGGCAGACACTTAATGACTGAGCCACCCAGGTGCCCCTAATTTATAGCTTTTATAGACAAATTATATGTATAAAATATATGTATATATATAATTATCATATTGCTATTCATATCTTTTGCCCTCCTTTTCTTACTAATTTGAAGACCTAAAAAATATATATGTAAATTCTGAAAGCTAATCATTTGTTAGTTATATGTATTACAAAGATATTCTCCTAGTCTGTGGTTTCAGCTTAAGACAAGTGTTCTGTATAATTACAAAGTGAATACTCATGGAAATTACCAATTTAAGAAGTAGAAAGTTACCAGCTCCAGAAGTCCATCATGTGTCCCTTCCTAATCCTTATTTCCCCTCTCCTGGATGTACCACTGTCTTGATTTTTATTTATCACATCTTTGCTTTTTTGTATAGTTTAGCTACCCATGTAGAAATCCCTAAACACACTATAGGTTAGTTTTGTCCTCTTTTGAGCTTTATAGAAGTGAAATCATTTTGTAGTTTTTCTTTTACTTTGTGTTTCTTCGACTCAACCTGGGTTTATTTGATTCATTCTTGCGATGTGCAGCCATAGTTACTCATTTTCCTTGCTGACGCTATTTTATCCAACAAACATTCCACGGTTTACCCATCCTGCCATTGATTTGTGTTTTTTCCATCTAGTTTTTGAGTATTTCAAACAATATCACGCGGAACATTCTTGTACATATCTCCCTGTGCACACGTACCTGAGTCTCTCCAGGGACTATACCTAGGAGACGAGTTTCTCAATCATCAGGTATGCATATCTTCAGTTTTATTAGAGAGTGCCAAACTATTTTCCACAGTGGCTGTTGTAGCTTGTCTTCCCCTTTGCTTGTGGTAGCTATTGTTGAACAAAGTTTTTAATTAAAAGGCAGTCAAACTTATCAATATTTCTCCTTTTATAATGCCTTGTCTAAGAAATCTTTCTCTGCCCTGAAGACATTTTCTACTTTTTTGCCTAAATGTTTAAAAATTTTGCCTCTTTGATTTGGGTTCTTAATTTACCGGGAAATACTTTCTCTATATGATGGAATTGTAGGAACCTAGTTTTTACTTTTTTCAGTAGGGATGGCCAATTGTCTCAGTACTGTTGAGCGAAGAATTCATTCTTTCTCTATCAACTTGTGACATTCTCTTTGTCACATATCAAGTTTCTATTTAAGGACAGATCATTTTCTTGAGGAGGGGTTACTTTCATTTATCACTTTATTTCTTTTATGGCTTGATTTATTCAGGTTTCCTATTCCTTCTTTTTTTTTTTTTAAAGATTTTATTATTTCTTTATTTGACAGAGAGAGACACAGCGAGAGAGGGAACACAAGCAGGGGGAGTGGGAGAGGGAGAAGCAGGCTTCCTGCTGAGCAGGGAGCCCGATGCAGGGCTCCATCCCAGGACCCTGGGATCATGACCTGAGGCGAAGGCAGACGCTTAACGACTGAGCCACCCAGGTGCCCCTCCTATTCCTTCTTAAGCTAATTTTGGCAATTTTTATTTTCTAGAAATATGAAATTTCTTTAGGTTTTCACATTTAAAAACAGAAAGCCAATTGTCATTTATTGTGATTTTTAAAGTCTCTTTTTTAGTTATAGCTCCTCTTTGTTCCTAATTTTGGATATTTATGCCTTTTCTCTTTGTTCCTTTGTTCAACCTTGTTGGAAGCCAATTTTATTAGTTTTTTGAAAAGAGAAATAGCTTTTGTCTTTGTTGATCTTTTCTATTGTTTTCTTGTTTTTTTTATTTCATTACTTTCTGCTCTTAAATTTTAATATTTTATTTTCTTGGTTCTTGTTTCTGTTTCTGATCTTTTCATTGGTCCCTGAGTTGAACAACACTGATTTATTTTATATCTTTTATTTTAATCAGTGCATTTGCAGTTACAAATTCTCTTCTAAGTACTCTTCTAGCTACATAGGTTTAATATGCAACTTTCAATGAAAGGCCATGCTAAATATTTTGTAATTTCTATGGCTCTGCCCTTGTCCACAATGAGTTGCTTAGTAATGTAGTCTCTGAAGTTTCCAACATGCTCTTGCTTGCTTTGTTTTGTTTGGAATTAACTTTTATGGGTGCTTTCTAATTTGGTTTTATTGTCACAAGAGGAAATGGTCTATAGATATTGATTTTTTTGGTGTTGAGATTTCTTCTCTGTCTTAGTATTATATGTGGTCAGTTTTTTGTAAGTGCTTCACGTGTACTAGAAAAGAATACATTTTCTCTATTTGTTGGCTGAAAATTCTCTATATATTTATTAGAAGATAGGTGTTGATTTCATTGTTCAAACTTTTTACACTTTAATATTTTGTCTGCTTATATATAATTCCTAAAATGGCTTGTTCAAATGTCCTATTATGTTTCTATATTGGTCATTTTTTTTCTTTGTAATTTTGTCTGTTTCTGCATTGTACATTTTGAGTTAATTTTGTGAGGTATATATAAATTCATTTTTGTTATATTTCCTTGGTGGATTGATTTCTTTATGTAATATATAAGTATATAATATGTAATGAATTACATAATATATTGTATCTTAAATTTTGTTTTGTCTGATGTTTGTATTGCTACAGTAGTTTGTTGTTGGTGGTGGTGGCCATGGGGTATCTTTTCTATGCTTTCATTTCAACATTCCTAACCAATTTTATTTCAGGTGTGTCTCTTGTAAGTGTGTCATAGTGTTATAAATGTAATTTTATAATCTCTTTATTTTGGTAGGTGGACTTTTCTTTTTTCTTTTCTTTCTTTCTTTTTTTTTTTTTTTTTACAGTTGTCTTAAAGTCAGAACTTAAAGCAATCCCAGGGTGTTAAGAGAGAGAGAGAAAAGAGAACCAAGGCAGGGAGAATGGAAAGCACATGTAAGGACTTCACAACAAGCCATGAGACAGTGCTAACGCTTGACAGGTGTACTTGCTTTATGTCTTGGTACATCTCCACACATGCTGTGTGGACATACTCATGCCTTGGAAAAGTCTGTTGAAGACAGGGCAGGAGAAGGAATTTGTCTGCCAGCTTCTTCCTAACTCCTGTCTCTAATTAGTCAAAATTTGCTCCTTGGGGATTTAACTCACCTGAACTACAGGTCGAAATACCTAATCAGTGCACTGTGGTGTAAAATGTCGACTGAGTGGGAGAAGGCAGAGAACATGGGCAGTGCTCTTGCTACAGACCCACACAGAGCTGACCGGCACTCGGCAGTGGCTGGAGGAGAGCCAGAGGCTGTGTCTGGGAGGCAGATGAAGCCAAGAGAATTTGAAGGTGTGCACGACACGCATCTCCTGCAACATTCACCGTAATTACTTACATATTTGTACTTATTTTTTTGCCACCTTATTTTGTGTTTTCTATTTTCTGTTCTTGGCTTCATGTTTTCCCCCTCCTTTTCCTGCCTTCTGTTGAACTGAGAAAGTTTTATACATCTTCCTCCACCCCCAAATCTTTTCTTCCCCTGTGGCAGTTTGGAAAATAGACTGTATTTTTATTTTTGTGGTGGTTATCCTGGAGTTTGTATGTGCTTAATGACATACATATACTTAACGACACATTTTTTCTATCAGAGTTAAAAGTCATTCAGCATTTCTATCCTCTTCCAAAACATGACACAGACTTTAACCTTCCTTAACTAACTGAGCACCATTCCCATCTAGTTACTGTTGTTTCTAATGTTAGTTGTCCTATTAGTAACAAAATTGTTGTGTGTATTTAAGTTTCCTCCAGTCTTTTTGTGGCTTGATAGCCCATTTCTTTTTTATCCTAAATACTATTCTATTGTATGGATGTGCCACTAATTTTTTTCCTATCTCATTAGCTCCCACCTGAACTCACTTGTCTTCTTGTTGAAGTATATCCTTCAATGGTTTAAGTCATAATTTATTCATATTTCCTTAGTTTTTACCTAATGTCCTTTTCCTGTTCCGGGACCCCATGTAGGACACCACATTACCTTTAGTCATCGTGTCTCCTTAGGCTCTTAGCTGATGCATTTTCTCAGACTCTCCTTGTTTTTGATGACTTTGACAGTTTTGAGGGGTACTGGTCGGGTGTTTTGCAAATGCCCCACAGGCATTTGTCTGGTATTTTTTTTCTCATAAGACTGAGGTCATGGGTTGATGGGAGGAAGATCACAGAAGTAAAGTGACCTTTGCATTACATCATATGAAGGGTACATAACCTACTATCAACATGATTTATGACTGTCGATGTTGGCCTTGATCACCTGGCTGAGCTAGTGTTCGTCAGGTTTCTCCACTGTGAAATGTATTCTTCCCCTGGTCACACCCCTTCTCTATTACATACTTCGGAAAGAAGTCACTATGCACAGCTCACACCTACGGAGTGGGGAATTATGCTCCCCTTTCTTGAGGGCAGTGTACCTATACGAACTATTTGGAATTCTTCTGCGTGGAAGATTTCTCAATTATTTATTAATTTATTCAGTCATTTCTTTATATTGACAGAGATTCAACTGATTCCCAAAGTGACTTCAGTCCACACCTTGTTCCCTTAGCCTTTTTCTTGAGGTGATTTCATACATTTATAATACTGTTAGTACCTCTTGTCATAGTTTGCATTCCTTTCTGGGATCCCTGACTTAATAATTGAATTTTTTTAGAGGGCGGAGGGGCAGAGGGACAGGGAGAGAGAATCTCGAGCAGGCTCCACGTCCTAGTGTGGAGCTTGATGCGTGGCTCGATCTTATGACCCTGAGATCATGACCTGAGCCAAAATCAAGAGTCTAATGCTTAACCGAATGAGCCAGGCAGGTGCCCTTTAATAATTGAATTTTTAAAAAAAAATTTGCATGCATTAGGTTTCATTCATTGTGCTGTAAAGGTTTGACAAATCTATGTTGCTATGTATTCATTATACACCGTATAGTTTCACTGCTCTGAAATAGCCCCTGTGCTCCATCGATTCATTGCTTGCCCCTGCTCCCAAGCCCCTGGCAACTACTGATCATTTTATTATTTCAGTATTTTGCCTTTTCCAGATTGTCACAGAATTGAAATCACACAATATGTAGCCTTTTCATACTGTCTACTTTCAGTTGTGTGTATTTAAGTTTCCTCTCAGTCTTTTTGTGGCTTGATTGCCCATTTCTTTTTTACCCTAAATACTATTCTATTGTATGGATGTGCCACAGTTTGTTTATCCATTCACCTATTGAGGGATATCTTGGTTGCTTCCAGTTTTTGAAGGTTTTGAATAAAACTGCCGTAACATTCACATGCAGGTCTTTGCATGAACATAAATTTTCAGATCAATTGGGTAAATACCTAGGAGTGTGCTTGCTGGATTGTATAGGAAGGCTATGTTTAGCTTTGTAACAGACTGCCAAACTGTCTTCCAAAGTGACTGTACCATTTGACATTTCTACCATCAATGGATGAGAGTTTCTGTCACTCCACATCCTCCCCAGCATTTGATATTTCAGATTTGACTTTTTTTTCCCTAAAACGTGTATAGTGGTATCTCATTGTTTTAATTTGCAATTCTCTGAAGATAAATATGCTAAACATATTTTTGTATGCTTATTTGCCATTTGTATGTCATCTTTGGTGAGGTGTCTGTTCAGATCTGTTGCCCATTTTTAAATTAGGTTGTTTGTTTTCTTATTAAGTTTTAAGAGTTCTTCGTATATTTTGGATCTGTTGATATATGTGTTGCAAATATTTTCTCCCAGTCTGTGGCTTGTCTTTTGATTTTCTTTACAGTGTCTTTCACAGAGTAGAACACTTTAATTTTACTAAAATTCACTAGATTAATTTTTCTTTTGTGGATCATGCTTTTGGTGTGGTATCTAAAATCCCATTGTCAAATCCAGTGTCAGGTAGATGTGGTTTTTCACAGAGACCTATGTTTTCCTCTAGAAATTTTATAGAATTACATTTTATATTTAGGTCTGTGATTCATTTTGAGTTAATTTTTCTGAAAAATGTAAGATCTGAATCAAGATTTTTTTTTTAAATTTGGAAATCCATTTGTTCTAGCACTGTTTATTGAAAAAACTATCCTTTCTCCATTAAAATGCCTTTGCTCCCTTTGTCAAAGATTAGTTGGTTATATTTGTGTGGGTTCATTTTTGGGCTCTTCTCTTTATTCCCTTGATCTCTGTGTCTCTTCTATTCTTCCCTTTTTTTAATACTACCTGTCTTAATTAGTGTAGATTTATAGTAAGTTTTGAAATCGGGTAATATCAGTCCCAAAATGTTGTTCTTCTTCATTTGTTGACTGTTCTGGGTTTTTTGCCTTTCTATGTAAACGTTAGACTCATTTTGTTGATATCCATAAACTAGCTTTATGAATTTTGATGCAACCATACATCAAGTTGGGAAGAATTGACATCTTAATGATTTGGAGTCTTGCTATCCATGAACATGGAATATCTCTCCATTTGTTTAGATCTTATTTGATTTCTTTCATCATGATTTTGTAGTTTTTCTTATGTAGATCCTGTACATATTTTGTTAGACTTATGTCTAAGTATTTCATTTTTTCATACTATTATAAATGATGTTGTGTTTTAAATTTCAAATTCCAATTATGAATTGTTAGTATATAAAGAAGCCATTGACTTTTGTATATTAGCTTATATCCTGCAAACTTGTCATAATTACTTATTAGTTCCAGGTGTTTTTTGGTTGGTTCTTTGGAACTTTACACCTAGACAATCATTTCACCTGCAAAAACAGTTTTCTTTCTTCTTTCCAAATTCGTATACCTTTTATTTCCTTTTTTTGTCTTACTGTATTTGTGAGGACTTCCAGTACAAATGGTGAGAAGGAACATATTTGCCTTTTTCCCAATGTTGGGGGAAAATGTTCAATTTTTTGCCATTAAGTTAAGTTAGTTTGTGTTTCTTAATCATATGTGAGCATATATTAATATATTTATAAGCCATTCATATTTCAATTTTTCTGAAAACACTAAGTTTTAAGTTAAATATATTTCCATCTCCATTGAGGTATGGTTGACAAGTAAAAATTACATATACTTAAGAGGCACAACATGATGTTTTGATATATGTATACATTATGAAATGATTAGTACAATGAAGCTGACTAATATATCCATCACCTCACATAGTTACCTTTTTGTGTGTGTGGTGGTGGTGAAAACACTTGTGATCTACTCTCTTAGCAAATTTCAAGGGTACAGTATGATATTATTAACTATAGTCACCATGCTGTACGTTAGGTCTCCAGCAATTATTCATCTGCTAACTGAATGTTTTTACCCTTTAACAACATCTCCCCTTTGCTCCACTCCCCAGCCTGTGGAATAGAATCACCATTCTATTCTTTGTTACTATGAGTTAAACTTTTTTTTTTTTAAGATTCCACATATAAGTGGGATCATACAGTATTTGTCTTTCTGTGTCTAGCTTCATTAGCATAATGTCCTTCAGCTTCATCCATGTTGTTGCAAATGGCAGGATTTCCTTCTTTTTAAAGGGCAAATAATATTCCATTATATATATATATATTTATATATATATATATATTTATATATATATATATATATATATTTATATATATATATATATATGCCACACTTTCTTTATCCATTCATCTGTTGATGAACACTTAGGTTGTTTTCATATCTCGGCTACTGTGAATAATGCTACAATGAACACAGTAGTGTAGCTATCTCTCTGAAATAGTGATTTTATTTCTTTTGGATTTATACCCAGAAATGGGATTGCTGGATCATACTGTAGTTCTATTTTTAATTTTTTGAAGAACTTCCATACTCTTTTCCATAATGGCTGTACTAATTTACATTTCCACCAACAGCGCATGAGGGTCCCCTTTTCTCCACATCCTCACCAACACCTGTTATCTTCTGATTTTTTGATAATAGACATCCTAACAGATGTAAGATGATATCTCATTGTGGGTTTGATTTCCATTTCCCTGATGATTAGTGATGTCGAATACCTTTTCATAGACCTTTTGGCCATTTGTATGTCTTCTCTGGAAAAAATGTCTGTTCAGGTCCTTTGTCCATTTTTTAAATTGGGTAATTTATTTATATTTTCTGTTGAGTTGTATGTGTCCCTCATATATTTTAGATATTAACCCCTTATCAGATACATGGTCTGCAAATATTTTCTCCAATTCCATAGGTGTCTTTTCATTTTGTTAGTTGTTTCCTTTTTTTGCTGTGCAGAAACTTTTTAGTTTGACATAGTCCCACTTATTTAATTTTGTTGCATGTGCTTTGGTGTCAAATCCAAAAAATCATTCCCAAGACCAATGTCTATCTGACTATTTTCCTGTTTTCTTCTAGGAATTTTATGATTTTGGGTCTTGTGTTTAAAACTTTAATCCATTTTGAGTTGATTTTGTGTATGGTGTAAGATAAAAGTTCTATTAGGTTTTTTTTTCAGGTATATGTCCAGTTTTCCCAGCACCATTTATTGAAGAGACTATCATTTCCCCATTGTGTGTTCTTGGTGCCTTTGTTGAAAATTAGATGGCCATATATGACTGGGTTTATTTGGGGGCTTTCTATTCTGTTCCACTGGTCTATGTGTCTGTTTTCATGCTGGTACCATACTGTTTAGATTACTATCACTTTGTAATATAATTTGAAATCAGGAAGAGTAATGTGTCCAGTATTTTGTTCATCTTACTCAAGATTGCTTTAGCTATTCAGGGTCTTTCATGATTTCATAATTTTAGGGTTTTTTTTTTCTATTTCTGTGAAAAATACCTTTTGAATTTTGGTAGGAATTGCATTAAATCTATAGCTTGCTTTGGCTAGAATGGATATTTAAAAAATATTAATTATTTGAATCTGAACATGGATATTTTTTTATTTGTCCTTAGTTTCCTTCATCAATGTTTTATAGTTTTCAATGTACAGATCTTTCACTTCTCTGGTTAAGTTTATTCCTAAGTATTTTGTTCTTTTTGATGCTATTGTAAAAGGGAATGTTTTCTTCATTTTTTGGATAGTTTGTTGTTTGTGTATAGACATATAACTAATTGTTTGCTTATTTTCTATCCTGCAACTTCACTAAATTTATTCATTAGTTTTAATAGTTTATTTTCGTGGAGTATTTAGGGAAAAAATATATATCTCCATGGTAGCTGCAAAAGCAGCAATTTTATTTCTTCCTGTCAGATTTGTATGTCAAGTGTTATCAGTTTCAAAGAACCAGCTTTTGGTTTGGTTGATTTTCTTTCTTCTCCTGCTTTCAATTTCACTGATTTTTGCTCTAATTATTACTTCTTTCCTTATGCTTGCTTTAGGCTTCAATTTCTTTCTTTCTCTAATTTTCTAAGGTGGAAGCTTAGACTGTTGATGTTTAGATCTTTCTTCTTTCCTAATATATGTATTCAATACTATAAATTTCCTTCTATGCAATACTTTCACTGCATCCCATAATTTTTGATAACTTATACCTTCATTTGCTCAAAATATTTTAAAATTTATCTTGAGATTTCTTTTTTTAATCCATGTGTTATGCAGAAGTGTATTGTTTAATTTTCAACTATTTTGAGATTTTCTACCTTTCTGTGATTGATTTTTTGTTTAATTCCATTGTTGTATTGAGAGCAGACATTGTATAATTTCTATTCTTTTGAATTTGTTAAGTTGTGTTTTATGGCCAAGCATGTGGTCTGTCTTGGTGAATGTTCCATGTGAGGCTGAGAAGTGTGTGTTCTGTTATTGTCAGATGAAGTAGTTGATAGAAGTCAATTATTCCCAGCTGACTGATGATGCTGTTGAGTTCCACTGTGTCCTTACTGATATTTTGCCTGCTTGATCTGTCAGTTACTAAAAGAGGGGTGTTGAAACCTCCAGCTATAATAATGGATTTGTCTATTGTCCTTACAGTTCTATTGGTTCTTGTTTCACATATTTTGATGTGCTATTATTAGGTGCATACACGTTAAGTACTGTTAACATCTTTCTGTTTTTTTTTTTTTTTTAAGATTTAATTTATTTATGAGAGGGAGAGAGCACAAGGGTGGGAGGGGCAGAGGGAGAGAGAGAAGCAGACTCTCTGCTGAGGAGGGAGCCCGATGCAGGGCTGGATGTGGGCTCAACATGGGGCTCGATCCCGGGACTCCAGGATCATGACCTGAGCTGAAAACAGACACTTAACTGACTGAGCCACCCAGGCACCCCCATCCTTCTGTTTTAATTGAGCATTTTATATGATCTTATTTTGTCTCTTAGCATATCAATCATATATTTTTTCCTTTTCTTTTCTTTCTTTCTTTCTTTCTTTTTTTTGTCTTTCAGCTTTTATTTAATGGTATTGATCTACAATGGATTTTAGATCTTGTGAAAAGTAACCATGTCCATGGACTGCACATAGTCCTCAAAAGCAGTGATCCACTCCTCCAGCATATCTATTCCAACTTTATTGCCTTCCACTACACACTGTACTTAAAGTTCTTTAATTCCATACTCCACTGGAACTAGTGTAGAAGAGCCCCAGACCAAGGTGTCTGCTTGAATGTTCCTGATGCACTCCTCTAGTTTTGCCATATCTATCTCATCCCAAGGTTTCATATCCAGTAAGGTGGAAGATCTGGCAACAAGTGCAGGTTTTCTGACTTTCTTTGACTCATACTGTGCAAGGCATTCTTCTCTTAGCCTCTTGGCTTCTTCACTTTCCTCTTCCCCCTCAGATCCAAAGAGATCAATGTCATTATCATCTTTACTATCTGTAGCTCCATTTCCTGTGGTGTCTTCCACATTAGCAGGGCCATACTTGCCCAAAGCTTTCTTCACTCCTGGACGGCTGGCCTTTTCCTTTTCTTAAGACTTGATGTGCTTATATCTACATAGGGCATGATACCAGTCAGTGGGTGTGGGGCCGGAGACTGCTTCAAATACTGCTGGTCTGCTTATGATGGCATACACCCCTTGATGTAGCTCTTGTCTGCCAGGTAGTCGTTGAACACCTGGAGGCTGGCGGGGCTTTTCAAGTCTCCAAAACCCCTGGCATCGGCTGATCCAGGAACTGGGGGACAGTGAAGGAAAAGAAGAGTGCAAGTGGTCCGCTGATTGCTAAGAAGAAAAGAAAAACAAACTCAATTATATTTCTTGTAAAAGATTTCTTACTGTTTTCCTTAGAGTTTGCAATATACGTTTATAACTTGCCTACATGTACTCTCAAATAACACTATATTGCCTTATGGGTAGTACAGTTACCTTTATAATAGAGTATTACCAATTCCTTTCTCCTGTCTTTTGTTACATCACTGCCATTTATTTCACTTATCCATGTACTATAATCACCTAATACATTGTTACTATTATTATTTGGAGCAAACGATAATCTATTGGCTCAGTTAACAATAAAAAAACAAAGTATTTTATTTTACCTTCATTTATTCCTTCTCTGATGATCTTTCTTTTCCTGTATAGATCCAAATTTCTTACCTATGTAATTTTCCCTCTCCCTGAAGACCTTCTTTAAACATCTCTTGCAGAACAGGTATATTGGTGATGAATTCTCTGAGGTTTTGTTTGTCTGAGAAAGTCTATTTCTTCTTCACTTTTGAAGGATAATTTCATTGGATATTGAATTCTAGGTCAATGGTTTTTTTTCTTTCAACAGTTTTTTATTTATTTTTTTTTTTGAGAGAGAGTGTGCAAGTGGGGGTGGGGAGGGGCAGAGAAAGAGGGAGAGAGAGAATCCTAAGCAGGCTCCATGCTCAGTGCAGAGCCCAATGTGGGGTTTGATATCACAACCCTGAGGTCATGACCTGAGCCAAAATCAAGAGTCAGATGCTCAATTGATTGAGCCACCCAGGTGCCCCTCTTTCAACAGTTTAAATATTTCCCTCCACTCTCTTTTAGCTTGCATGGTTTCTTGTTTTTTAGTTTTTTTTTTTTTAAAGATTTTATTTTTTTAAAGTAATCTCTACACCCAATGTGGGGCTCAAACTCACAACCCCAAGATCAAGAGTTACATGCTTCACTGATTGAGCCAGCCAGGTGCCCCAAGCCTTCATGGTCTCTGATGAGAAGTCTAATGTAGTTCTTATCCTTGTTCTTCTATAGGTAAAGTGTTTTTTTTCCCCTCTGTTGCTTTCAAGATTTTCTCTTTGTCTTTGGTTTTGTATAGTTTGAATATGATATGCTTAGGAATAGATTTTTTAGTATTTATCTTACTTGGTGTTCTCTAAGCTTCTGGATCTGTGTTTTGGTGTCTGTCATCATTTTTTGAAAATTCCCTGGCCGTTACTCCTTCAAATATTTCTTCTGCTCTGTCTCCTCTTTCTTCTCCTTCTCTTCTGGTATTCTAATTATACATTTGTTACACCTTTTAAAATTGTTCCACAGTTATTGGATATTTTGTTCTATTTTCTCATTCTTTTTCCCCCCCTTGCATTTCAGTTTGGGAAATGACATATTTTCAGTTTCAATGATTTTTAGTTTGGCCATGTCCTTTCTACTGATGAGCCCATGAAAGACATTCTTTATTTCTGTTACAAAATTTTTAAGATTTTCTTTAAGGGGCGCCCAGGTGGCTTAGTCAGTTGAGTGTCTGGCTCTTGGTTTTTGGCTCAGGTCATGATCTCATGGGTTGTGGGATCGAGCCCTGCTAGGGCTCCATGCTCTGGGTGGAGTCTCCTGGAGATTCCCTCTGTGCCCCTCCCCCCCCCCCGCTCACTTGCTCACATGCTCTGTCTCTAAAAATAAATAAATATATTTTTAAAAAATACTATTTTTTAAGAGAGATTTTATGTTCACAGCAAAATTAAGAGGAAAATACAGAGATTTCTCATATACCTCCTGCTTGCACACATTCACAACCTCTCCTACTATCAACATCTTCCACCAGAGTGGGACATTTGTTACAATTGATGAACTTACATTAACACATCATAATCACCCAAAGTCTGGACTTTACATTAAGGTTCACTCTTGGTGTTGCACATTCTGTAGGTTTAGATAAATGTATAATGACATGTGTCCATCATTATTATATCATACAGACTATTTTTCACTGTCCTAAAAATCCTCTGTGTTCCCTTTATTCACCACCTCCCCACAATCTCTAGCAATCACTGATCTTTTTATTGTTTCCACAGTTTTGCCTGTTCCAGAATGTCATGTAGTTGGAATCATATAGTATCATATGGTATTCAGCCTTTTCAGTTGGATTCTTTCACTTAGTAAAGTGATTCAAGATTCCTCTGTGTTGGTTTTTGACTTGATAGCTTATTTATTTATTTATTTTTAGTACTGAATAATATTCCATTGTCTGGAGGAACCAGTTTATCCAGTCATCTACTGAAGAACACCTTGGTTGCTTCCAAGTTTTGGTGATTATGAAGTTACAACTTTATTTATTATTAATTAATTAATTTATTTATAGTATTTTTAAAATTCTTTCATAGATTTTCTGTCTCTGCTTTCATTGCCCATCTGCTTTTGCATAGTGTCTACTTTTTCCATTGGGTCTTTAATGTATTAATCATAGTTATTTTAAATTCTCAGTGTGATAATTCCAAAATTTCTGCCATATATGAGTCCGGTTCTGATGATTGCTTTGTCTATTCAAATCATACATTTTTTTTTCTTACTTTTATCATGCCTTGTAATTTTTTGTTGAAAGCAGAACATGATGTATTAGGTAATATGAACTGAACTGAGGTAAATAGGCCTTTAGTGTGAAGTTTTATGTTAACATGGCTAGGAGTTGAGCTGTGTTTAATGTTTGTTGTAGCTGTAGGTTTCAAAAGCTTTAATTTCCTCTAGTATCCTTATTTTTTAAATTATCTTTTATTTTTGGGTTTCCCTAGAAATTCTCTTAAATAGAGTCTGGGTCTTATAGCTGTTTCACCTGTAATCCACTGTTAACATACTGGAGCTCTATTGTGGTGGTAAGGTATGGGAGAGGAGAGGACATCTATAATCCTGTGAATAAGTCTTAGTCTTTAGTGAGCTTGTATACCTGAGCTGTGACCTTCACAAATGATTCTTATGTGCTTGGATTCCTTTGGTGAGACAGAAAGACTAGAGAGG
The DNA here is from genome assembly GCF_011800145.1 of Mirounga leonina. NCBI lineage: Eukaryota > Metazoa > Chordata > Mammalia > Carnivora > Phocidae > Mirounga > Mirounga leonina. Next base: position 64,918,618 of record NW_023270447.1, on the reverse strand, counting down.
GCTCGAGTTGGATAAATTCCCTTCCCCCACATCAAATAAAGCACTTTGCCATTGACAGATAGGCCTTTGTTAAGGAGAATGCTCTGGACATTATTTCAAAATGATTACTGTTCCCTTCCCCTTGCCAAAGACATGGGATTGTTGTTTTGACTCTTCATCATGACAACTTGGTGGGGTTCCTGGAGGTAAGACCCACAGAAGTGCAAGATGCCCTGTGACTGCAGCTCTGAAGAGCTTCTCACTTACACTGATTTATACTCCATCTCCAGCAATTCATTAAAATTACTGTTTAAGTTTACCTCCCATCTATGGCTCTAGCAGCTTTTGCTCAAGGTGAGTTGATCTGGGCTGTGATTCTTCGTATTAACCTGTCTTTCCAGATTTCAAGGTAGTGGTTTGCACTTTGCCCTTAATTCCTTAATGGATCCAAGAAAAGTCACAATTTTCAATTTGTTCAGCTTTTATTGTTGTTGAAAGGATGAGAATTATGGCTTTATGTGTTGGAGATGAAACTTCAAGTCTCTAAGAGTTCTTTAATGAGTTGGGAAACTTATAGTCTTTGTATGTCTGAAAGGCTTTTTTTCCCCCTTTCATTTTGAATGATCATTTATCTGGGTATAAAATTCAAGATTGCCAGCTATTTTCCTTCAGCATTTTACAACTACTACTTTACTGTCTTTTTGCTGCATATTACTGCTGCTGAGAATTTTGCTCTCTTTCCAGGTATCATTTCTTTGTAAATTATCTATCTTTTGGTAGTTTTAAAGATTTAATTTTTTCCTTGATATTTTACACACTTTCTATAATATGTCTCTGTGTGTAGAATTATCATCATTGATCTATTTATTATATAATGAATTATATATTCTTTAATTCTGAAAATTTTTCAGTTCCAATGTTTTCAAATGTTCCATTTCTATCATTTTCTTCATTCTCCTTTTATGAAGTGCCTTTAGACTAATATTAGCTTGTCAATCCATTCTCCATGTCTCTACAAATCCATTTACTCAAATCATGTTTATTCTATGTTCTTGGAATATTCTTTTTTTTTTTTTTTTTAATTTTATTATGTTATGTTAGTCACCATATAGTACATCATTAGTTTTTGATGTAGTGTTCTTGGAATATTGTTAAGCATTATTTCCCATGAATTTTCTCTTTGTCTCTTTGTCAATTCTGGAGCTTACCCCATTATACTCTTTTTGTCCATGAGGAAGATGTTCTATTGAGCCAAAATCTTCCTCTGGTCCTAGTGTGTCCTCTGAAGACACCTGTTCAAAAATGCCTTCAAAAATCCCTTGAAATATTTGAAGACCAAGATGCCATCCTCCCCCTTTTTCTTAGATTAAATACCACAGTTAAAGGTCATCATGAATATAAGCAGGTCACAGTGAATACTACCTTTTACAATATAGTAATGGGAAATTTGAAAAGCAGATCGATATCTAAATTTTAATCAATAATTCTAGAAGTGTTCATTGGGAACCTGGGGAGCAGCTTGGAAAATTCCCCTGTGGTACATAAATTAATCCTATGCATCTCATTTGGGCTTCATTCATTTATTAAACAATAATTTATTATATGTTCAGTTTGTATTAATTACCCTTCTAAGTGCAGGAGCTAGGCCAGGGATCAAGACATGGTCTTCAGTTGTGTCAGGGCAGGAGAAAAGGTTGAGATGTTGAGTGGGGTGGAAGGGGATGTGATTGTCCAGGCAGAGAGTACAGAGTGAGAAGAGTGCCCAGAGAGCACTCTGAAGACCCTACTATTTTCAGATTCCCATGCAACATTTAGTAGCACTCCAATCATATTGAGTGGGGCCAGGTGTAGCCTCAGGGACCATCCAGTGGAAGTTATTATCCCTTCATTGTGGAGCTACAGAGGGTCAGGCTCAGCTCTTACAGCATTTAAGCCAGTCCTGATCAAGGACAGGGAAGAATAAGTGACTTCACCCCACCAGCAAGTGAGTCTGGATTTAGTTTTGCTCCATTGACCTCTGCCTCAAACATTTGTTGATTCACTCATGGTAGTGGGTTAATGACACCAATGGCCCCTAGTAATGATCTTTCTGTATCTAACCCCTTTGCCCTGTAACTTTGTAGTCCCCTCCTACCCTGATTCTGGGCTTGGCCACATGACTTGCTAGGGCTAATGTGATGTTTGCAAATGTCATAGGGGCAGAAGCTAGAAAAGTACTTGTAGATTTCCGCATCTTCTCTTGTGTCTCTGCCTTCCCTGTGATAACCAGACTAGTTTTCTTTTGGAACCTTATCCAAGGCTAGCTCTCTCTTGTCCTGGTTTCTCTTGTATCCTGTCTTGACCCCTGCTGTTGACCTGAGACGATACTTGGGCTATCCTCATGGAGGGATGTGAGGGACACATGGGGGAGAGGCCATCCTAGACCATCCAGCCCCCAGCTCACTTCCAGTTCACAGTAGATACATGAGCAAGCCCAGCTGAGATTAGTTAAGCCTGGCCCAGATTGGTAGAAAGCAGACTCAAATCAACAGAAAGCTTAACTGGACCTATAGGCTTATGAGTAATATGAAAGGGCGGTTGTTTTAGAACACTAAGTTGTAGGATACCTTGTTACAGAGCAGTGCTAACTGATACAGAAAGGGAGTTATCTGATGCTCAGTCATTCCACGAATCTTTGCGGAATACCTACTTTGCTCCTGTGGGCTTGTGGAAAGCTCTGCAAGGAATTTATCTGCTGCCACACTGGTTCTGTTGGCATGGCCAAGATTCTACCTCTGCGTCCTTGTCCAGAACTTTGTATCCCTGCCGGGACTGGAGATGCCTGACACCTCACTGACTTGGCTGGGCCCCTGGACCCTAAGTTCTTTTCAGCACCCCTCCCTTCCTCACTGGGCTCATGAAGGATGAACGGATGAATTACTTGGAATCCCTATACCTCATCTAGAGCATTTTTTATCACCTCGCTGTCCACTACTTTGCCTCCCTGGCTGGGTTGGACCTGTTTGGGTATGGACTGTGGCCTGAAGTGCGTGCCTGTGTATTGCCCTCCCTTGGACACTGCACTCACAAGCTGGATGAAGAATCATCCTCCGTGAGAGTTTGTTCCCTGTACTGGTTTGCTAGGGCTGCTATACGAAGTACCACAGACTGTATGGCTTGAACAACAGAAACGAATTTTCTCACAATTCAGGAGGCCAGAAGTCTGAGATCAAAGTGTTGGCAGGGTTGGTTTCTTCTGAGGCTTCTCTTCTCAGCTTGTAGATGGCCACCTCTCCCTGTGTCCTCACATGGTCTCTCACTGTGTGTCAATGTCCAAATGTCCTTTTCCTACAAGGACACCAATTATACTGGATTCAGGCCTACCTCACAGGGCTGTTGCAGGGCTACCCTTGCCAAGCACTGTGCCCCTATCAGGGATCCATATATGTGCTGACTGAAAAGGAATGACCCCAAGCTGGAAAGCTAGGGAGGGCCCTTCTGAAACTTTTGGGGGATACTGACGTGTCACAGAGTGGTTGAAAAACATCAGTCTGAAAGCCTGTCCAGAATTTCTCTTTCCTTAAGCTTCCCTCTATGTGCATGTACTTGTGTGCACACACGTGTGCACGTGCACACACACACACACACGAATGCACATGATGCATACTGAACAAGTAAGCGCTATCCCCAGGCCATGGACACATACATGTGACTACACAGAGCACACACACCCATGCACATAGGAACTTGTACAGACCCATTTTGTCCCTGTATTTGTCCAGGCAGAGAGTACAGAGTGAGAAGAGTGCCCAGAGAGCACTCTGAAGACCCTACTATTTTCCAAAGCCAAAACACACTCTCAGGCCCCATTCATGGTGGCTGTTTCCCCTCCATAAAATGGGACCCCGAGTTCCTCACCGTATTGTCTCCAATACATATCTAAATATTGGAGACCATAACATATATCTAAATATTGAGGACCATATATTGAGTTGTCCCCCTCAGTGTATCTAAAATGAAATATGAAGAAGGGGAAAACCCCAGCAGAGAATAGGAAGCCATGCATACAGATTGCAATCACCACCCAATGTTGCTGGTGGAGAGAAATGGATGTTGAGCATTGAATGTTAAAAATTGTGTTGAATTAGATAAGAAAATCCCGTGTAGACTTTGTTAATGATTCATAATCAGCTAATAAGCTCATCTTGAGGAGAATAATGATCCGCGGACCTGTTGGCTCGTTTATCACTGTGTTTTACAACATTGGCAAAGAAACTAATTAAATCCCCGCATCATTACAGAGAATCCCTTTTAATAGAGATACAATGATGCACTAGAGGCTACAGATTACACTGCAAATTGTACCAAGAGATTTTGGACAGCGGGTTTTAATTAACATGTGAGCCAGAAGCAGCTCGCTTAAATAATAACCAGTGCTGGAGCCATCTGCACGAAGGAGCCAGGCCCTAGGAGGAGGCGAGGACGGAGGCCCGGGAGGCAAGGAGGGCATGGGCTGTGGCTGGAAGGTGTTTCAGAGTCGGGGCTATGGGGAGAGGGGGGAAACCAAGATGGGACTTGAGTCCAGGGCGGCAAGGGAAACAAAAGCTGGTGCATGTCAAGGTCAAGAATCAGACCAGGTGAAGGAATGCAGCTGTTTCTGGGGAAGCTGGAGATGGGGATCCACACTGATGATGGCGGCAGAGTCACATGAGCTCTAGACAAGTCCTCAACCCCCCATTTCCTGTTTGGACAAACAAAACCGAGAGAGACCAGCTTGTGAACGGGCATCACAGAGCACTGTCTGGATTCCAGCCCTTGGCAGTTGGATCAGCAAGTTGCCGAGAGTGCTATAGAGCAGGCAGGGTAGGTGCCCCGAGAGGGACCCAGCACTCCAGCTTCTGCTTGGGAGCAGGGGATGCCTTAAGCAGCACAGCCAATGAGCCTTTGGTAGCTGGAGTCCAAGGCTTTCCTCCTGTGCTCTTCTGTAGTTGGCTTTCCGGGGGAAGCTTCAGCCAGTAGGCCAGCAGACAGACCAGGAGGACAAGTGGGCCAGAAGGCAGATGAGTGAAGAATAAAGCCGGGAGCTCTGCTTAGCCATGAGTTGCATGTGCGTTCTCGGAAATGAGGTCATGGCAAACCTAGGGAGAGCTTTATTACCTTAAGGCAAATGCCGGTACCCCATGGAGGCCTAAAGGGTTCTCCTGCAGGGGCTGGTCCTGCCGAGCTGGACTTCCTGAGGGTACTGGCCCACGCGGGGCCTGCCTGGGTCACACAGCAACCGCCTTGCCTTAGCTTGAGCAGCTTGGCATCCATCTTCCTGGCAGTCCCCGGGTCTGGGTACTTTTCTGTTCCCTCCTTGCTCAGAATCCAGGTTTTCCTTCCCAGGCTGAGGCTCAGCACTGAGGTGGCCTGCGCTACGGGCGGTATCACAGACTTCAAAGAGGCTTTTCTGACAGTTGTGGGAAGATCAAGTATCTGTGCAGGCGAGACGCGGGAAAGAATTCTCCCCAAGTTCGTGTCCCTCTCTCTGAGAAAATAAGCTGAAGGCTTCCTCCTCTGAGGCTTGTATATTATTATTTTTTTAAGATCGGCGGCAAAATGATTCATAAAACCTTGGAAACAGAACAATGGCTCATTGTGTACCAAGACTCCCACCTGATATTCTGCCAAAGGCGTGATGCGGGCTCCTTCGAGATGGAGCTGCACCCAGCAGTCATTTCCCAGCCTGCTCTTCTCCTGGGGTTCCATGGCAACACTGCAGAGATCCCAGCACCTTCTAGCGTTCCCCAGGCAGCATTCACCTTTGTGCCCAGGCCCCAGGACTGCCTCACGGCTGGGGCGCTATTCATATAGCGGAAGTACTGCCAACACCCTGCACGCAGGCTTCCAAAGCCAGCCTCACCCCCACCAGGCGCACATGTATGCACACGTGGGCACATGTGTGCTCACACACGCACACGCACACTCTTGCCCTCTTCCCACCCTGAAGCCAGCAGTCTGGAGCCACTGGGCGCTGCTCTTCTCCTCTCAGCCCTGCCCAGGTCAGCCGCACACTTCCCCTCTTCTCCGTCTCCTGCCCCTCCACGGGGTCCCCATGCTGGGCTCATGGAGTAAACAGAAGTCAGGTACCGTGTAGTTCAACCTCCTCACTTTGTAGACGAGGAGAGGCAGGTGCCTATCAGCGAGGGGGTGACCGTAATCATGAACGTCATCTTGGGGAACAGAGCAAGCGCTCGAGTGTGGGAGTCATCGTTCCACTGTGCAGAAAAGTGGCCATTGTCACCCTCTCAGCTGCCTTCTTTGGGACTTCTCAAGGAAGCCCGCACGATTCCTTCCTCCCTGGTCTCTGCCTCCCATCCAGCGCCCTCCGGCAGATCCTCAGGCTCCCGCCAATGTATGGGTGGTGCCGGTTCCAGGGATTTCGGATCTGGAAGGGACTTTCAAGGGTAGCTGGTCCAGCCCATTCATTTTGTTGGATGAGTTAATTGAGGCTCTGGGAGGGTGAGTGAGGGTGAACAGAGGGACCCGTGTGGTCCGGTGCTTGGGAAGACCAGGACACGCCGGGGCCCACATACGGGCTTTATTGCGCTTTTAGTACAAAAGCTGCGACTGGCTTTGATCAACTGAGGCAGGCAAGGTGGCTGCTACCTAAGCTGAACCCAAGCCGTGTGTCGCGATGGCATGGAGGCCTTGCCAGCTTTCTTCCTTGTGGTGCCTGCCAACCGGCATCCCCCGCCCTCCTCCCTCACAGGGCCCCACCTTGCAGTATGGGCGGGCGGCTGGCGGTGTGGACTCTGGAGTCAGGCAGCCCTGGGTTTGTATCCCAGCTTCACCCCTTAACTCAGCACAAGTATTGCCACTGTTATGAGGGGCGCGCTGGGGCTCGCACGGGAGGGCCGCTTGTTAGACTTGAGGAATTTTGTAAACCAGTGGTTAAATACAGCCATTATTAAAAATTAACTGATATAAACTCATAATTGAATAAATAATGCTTAAAACAAAAGCCATAAACACTAAAACAAAATCATTTTCTAATTATTTTCTTATCATCTCTCCTCGAGCTAACACTCCAGAGGCTGGTTACGGCTGTTGCACCTGCGTGGAGGAAGCACTATGCGAAGTACTAGCCAATACGGCGGAGTGCTCCCCTCCTCTCTTTCCTGCTCCACGGTCCGTGATGGCACGTTAGTAGCTTGCTGCTGGCCATGGTGGGAGCATTTATACCATGGAAGTCAGCAGACACCACACATCTGGGCTGATCCTCCTCCTCCTCCTCCTCCCCCTTTCCCTCCTCCTCCCCCTTCTCCTCCTCCCCTTCTCCCTCCTCCTCCACCCCCTTTCCCTCCTCCT
>NW_023270447.1:64897219-64911300 GCF_011800145.1 Mirounga leonina | reverse complement strand
CCTCCTCCTCCCCTTCTCCCTCCTCCTCCACCTCCTTTCCCTCCTCCTCCCCTTCTCCCTCCTCCTCCTCCTGTTCTCCCTCCTCCTTCTGCCCCTTTCCCTCCTCCTCCCCTTTTCCCTCCTCCTCCCCCTTTCCCTCCCCTTCTCCCTCCTCCTCCTTCCCCCTCCCTCCTCCTCCCCCTTTCTCCTCTTCCCCTCTCCCTCTTCCTTCCCCTCCTCTCCTTTCTCCTCTGCCCCCTCCCTCCTTCTCTTCCTCCTCTCCCTCTCCCTCCTCCTCCTCTTCCTCCCCCTTCTCCTCCTCCTTCTCCTTCTTATTGTTTTTTTGGAGAGCCAGCCTCTAAACACTTGCCAGCATGCCCCCAGTTGTGTCTGACCCTTCCGATGACCCTATGATGTAGGGATTCTAGCTTTACAGAGTAGGAGGCTCAGACTTACAGAGCAAAATGACATCTCCCAGGTGGAGCTGTTGGGGCTAACAGCCAGGAATGAATGGAACTCACCCATGACTCACGGCTCCACGTCAAGTGCTATCTGAAAAAATGTTTAACTTGAATGTTTAGCAGTGTGTGCTCGCAGTGCTGTTCCCTTCCAGGCCATAGCGGGCAGGAGGCCTTGTCCAGGTGAGCGGGACGCAGGCCTGCAGTGTGGCTGCCCTGTGGTGCAGATCCTCGTGGGTCTGAGCAGTGGCAGAGGCAGAATCTCCGGGGAAGCAGAGTGTGCGGGGGGAGGGTTGCCCGCCGCAGAGGGAAGAAGGACTTGGACCTCAAGCCCCGCTCGCTCATCATCCTCTTTCTGCAGACGTGTGAGTAACCACCCAGAGCCCAGAGTGAGTAACCCACCCCTGCAGCAGGGATAACACCACCTCATTCGGTTGGTTGGAGAATTAAATAAGTGAATATTCCCCAAGCACCCGGCTTGGTGCTACACACACTAAGTATGAATGAGATAAATGTTGCTTTCCTTCCTCTCTCCCCTTCTCTTCCCTCCCTCCTTCCCCCTCGCCTTCCCTCCTCTCCTCCTAGCAATCAAAATTATCTGTTACCATCTGGGCTGACGACAGCCTGGGCACACCTACGTGGCACTTTCCTCTGGAGATGGCGTCTTTGGTTTCGGTGCCAAGCCTGGGCCACATCCTTCCCAGTGGCCGGGGCGATCGGAGCTTCCTACCAGCTGCTGGGCTTCAGGAGGCTTCAGAGGCAAAAGGGAGAGAAGGTCAGAGAAGCGATTAGAAGCTGCAGTCTAGGAAGCCCAAAGCACTCCGAGCTCCCTGCCTACCCTGGATCCCTTGCCCCACTGTCCCTTACTTCACAGAGGCCACTGGACCCTGTCTGACTCCCCATGGAGACACCACCTTGGTGCCACCACAATGCCCAGCCCACGAGATGAGGCATTCTAGGGCTTCTGCCATGTCCAGAGTTAGGCCACTGGGACCCTCACGCTCCATGTCATGGCTGAAGACCTCCTTCCATGTCTCCCTTCCCTCCAACTTCCCAACCACAAACTATCCAGGGCTACTCCCATGCCTGCCCTCCTTCCTCCCATCTAGGAGACAGAGCTGTCCTTCTTGCTCTGCTGTCCTGGCCAGTCCTGACACTGTGCCCTCGTCTGGTCTCCCAGCCTCCCTGTCCACCTTGCTCTGCCAGCCACCTCCTCCCTGTCTCACACTTCCTCTCCCTCTCTCCTGGATGTTTCTTCTCAGATGATGAACAAACTGAACATTTTTCATCTAAAAATAAAACCTCCCTCCCTCAACCCAATGATTATTTGTCCTCCCTCATTGCCTTTTTTCTCTTCTGTTCAGAGCCAGGTTCTTGGAAGGGTGGACTCTGTCTCCACTTCCTCACCTTCACGGATGCTCTCCCACCACACTTGTCTTCACTCCCGTGGAAACCAATCCCATTAAGACCTCCGTGTTGCTTTATCTGAATCTAATGGCCATTTTCAGCCTCTCCAGGACCTCTCTGAGCCATCTGACACCTGACCACCTTCTCTTTTATTGAAATCCTCTTCTCCTCACGTCCAATGTTCCTGGATCTCCTCTTGTCTTTCCGACTGGTCCTTCCCAGGCTTGTCTGCCTCAGCCCTTCCTATCTCTTCAATGTTGGTGGTCCTTCAGTGTTAGTGATCCTGTCCTCAGCTCTCTCTCTGCATGATAACCACTCTCCCTGAGCACGCGCATTGCCCCCACCCTGTCCTGTGACCTCAGCCCCCACCATCAGTGTTCTGATGACTCAACAGCTCAGGTTAATCTCCCAATCCTCAGGCCTGTAGACACAGACTAGCATGGCCTCTTGGTGACACTCAGCAGCTCAGAAAGGTGATCATTTTCCTCATGAATCTCCACTTCCTTCTGCATTCTGCTCAGTTCCAGCACCCCTCCAGGTATCCACATGAGAACCCCTTCTTTTTTCCTCCAACAGATCATCCAATTCTATTGACTCTACCTCTTACAGATTCCTCAATTTTATCTGCTTCTTTCTATCCCCACGGTAGCTCCTCTTCTCATTTAGAATATTCCAGCAGTCTCTTAACTACAGTCTCTCAGTGTTGAGTCTTACTCTACCTTCAACCTAACTACTGCCTAATTGAAATGCAGACTGCAGCTGTGTGAAGTTGTTCAGTGGCCTTTCTCCTGTGTTCAAGGTAAGCTCCAAACTCCCTGTCCTGGAAGAGAAGGCCTTTAGGACTTCAGCCCTGCACATCTCCTCACCCTTTTCTCTTGTTTTTAACCCTTTCAGACCTTTGGTTCTAACTGTGCTGAAAAACGTGCAGTCCCCTTCAACACAGCATGGTTACCCTTCCTCTAGAATGTACACTGGATACAGATGGGGACTTGGGGTGCTTTTGTTATCAGTTGCAGCTCTAGCCCTAAAATAGTGCCTCACAGAGACAGCCAGGGAATAAATGAATGAATACCTTCATGTCTTTTCTGTGCATGCCTCTCCCACTTGATTCTACTCATTCTGTAAGACTCAGCTCAGACATCCTCCTCCTTGGAAAGCCATCCCTGACCTCAGTGGGCTGGATCTTCTCACACCATTTCCTTCCATTCCCACAGCCCTCATATCACATTATTTCCTTCTTTTCTTTGGAGCTGTGTCTTATCTGTGTAGGTACCCCCCTGCCAAACACAGAATTTGACATACAGTAGTACTTGCTCAATAAATCCTTGTTGAGTGAATGAAGCGCTGGATGGGGGTAACCAACCCCAAGCCTGCTTGTCCTCGTGCCAACCATCCTTCCCTTTCCTCAGTGACCACAATTCCCATCTCAGACTTCTTTTCTGATGCCTCCAACATGGTCCTTTGTGGCTTCATCATCCCTATGGAAGCTTTTCATAGCCAACGGGGCTGTGATCTGGCTGGATGCAGCTGAAGACATCACTGTCCACATGTTCCTCTCAAGGGGGTTAGGACAGTTCCCAAGACTTGATCAGTGGTGTTGGGTCTCTTGGTGTCTGCCTCAGAGGATCCAATATAGGACCCCATCTCCCTGGGGAAGGGGCCTACAAGATCCAAACAAAGAAAGGATCCAGGTGAGTCTATACTTACCGGCTGAGATTTGGGGATGCTTCTGTTCTAACAAAAACTCAGGGCACTGGCCATGGAAACTGGTGGGAACTCTGACATACCTTGGAGGAAGGCTGTGACTTGGGGGCACGAGGGATCCAAGAATTCACCCCAGGAATACCAGATATTAAGGCTAGTGAGGCAGCACAACTAACTCTGACCCCTGTCTACTATAAGAAGGAAGAGGCTGCTTCTGGCTTCTTTTCCTGATCAGAATGGTCTCAGGGAGTGAGAGGAACCCAGTGCTGGAGCAGGACCCCATTGTTAGTCACCTAGCCAGCCTGAGGTCAGTCTTGAAATCGACTTACCCCCAAGTTCCCTTGCCTTCCCTTCTCCTGTTCCATTGCTCTGACTCTTCTCTTCCTCCTCAACAGGGTCTTCACTCCCCTGCTTCTCTTGATCTCTTCATCTGTCCTCTTCCTCTATGCTCCCAACCCTGACCCTGTGGTCAGCTTTTCCATCAAATGTCTCACTACCTCTTAGCAACCTTTATGCCCTTGACTGCCCACAGCTCCTTGTTAATCCTGAACTCTGGGGAAACCATTCTGCTTGTTTCTCCTTCCTGGGCAGAGCCTGGCAGCCTTGCTGATTGAGCCTCCTGAAGATGGTCATTGGGATGCCTGTGTGGGACCCTCTCTAAACCTATTATGCTGAGTGACCTGGGGTTGAGAGCGCTAGTGTGGCTGCTCCAAATCTTCTCCTCTAGGCACTGGTCTGAGATGAGTGAGGTCCCTGGTCTTCTCAGAGAATAGGACAAGGAGAAACTGAAGCTCTTTCATTCCCCTCTTTCCCGCTTCAAAAACGCTAGGCATCTTCATTGCTCCCTCCTGCCTGTTGGAGGCAAGGTCTGGCTCTCATTCTGAGGATTCCCTCCTTCTCTTCCTGTTACTCTGTTCTCACTCCTCTCCTGAGACATCTGAGACCTCACTCCATCAGTCCTTCCCTTTCTTGCATTTCCAATCTTTCCCTTTCAGTTGACATCTTCCTAGAAACTTACAAACACGCTCAAGTCCTCCTGACCCCCCTGAGTGACTGCTCTCTCTCTCTCCATCATTCAGCTTGTCACTGCTGCCACTTCCTCACCACCCACTCCTTCCTTCATCCTTGTGCAATCTGGCTTCCGCCCCCACTTCTCTATGGAAACTGCTCTTCTAATTTCTCAAGCAGCATCCTCATCACCAAATTGAATGTGTTCCTGGCCCACAGGAAGCACCGAGAAGGTGGGGCCTCCCTCCCAGGACTGGCTTGGGCACTGGGTAAAGTCAAGACTGGTGAGAGACCGTATCCAGCAGTGGTCACTTACAGGTAGGTTGGTCTTCCAATAGCTGCCCTCTTGTGTCTTATACCCAGTGATCTTTGTGTGACCCTATTAGGTCAACAAACAAATGGCCTCTCTCAGTGGCATCACACTGGTTCACTTTTCTTCCAGCTTAATATCTCCAGTTCCTTAACGTCTCCATAACCCACTCCTGTTATGGAGAAATGCACAGGCTCCTCCCCATTCTCACTAGCCTCCTCTGATGGAAGATTTGATTGATCAACCAAACTGATCCCTGCCCTTTCTATGAAGAACTGGTCAATAGCAGCTTCGTCTACTAAAAAGAACGAGGTATTCTTAAGCTATCTGTCATACTGACTCTGATCAGAAGCACGTAACAGTACGTCCAACAAGTGTGGCGCCTTGGTATAGAAAAATTATCTTTGCAGTGAGTCTGTATGCAATTAGAAGTAATATACTTCTACTTCTTTAAAAACATCCTGTAAATTTAGGTTCTCTTTTCCTTCATTCACCTACTTGGTGAGATATTACTGTAGTTCTACTTTTTGGTACATTTTATCTTCAACAGGTACTTGATAAATGCTGAATAAGTGGATAAATGCATGAATGAGTGAATAAGTATTGCAAATATCAGGTCTTTCTAAGTTTATCCTTAGCCAATTCTCCCTTGATAATGCTAAGAATATGCTTAATATTAACCTTAGCTAGGACCAATCTTTGGAAGTAACACATATGAAGTTTTGTCCTTGATGAGTAGAAAAATTTGACTAAATCCAACAGTGCCTAGAAGGGTTACCACTTTGTGGACAGTACTCCCCTGGGAGGACAATAACCTCTAGCCCTGTTCTACAAGCTAAGGAAGGGAGCTGGGAGGAAGATCTGTAGAGACATGTCCTGCCTGGACATTCTTCAACACTTCCTACCTCTAAAGGGTATTGTGGGGAAGTTACAGTGCTGCCTGGAGCACCAGGCTGGTGCCCATCAGAGTGACCAGCCTCCTGTGGAATCCTGCTGCCTTCCTCCCATTGATTTGGCCAGGATCTTTATTGTCTGCTCAAATGTAATTAAAGAGTCCTCTGATGGTGCCAATTAAAGACTTGGAGGGACGGGAGCGGGTGCTCACGGCATCACATGGTGCGGCGCGGTGAAGCTGTAAACATCCATTAGCCATTACAGTTCTCATTAGTCCTTGAAAAACAACTCATTAGTGTCCATAGAACTGACAGGTAAATACAGCTAATGGGCTAAATCTATCAATAAATTCATTGTGTGCAAAATCAGGGTTTCTGTCATTGTGCTGCTTGCGGTGACTAATCAGAAGGTTAAATACTCCTCCTGCAAAAATATATATAAGTTGCAAAGCACTTAGCCTGATAGACTGTGAAAAAATGGCATGTGAGAAACTAATGAAGACATCAAAGGCTTTATTTATATGTAGGGTGGGTTCATTTCAAGTTCAGGTTGCTATGAACTGTCACAGCTGTTTAGCTGAGACTAAATTTTAGAAAGCATATTGATTTGTTTTAATTTAAATGGGGCAGTTTACAGAAGCTCTTTGAATCTGAAGTTATTCCAGAAATGATCGCTCGGTGCATGGTGGTGGTGGGGGTCTCAACATGCTTCTGCTGCCCCCCCATAGGGTATCTCCGGAGAGGCTGCTCATCCTGCAGATGTTGGGGTGGAGGATCTCAGCAGCATAGGATGGAAGAGTTGGACTTGCTTTTAGGGCTCATCTAGCCCCAGCTCCTCATGGGGCAGAGGGGAAACTGAGGCCAGGGAGGGCTGGCAATAGGCACAGGGTCATTTGGTGCATTAGTCGTAGAGTCCAGGTCTCTGAGGCTTCCTTCTGCCTAATGCTGCCTGTTTCTCTCCAGAGGAACCATGATGCTCCTGGGACAGACAGGGCCACCCAAAGATGAAGGCTGTCTCCCTGGGCATTTGCTCTTCTTCCACGCCCTTGGCCTTCAGCTATGCTACTTTAATCCAGAGGGGCCACATCTTCCTGTTCTCTGGATTCAGTTCAGCCTCTGTCCTTGGACTTCTATACTTTGGGAAGTGGTAGAAGCTTAGCTGCCTCCTTCCAGTCAAGAAACTTCGATCTCCAGCTGTTTGTTTCCTGGACCTCTGCTAAAATGTCCCCCTCTCACCTTGTTTGATGGAAGGGAGCACTTGTTGATCTCAAAAGGATGAAACTGGCAAGTTGTATCTGACCTCTCTGCCCCAACCTGCAGGGTTTGTGAAATTTTCATTTGTAATCAGCATAAAAACCAGGAGATTTACACAAAATTTTGGCTTTCCAGCTTCTTCTGGGAAATTGGAAGATCTGGCCAAACTGGGCTTGATTTCCAGCCTGGTTCAGGTCACTGGGGCTGATCAGTGGTTGCCCCTTTAGATGGGGCCATGCTTTTCCAAACACCCTGGTGTCCTCTGGCCCGTGGCCTGCATTAGGACAGAACAGCATCTCCTCTGATGGTCACAGTGACAGTCATGAGGCTGTATGCCACCACCCCTGCAGTGGAATGACTTCTGGGTGGCCCTGGTTGCTCTGTGTCACCAGCTCCAGACTCAAATCCCAGGCAGGAGCAGCTAGGTGACCATCCTGGCTCAACCCCTTTCTAGCTGTAGGGGTCAAGGAGAGTAAGTCCCTGCCCTTTTAGCTTCTGGGATGTGAAACTTGGTCCTCCCCACAGGACTCTGAGTGATGGGTCCCCAAATCTGAGTAGGGCCTTCAGAGGTTCATAGAAATTACAAGTGTCTACTCCAGCCTCCTCACCCATATCCTTCAACCTGCTTTGTCCCCTCCAGTTCATGCTTTATGTGGCTTGTTTTAAAGAAGCAAATCTGAGCACGTGGCTCCTCTGCATAAAAGACTTCATCATTCTTCTGTTGTTTTAGGATAAAATCCAGAACCATCACAACATGGCACAGGGCTCTGCAGCCCTGGCCTTGCGTCCTCCCTGACTCTGTGCATGCCCCTCTCCTCTGCCTCGCTCCAGCCTCAGTGGCCCCTTTCAGTCCCTCCAAACAACCTTATTGGCTTCCCCCTCCTGATGACCTGGGCACCTGCAGTTCCTTCCGACTGGAATGTTCTTCCCCAGATATTTGCCCGTCCAGCTCTTTCACCCTAACCTCCCAGCCTCTTTTCTTTCCCTCAAAATTGCAAAACTTATCTTGGGGCCTCTATGGTTTCTGTTCCTTCTGCTTGGAATGTATTTCCCTAGATCTTTCCACTGCCAGCTTCATCTCATCTCTCAGGTGCCAGCTTAAATATCATTTCAGAAAGGCTTTTTGCACCAGGCCCTCCCACCCATCACTCTGCTTCAGGGCACGGAGCCTGGTCTGGATTTACATCATTTACTTGTTGTGTCCTTGTCCATTTTCTGCCTTGTCTTCATAAAATACAAGCTTCATGAGAGCAAGACTCTGTCTCTATTGTTTTCAGACATAGCTTCCATGCCTAGACAGGTACCTGACCCATAGAGCTCTCCATGAATAGCTGTCACCTGAACTGCATCAGAGAATATCTCCCAGCTTGGCGAAGACCTGATCAGTTGTCAGAGGGCACTGGGGCCCAGAGAGGCAAACCCGATGTGACAATGAGCAAAGATGAAGCCAAGTGAAAGGGAACATGAAAAGAAACTTGACCTTACTAATAATCAGGGGTATACAAACTAGAACAGCAGGATACCACTTTCGCCCCTCAGTCTGGCAAAACTTGTGTTGGAGAGGATCTGGGAAAATGGGAAGGTCAATGCCAGCCACCTTGGACAGCAACTCAGCTGTCTCTAGGAAAACTAAAAATGTATACACTCTGTCAGTGAGCAGTTCTGTCCCTGTGTCTGACCTGGAGAAACCCATGTGCGCACAGAGATATTATACAGATGTTCATTCATCCACGAATGTTTACCTCGCACCTACTATGTGTTCTACATACCAGGGATGGAAATGCAAATAACCCCTTCCTTCATACAGCTTACATTCTACTTGGGGAGAGACAGGCAATAATCAATAAATGAGTAAATAAGTTGAAGAGTATGTTAGATCGTGGTAAGTGCTGTGGAGGAGAGTGAAGCCAGGTAAGGTGTAAAGGGAGCCCTGGGGCACAGGGCTGCTGTTCTTTGGAGGGCCTTTCTGATGGGGAGACATCTGGGCAGACTGAAGCATGTGGATATGTCTGTGTGTGGGGAGGGGAAATATGTTGCGCCGAGAGACTAGCCAGTACAAAGGTCCTGAGGCAGGAGTGGGCGTGCTGAGTTTAAGGAACAGAAAGTAGGTCAGTGTGGCTGGAGCAGGGAAGGTGGGAGAGAGAGGGAAGAGTGGTTAGAGATTAAGTCTGAGGGGCAGCCAGAGCCCAGCTCATGTAGCACTTGTCAGTCGCTGTAAGGTTGTTGGCTTTTACTCTGAGTTGGGAAGCCATTAGAGGTTTTTGAGCAGAGCAACGACCTGATCTCACATTGTTTTATAAAGATCACTCTGGCTGCTATGGATGTATTGAAAGGAGACTGGGGATAGGGGCAGGGTGAGGGATGATGAGACTTGGACAAAGTGGAGGTGGTGGAGAAGTGTCTAGAATTAATACTGGAGTTGACAAGATTGGCTGAAAATTGGATATAGCATGGGAGAAAAAGACAAGTCCAGACTGACGCCATGGTTTTTGGTGTGAGCTCCTGGAAGAATGGAACTGCCCTTTTTGACATGGGAGTGGGGGGTGAGGACTGGAAACGTCAGGATTTGGGGTGCATGGGAAGGTGTGTGCATGTTACATTTAATAAGCTTGCCAGACGTTCAGGTGAAGGCGGGAGAAAGCAGCTGGATGTCTGGGGCCAGCGTTGAGGGTGGAGGTCATGTGGGTGGTGGATATCTGAGAGTCGGCAGTGTGTAAACAGTATTCAGAGTTGAAGGGATGCACGAATCACCAGGCAATGAGGGTGGGCAGTGAAGAGAAGTCTGAGGACTGAGTCCCAGGATCTGCCATCATTTGGAACACAGGGACATCAAGGGAAATCAGAAAAGCAGACTGAGAAAAAATGGCCCTTCTTAGAACAAGGACCAAGAAAGAGGGGAGTGAAAAGAGTTTCCAAGAAGGAGGTCACGATCGGATGTGCTAAATGACACCGATGATGAAGGAGGACGAACCGGCGAGCGCCACCAGAGGGATCTGGCCTCACGAGGTCCCCGGCCACCTGGCCAGGTGTTGTTTTGGTGGCGTGGTGGGCGAGAGCCCATGTCAGCGGGCTCAAGAGAGTCAGAAGGTGAAAATGTGGAGGCGCTGAGTAAAAGCAGCTTCTTGAGGAGTTTTGCTGTGAAGAGAGGCAGAGAAGTGGGGTGGTCCTGAAACAGGATGCAGAGGGATGGAGTTTTTATTACTATTTTATTAAGGTGGGAGAAATTACAACGTGTTTGTTGGCTGGTGGGAACAATCCAGTAGAGAGGAAAAGATCTGATGGTGCAGCAGTGAAGGGATAACTGTTGAATTATTTGTCCGGCAAAAAAATTAGAAACAGTCTAAATGTCCTTCAAGAGACAAACAGATAAATAAAATGTTACATTCAAAATGATGAGATACTCCACAGCTGACTCATTGCCCGGAGGAACAAATTTCAATAGCAAGAAGGGGCCTCTGTGGTATGCTTGCTTAAGGATACTTGTGCCAAGATCCCTTGTGCTATAGACAGACCTTAACTCAGATCACACAGATCCCTCTGCCTGCTGTCCCCAAACATATGCCCCAGTGAGAACATGGTGGTGGCAGGCTATCTTGGAAGGTCTGTCTTCCTTCTGAATCCAGCGATGATGACGATGATAGTGATGTTGATAAAAATAAAACTAAAATAGCAGGCACTGAGTATGGAGTGTTTCATCCACTCCTGGCCCTCATGGAGCTTACCTTGTAGATGGACATGACCCAATTCTAACTATTTTTAGTTTCATTTATGGTGAATGCTATAGAGTATCAAAGAGGGGCCTGGTCCAATCTAGAAGGGCCAAGAAATATTGTTTACGTTGAAACCAGAAGAATGAGCGTGAGTGTGCCAGGCAGAGGTGGGGAAAGAAGAGAAGAAAAGGAGGGGAAGAGCAGAAGGGTAAGCAGAAGGGACCGCATCCCTCCCTCCATTGATTCAACAGTTGCTGAGCACCAGCTGTATCCTCGGTGGACAAGGCTCAGATCCCCGCTCTCTTGGGGCTACTGTTCTGGCGGAGGGAGACAGTGAACACAACAATAATGCCCAATTTCAGTTAGTGAGGAGTGCTGGGAAGATAATAAATCAGGATAACGGTGGTGGTGGGGCGGGGGGGAGGGATTGGTAGAGCGCTTTGAAAAGATCTTGAGAGAGAGAGGTGACCTCTCACCTGAGACTGGCCAGGCACATGTCCCAGGAGAGTGTCCCAAGCAGAGGGAAGAAGAGATGCAAACGCCTAGAAGTGGGAATGAGTGTGTCATGTTGTGGGAACAGCAAGGCCAGTGTTGCTGGGCCTAAGAACAAGGTGGGGCTTGGTGAGATTGGGGATGTGGAGACCAGATCACGCAGGGCTTTGAAACAGTGTTTTAAGCTTCAGCAACCCTAGGTCTTAGCCGTGGATGCAAATGGCATATTTCTTGGAAAAAGTCCAGGAGCCCCAGGTCCTCAGTGAGTAGGTGGGCTGTGGCTGGTTTGGCTCATCTCAGCTGCAGGAGCAGAGTTTCCCAGTGCACCCCCTCACCCCCGCTTCCAGCCATATATCTTACCTTATCACTCCCGTCCGTTTAGCATGAGCCATATACTCCACTCCAGAGGAGAACTCTCACTTAATTAATTTTAGATTTAAGGCAACAAGAAGTCCTTATATTAAAAACGGAGTGGGGGGAGAACAGCTTGTTAATTAAAATGTCAGTTAGGGTGTTCCTGGCGAAAACTATGATTAGTGGGTGTTTCCTTTGGTTACAAGCCCTTGTGCTTTGATATTTCATGTGTGAACATAAAGAACCTCACACATGTGCCCAACACCCAGAGACGGGCTACATTTCAGGTGGTTTCAATGGGTCATTCTGTTCTGCGAACTCCAGTGTACCCCAGCCTTCTGGGATTGGTCCCCATGCCAGTCTTTCAACCTCAGACCCCAGACCTCTAGCCTCAGAAGGGTCCTCTCCCCCCCCCCCCCCCCCCTCTCTCTCACTTCACGCCATTCCCACCTGTAGGCTCCAGCTCTCTCTGTCTCTGGAAAACCTATGCCTACTTTCAGGACTAGTGCTACATTTTGCAACTCCTCACTAAATCTCCCGGGCAGGGATATACCCTCTCCTCCTTTGCATCTTCACAGCACATTACTTACATCTTTGTCAGAAAAAAAAATCTGAGACAGGAGTTATTTATGATTTATTTTGTCCAGCTACTTTCCAAGAAGGGTGCGTCCTTTGTTGTGGCAGGTGATGGGCATGGGGAGGCTGGACTGGCAAAACTGGGGGAAGCCAGTGCCAAATTTCTCTGCTTGAGCAAAGGAATCACTGCAGAAAGACTTGGGGCTGGGCCTGTTGATCTGGGAGGCTGACTGGGGGGTGGACTGGTGAGGGGCCCTATAGGGAAAAGAGGCAGCTGATGGCTGATGAAGTTTGGTGGGCTGTGTGGAGGAAATAAATGTTTCCTGGGGGATTTTTGTTAAGTTTCATGGGTGGTGTGCTATGTAAACCTCTCCTTTGTCTCCCTGTGACATCTTCTTGGTGAAACGTGTTATTCAGTAAGCCTCTGTGGAACTGGATTAAATTGTTTCTGGAAGGGTAAGTATCGAGAACTGCGAAGGGTCTGAGATTCACCCTACTTGCCAGCTAACAGGCTAGCCTGCCACAGTGTCATGGATGCTGACAGGACACAGGGGACTCTTGAATCAGGCACAAGGGACTGCGACTCATGACAGTAACACTGGCCAGAGTGTCAGCATTCGTGCTGGTTCTCGAAGCTCCGATTCCCACAGGTTGACACAGGGAGACAGCTAACACCTTCAGTACATGCAGTGGTTTCAGTACAAGTGAGGAACCCCTCGCTGAGGGAACCCACATCTTTTATAATGAGCAGTAAGCCTGTTTGAAAGTTGCCCTGGAGGGGCGCTGGGTGGCTCAGATGGTTGAGCTTCTGCCTTCGGCTCGGTCATGATCCCAGGGTCCTGGGATCGAGCCCCGCATCGGGCTTCCTGCTCGGCGGGGAGCCTGCTTCTCCCTCTCCCCCTACTGTTCCCCCTGCTTGTGCTCTCTCGCTCTCTCTGTCAAATAAATAAATAAAATCTTTAAAAAAAAAAAAAGAAAGAAAGTTGCCCTGGAAAGAGACATATCTTTATTATATTGGACTACAAACAGACCTTCCCTGTGCTTGGAGAGAGACTCTGGCTTCTTTTTTTTTTTTTTTTAAGATTTTATTTATTTGACAGAGAGAGCACAAGGAGAGGGAGAGAGAGGGAGAAGCAGGTTCCCTGCTGAGCAAGGAGCCCGATGTGGGACTCGATCCCAGGACCCTGGGATCATGACCTGGGCCGAAGGCAGCCGCTTAACCGACTGAGCCACCCAGGCGTCCCGAGAGACTCTGGCTTCTAGGGCTCTTCACTATACAAACATACTTTAAAGGACAGTCCCAAACAAAGGCAGTCAGAACTTTGCTTGCAAAGTGTGCAGAAATGCAAGAGACCCATGGGGAATTGTCTCCCCAGGGTAAGATGAAGTGCTGATCCCTGCTTCTAGGTGGGAGGAGGATGAGACCAGAAGCTGTGTATGACCCCTAGTGACATCTGGGTCCTGAGCTTTTATAGTATGCTTTTGAAAAGAATTAGCTTATTATATGCTGAATCAGTTAGCCATTGCTGCATAATAAACCTCCCGGAACTTGTGGCTTTATATAAAAATTGCTTATTATTGCTCATGAATCTGAGTCATTTGGGAGGTACCGCTGATTTGGCCTGGGCTGGGCCGATCTTGCTGTGCTTTATTCTATCTCCTCAGGCCCAGCTGGGATATTGAGCAGACTTGGCTGTGCTCCATGTGGTCTTTCATGGCTTGACAAGTTTCCAAGAAACTGAGGGCCTGGGCCCCAGTCTCTTTGAGGCTTAGGCATGGAACAGTCACATTCTCTTTGCCAAGGCAAATCATAGGACCGCCCAGATTTATGGCATGAGAAATAGATTCCGCCTCATCTAAGAGGAACTCCAAAGTCACTTTGCAAAGGCATATATATATATATATATATATATATATATATATATATATATATATA
>NW_023270447.1:64736522-64897209 GCF_011800145.1 Mirounga leonina | reverse complement strand
TATATATATATATATATATATATATATATATATATATATATATATATGGAATAACTGGGACCACTTTTACAATCAATCTATCATTTACCTTCCTTACTGGACTCTGAGTGCCTAGATGACAAGGATTATGTCCCATTTGCATCTGTGTCTTGGTGACCGGCCTGGGCTGAGCATAGAAAATGCATCCATAATGTCTTTCAAGTAAGTAAGTGATGTGTAATAGGATGGATGAATAATACATAACGAGGAGTTGTTCTATGAACTAGATGGTCTGCCAGAGAGATCCTCAGGGGCAGTGCCCTGGCATCTGCCCCAGCCATTAGGGTGTGCCTGGTTCTCTTGGTGTCTTCTCATCCCCATTGCTGTTCCTTCACCTGGGACTTCATCATATCATGCCTGGTCTGCTCTGCAGTTTGGTTACTGTTCTGTCTGTTCTCCCATCTGTCCGCCACATCATCTCTAGAGAGCATTTAAAAATGCACACCTGACTGTCACACTTCCATTGAAATCTGTTGCTGACTCCCCAAAGCCTAGAACACTAGTTTCAGCTCTTTTGCATGACATTCAAGGTCCTTCACTTGGGATGTGGATCCTGCACTTCCTTGCCACACATCCTACAGTCTGGCCACCCCAGATCACCTATAGATCTTGAAGGTGGAGCTGACAGCCCCCTCAACTTGGGTCCCATCCATGCAGTCTGCTGTACTTACCTACATTCTCCCTCTTTGCTCAAGTGTCACCTTGACCTTCCAGGGAGAGATACTGACCTACACTTTGTTCTCAGACCACTCCAGGGCCCTTTTCTGGTCACACAGATCTGGTTCCCTGGGGTGGGGCCTCTGTCTCTTCTGGATCAGGAGCTCCTTACACATAAATGTCTCTCTCCCAGTTTCCTTGGGAACCCCCACCCCACCATTGCAAGTCACCCTGAGAGCACAGTGGGGTCTCATGTAGAATTGATTCCCATAACATTTGCTGAGCTGAGATTTCAGAGAGAGAAAAAGGAGGGGAGGGGATAGGAGGGGAGCACAGAGGAGGGAAGACGAAGGGAGAGAGAGATTGCAGCTCAGGCACAGACACAACCCTCCAAAGCATCTGGTTCTGCTCAGCCTGGAAATCTGCCCTGGGGCTCCTCGGGTCTTTCTGGAACAGGTTCTAGCCTGTGGACTAAAGGCTTTCCACCCCCAGGCTCCTTCTGGGAGGGGCACAGACACCGCAGGGGGTGGGGGAAGGGGCTTTCCCATTGTTTTGGTTTTTCTCATTTCTGTCTTTGTTACTAGCTTTATTTAATCTGTCACTTAATTACTGTTTACTAAGTATGCTTGTAGCTAACATGTATTTATTTACTGTGCACTTTGTCTGATTTTAGCAGATTTTTTCCCTTTTCTTTATATCTGTATTGTTTATTCTAATAATGCATGACCAGGTTAAAAAAAAATTTTTTTTAAATAAATACAGAAGAAATAAAAATCCCTTGGTATTTCATCCTTCAGAGATAACCACTGTTGACAGTTTGGTGTATATCCTTTCAGACTTTTAAAAAAATGCTTATATAAATATATATGGAGGTGACCCAAATATACCTAAGAAAGCTTTAAGGCTGGTCTCTGCCCAACAGTGCATCCAAAATAACCCAAATCGGACTCCCGGAGCCCGAAGAGTAATGTGAATCTTACAGTGCAGGGGCTTTGCAAGAGCCAGCCTTAGACATCTCTCCTCCCCACACGTCTCACTCACCGCGCCTGCTAAGATGCTTCTTGCTTCCTCCCACTCATCTCTTCTTTCTTTGGGCTGTGCCCTCCTGAACTCGGGGGCCTCCCATCACGTAGAGCTCCCAGAAAATGCTGCTCTTCTGTGGCTGCTGTCTTGTTAGAGTCCATCCTCTTGGAATTAAAAAAAAAAAAAAATCACTACATTTCTTTATCCACATAATAGGATCATGTTAAACACATTGTTGAGTGAAAGGGGTGCCTGGGTGACTCAGTTGGTTAAGCATCTGACTTGATTTTGGTTCAGGTCAAGATCTCAGGGTCCTGGGATCAAGCCCCAAGTTGGACTCCGCGCTCAGCGGGGAACCTGCTTGAGATTCTCTCCCTCTCCCTCAGCCCCTGCCCCCCCCTCCCCAGCTCATGCTGGGGTGCGCTCTCTCTCTCTCTCAAATAAATAAATAAATCTTAAAAAAAAAAAAACCAAAACACCTTGTTGAGCTAACCCCGCTCTCTCATGGATACTTTTCCAGGCCTACCATTTCCTTTTAAAGTCTAGCGTACAGCTCCATTGAATGGACGGCCCATAATTTATTTAACCAGTCTGTTGCTCTTGGACACTCCAGTGCCTTCCAGTTTTTACTACTAAAAACAATGCTGTCATGAACACCTCTATGACTTTGAACTTTTATGCCTCTTCTTTCTCTTCCACATGCCCCAAGCCTACCCCAAATTTTAACTGTTCTAGAAAAATGTCTGACAAAGTAGTTTGTGTTTGGTTTTTGCCCAACATGCATTTCCATCGTCTTCCTTCTGGTTCCTTTGGGAAACTCCTCTTCACTCCGTGTGATCCAGGGGACTGCCATGATGCCCCAATCCCCGATACTAGGGGGTGGGGGAAGGGAGGAGAGGTGGTCACCTGACCAGCTAAACTCAGAGCACCCCTTCCTTCTGGCTTCATCAAACCCCATCAGTTTCCACTGTCTATGTCCACTGTGCCTGTCCTAGACCCAAGCTCATCATCTCTGCCCCCAGCCACTGCCACAGCCTTCTCTCTAGTGTCTCTGACTTCTGGGCTGTGCAGCTGTCCTCTAACCTCAATTAGTCCTCATCCCTGACTCTGTCCTTCTCGTGCCTAAAAGCCATCACTGGTGTGAATAAAGTTCTATCTCTTCAATTTGCCATGTAGAGCCTTTGGGACCTGGCTTCTCCTTACCTCTCCAGCCCTGGGGCTCCCCACTCTCTTTGGCACACACAAAAATTCCCACCAGATTGTACCACTTTCCAGTTTTTGAACATGCCCTGCATTTTCCAGATTCTATCCTTTGACCATGCACTTTGTTCCACAGAAATCTCACCCCCAAGCAATGTAGCTTTAGGCTCCTGGTCCCCAGCCTCCCCTAGGACGAATAGGAAATAATTTCACCTTCCTGAGGGGATCCCTCAAGATGTCGATGACCTTCCAACTCTTCTGCATTCCTCAGGGATCATTGGTTAAAAAGGAATGGAACCCCACTCAACCAGCCGAGATAAGGGTGGATGGTGGCTATTGTAAGGGCGTGGAGGTCTCACAGAAACCAAACTGAGCCAGACCTCGTGGGAATCAGAACTGTGAGCTGGGAAGCCATCAGGGGTTGAGAGCAACTCAGAGTGGGTACCTGCCTTCCTGCATCTGCCACCTCATTGACTTAAATGAGCATGATGGCAGCTGATGTTCAGTGCTTGTCCCCTCCCTGCCACTACTCTGGAAATATTCTCATATTTGTACCTACCCCCCCTCCCCCACAACCCACCCCAGGATATAACCCAGGGCTTGGCACATTGTGAGCAGGAAAAAGCATGCTAACATTTTAGTACTTACCTGTGGGACATACAGGATTTGTGTTTTTATTTTATTCTTGTTTAAGCTCCCAAACCCTCCCCTCATAGGTACTATTATTTCCCCCATTTAACAGATGAGGAAACTGAGGCAGTACTTTGCCAACTGACAGCCTAGCATGTGAGAGGACTGGGACTTGATTCTAGGCCCCCTTGAATGAATACATTACCTTCTTAATCAACAGAAGGGATCTTAAAATCATCTGTTCCAGGTTCTGGCCTCCAGAGCAGGAGCCCAGAACCCCTTCCAGAGAGGCAGCCAGCTATTTTCATCTTAAACATCTCCAGGGTGACCCCACCTCCCATAATTCCAGTGATTTCATCCCCTCCCTCAAATATCAGGCACTTCTTCCTTGCATCCATTCATAACCTCTTGTGTTGATTTAAAAACACTTCCTGCTTGTCAGGTGTCCTCAGACTTGAAATCAACTCTTAAGAATCACTTGTTCTTTTTCAACAACCCTGTGAAGTAGACATTTAAAATTCCCACTTGATAGATAAAAATCTCAAGGCCCAAGAAGGTAAAGCAAGCCACCTAGGGTCACACAGGCCAGACATAGCAGGTACAGAACTTGAACCCGGGATCTTGAAGTCTAAATGTCCCCCTCTAGCCAGTTCACTTCACACCTCCCATAGGGTTTAAGGCTGTCTGGTCTGTCTGGGACCATTGAAGAAAGAGGCCTGGCTGCTTCCAAACTGGGTAAGAGAAAGGGGAGTAAATAGCAAGGTTGGGAGAGTGATGCGTGAGAGGGAAAAAGCTGTCTCTAGGGTGCAGGGAGGAGTGGGGGGAAGGGAGGGGTGGGGGAGTGGAGGAATCAGCCCAGAGACTGGGAAGAATGAAGAAAAATCTTGGTGGTGAATGCCCAAGCTTTTTACCATGGCCTGCAGGCTGGGTGGGCCAGAACAACAAGCTGAAGCCAGGACCATCACAGGCAAATGGGGATGTAGGGTTAGCCTGCCTAGAAGGTTCTTCATGATCCGCCTTTCTCCAACCCCTCTGAACGTTTCCCCTCCTGCTCCCTCTCTCATTTACTATGCCCCAGCCTTACTGGCCTTCCTGGTCATGTCTGAAATTACTGGGGTGTTGCTACCCCTGGACCTGTGCACCTTCTTCTGTCTGCAATGCTTGTTCCCCAGATCTTCTTGTGACAAGCTCCTCTTGTCATTCAGGTCCGAGCTCACATGTCATCTCCAGGAGAGGCTTTCCTAACTTCCTAATATGAAGTAGTCCCTTACCTCCAGAGACTCTCTAGTCAAATTATCGATTGCTGTGTAATAAATAAACGCAATATTTAGTGGCTTACAATAACAATAATCCTTTTTTGTTGTTTAACCTCTTACGGTTTCTGTGGGTCAGGAACTTGGGAGGGGCTTGGTAGGGCAGGCTGGCTCAAAATCTCTCAGGCAGTTGCAGTTAATGGTGCTTGCAGCTGGAAGAGTGGAGGGCTGGGGCAGCTGGAGGCTGGCTGGGCATCTCCCCCTCTCTCTGTTTATGTAATCTGAAGGCGTTTTCTTTCTTTTTTTTTTTTTTAAAGATTTTATTTATTTATTCATGAGAGACAGAGACAGAGACAGAGAGAGGCAGAGGGAGAAGCAGGCTCCCAAGGAGCAGGGAGCCCGATGTGGGACTCGATCCCAGGACCCTGGGATCATGACCTGAGCCAAAGGCAGACGCTTAACCATCTGAGCCACCCAGGCGCCCAAGGCGTTTTCTTTTTTAAAGATTTTATTTATTTATTTGACAGAGAAACACAGCGAGAGAGGGAACACAAGCAGGGGGAGTGGGAGAGGGAGAAGCAGGCTTCCTGCTGAGCAGGGAGCCCGATGCAGGGCTGGATCCCAGGACCCTGGGATCATGACCTGAGCTAAAGGCAGACGCTTAACGACTGAGCCACCCAGGCACCCCCTGAAGGCGTTTTCATGTGGTCTCTTGGAGAAGGCTAATTTGGGCTTCCTTACAACATGGTATGTCAGGACAGTTGGTCTACTCTCTGGACACCAGGGGCTTCAGAAGAAATGTTTTATCACACAAGGTAGACACCACATCATCTTTTATGACTAGCCTTGTAAGTCACATGGCTTCCCTTCTGCCACATTCTATTGGTTCCTAGTGAGTCACAAGCCTTCCCAGATTCAAGGTGGGGGGTGGGAATTAGACTTTATTTCCTTATGAGCTGAGGCAAGGTTCTAGAAAGACACATGAGATCAGAGATATTGTTGTGGCCATCTCTGGAAGATAAAGCCTGCCATATACTCTTGTAGCGCCCTGTGAGACTTCGTGCTTGAAATTGCCTTAATCATGTATTTTTGACCTGTTTATTATCTTATTTATTACCTCCCCACTCCCACTCCACTAGGAAATAAGATCCCTGGAGAACAAGACCTTTTTTGTCTGGTTCACCTCTTGTCTTCTTAGTGACTGCCTTGTAAAAGGCACAGAAAAATTTCATTGAAGCAAATGAGTGAGATGCTACGGGGTGTACCAGAAACCAGAGATGGCCTCCCAGGGTGCCTGAAGCTGTAGTTTGTGAGCAGTTACTACTAAAAGCATCATTAGATACTCTTCAGAATTGTTTTCGCAGACGTGGGGTTTAGGCTTCAGTAGTCTGGGTGTCCCAGACCCCAGGCTCTGCTGCCCCTGCCAGCAGCCCAGTGGTCCCTGGTGCTAGGGCACATACACAGCAAGGAGTCCTCTTTGCTTTTGAGCTCCCCCACCCCCCAGAGGGACCAGCATCCCTGGGTATCTGCCTCCAGCCTCACTCTAGTTTGCAAACACTTTCTGTCAGCGAAAGACACCATTTTCTCAGGAATCCTGACTCAGGGGAAAGTGCCCATCTACTCTGGGCCCCTAGACCCTCTATGATATCATTCCTGCTGGCTTTGCTTGCCTATTTCATTTAGACCAGAAAGAAAGAAAGCCTATTTTACTGAAGCTTTTCTACAAAGGCCGTCTATGAACCCTACCCTGAACTCATCCTACAAACAGTTATTAATGGGTGTATTAGTCAAGGTTCCCTAGAGAAACAGAACCAACAGTGAATGTGTGTGTGTGTGTGTGTATCTATCTATATATCTCTATATAAATCTATCGATATATAAATATATAGATATATATCTATATAAATAGATATATATAAATATATAGATAGATATAAATATATAGATAGATCTCTATATATAAGTAGATAGATCTCTGTATAGATAGATAGATAGATATAAATAGATAGGTAGATATAGACACAGAGATATAGAGCTACACAGAGAGAGCTTTATTTTAAGGAATTGGCTCACATGATTTTGGAGGCTTGGCAAGTCCAAAATCTGCAGGAGGACCATCAAACTGGAGACCCAGGGGAGTTCCAGTCTGGATCCAAAGGCCATCTGCTGGCAGAATTCCCTTTTGCTCAGGGAAGTCAGTCTTTGTTCTATTGAGGCCTTCAACTGATTGGATGAAATCTGCTTACGTTATGGAAGGCGATCTGCTTTACTCCAAATCCACCAACTTAAATGTTAATCTTATCCAAAAAACACTTTCACAGAAATATCCAGAATAATGTTTGACCAAATATCTGGGCACTGTGGCCCAGATAAGCTGACACATAAAATCAACTATCACAATGGACCAAAGCAGACAATAGAACTGAAAAAGACCCAGTCCTTGTGAAACTAATATCTAAGAGGAAAGCAAAATAACCACCTTAATGGTTCTTAAATATACGTTCTATTGCATGATATTTCAGAGTCATGTCCTGGGGCACTCTGATTTAGAGGCAGGTGGTCCATAGGTCCCCCCACTTGTCCTGACACTAGCCTAACCCAGGCCATGATGAAACAGAGATAGGAGAGAAGCATGTGGTTCATTGTGAGGTTTGGGAAAGAAGCTCTTCTGGATGGTTGGTTGTAGTCGGGCCCCAAGATGCCAATAGTGTAAAGGTGAGGTAGGAGTGTAAATGGTAGGAGTGTAGAGGGTAGAGGAGGCGGTAATAGGAGATGTGGCTGATTATGAGGTTGGAGCCCATCAAGGCAGTGTGTTGGGTGTTTAAGGCCATGGGTTTTAGAACTGGACAAACTTAGAGTCAGATAACCTCACTGAGACCTGGGCTCTGCATCTGGGGAAAGAAGGGTAGAGGGATAGTTGTATTGTATTAGTCTCCTATTGCTACTGTAACAAATTATCACAAATATAGTGGCTTAAAACAGCATAAATTTATTATGATGCAGTTTAGAAGTCCAAAATGGGTCTCATGAGGCTAAAATCAAGGTGTTGGCAGAGCTGTGTTCCTTCTAGAGGCCCTAGAGAACTTTTTCCTAGCCTTTTTCAGCTACCCACAATTTTTGGCTTATGGAGGCATTGCTCCAACCTCTGCTTCTATTATCCCATCTCCTTCCCTGACCCTGGCCCTTCTGCCTCCTTTTTATAAGGGAGATTACACTGGGCCCACCCAGACAGTGAGGATAACCTCCCCATCTCTAGATCCTTGACTTAAACACATCTGCAAAGTCCTTTTTGTCATGTGAGGTAATGCACACACAAATTTTGGGGATAGGACAAAGACATCTTTGTGGGGCTATTATTCTGCCTACCACACCCACTTCACATTATAAAGATTAAAAGAAGTGATGAATGTGAACGCCTGGCACGTGGTACCTGCTGGATATGACAGATGTTACTATTCTTATAAAGAGTTCTGAATCCACAGCAAGAAGCTTGGGCCTCATCCTGAGAAGTATGGGGGTAAGTGGAGACCCCCTTCCCTTAAAGAATCCTGGCAACAAACAGTAGATAGGAGTTTGGCTAGGATGGAGCACAGGGAAGGGAAAGATACTAAATTTTAGTCTTTTTTTTTTTTTTTCTTTTACAATGAGGCTCAGTCCCTTTAAGAATGACTTACTATCTCTTCCTAATATATGCCAGACCACGCTGGAGAAGGAGGCCGCTGAGAAGGTGTTTGCAGGGTTTGTTCCTGACACTGTCTTTCTGTAAGTGACACGGAAACTGGACATCCTCTGACTTACCCAGCGTCTTCCTTCTCTGGTTTCCCAACATTGCTTTGATTTTCAGTTTAGCCAAATTTCCAGTCTTCCTTCTTTGCTGTATAGACTCTGCTTAATACTGTCCTATCTGCCCAGAGTCTCCAGGGACTAATAAGCCAGCAGTGGGCATTTACATCCCCCCCCCCCCGCCCAGTCACACTCACAGGCAGCTCCAACCAAGGGCACTTGTTCCAAGAATTAGCCTCCTACATACAGACTTTGTTCCTGTAGCCAGCCCCCAGATCAGCATCCAACGTCACAGAGTCATGAGACTGCTTAAGATCACCAGTTACCTTCACATTGAGCAGGTGATCTTAACCTGATCCCAAGGAAGAGCAGCTGCCCCTCAAATTGTAGGCAGGATTTGAGGAAGGGATATGCATTTTTTCTAAGAAGAGGAGCCATCGTTTTCATCAGATTCTCAAATGGATCTGTGAACCCCAAACTATTCATAACCACAGAAAGACACGTCATCACTTATATCTGTGACCCTCATTGATCTTTTTTAGTTGCTTCTACAGAAGGTTCAGACAATCCTATGACACAGCGGTGTCGAGCCGAACCAAATGCTGTTTCATGTTAGTTGGGAGAGGCTCCTGCCTGCTCTGGTTTTTGAGGAATATAATTGCCCAGCAGACCCAGAGTTTTCTCTTTTTTGCTGAGCTCTGCCACTCAGTCCCACATTCATTATGTGGGGGCTTATACACGGAGGCCCCGGGAGAGGGGGATGGCCTGCCTCCACTCCAGATGCACATGGTCCCCCTGGTCATGCCCTCTATTAGAGAATGGCTGGGCAGACCCCTCGGCCTTTCTCCAGGAATTTGAAGGGATCAGGATGAAGGCTGAAGCTTAGATTTTTGAGTAGAGGTAATTTCAGAAGGTGGAATCATAGCTTAAGGAACCCTCTGGAGAATTTTCCTGATGCAAAGCTAACAAGACATTGTGATAATTTCTCTGGAGCTGGCCTCATTCCAAGTTGGATTTTAAACACAGATTATAAAGCAAACACCATCCCCCACAAGTATTAAAGGAGGGGAAAATAACAGAACGGGGGCTGCAAAAATGGTCTCTATTGTGGGACCAAAAGCCGTCAATCATGCAGGCTGACAGGCGTCAGAGATTGACAGACAGGCCCTCACTCCTGACTTCAGTTATCAAGGGGAATGGGAAAAGTGTCTGCAAGAACATGTTAAATTGCCAAAGTCATTACCAGTCACCAATTACCAAAGAAAAGATAACAAGGTGTATTTTAGAAAAATCGATGCAACAACATGCATTTCAATACAGTGAGTTTTTTAGAACTTTTGAAAACAAAACGAACTATTTAGGGAATACACAATGGTTTTCAGTGAATACCAAACACTGGGCTTTGTGGAGTCATCAATATTCGCTTAGATTTGGCTCTGCTGAAGGCGAGCAAAGATCAAGCAGTAAACTAATATACTACATTTTTTCCCCTCTAGTTCCACCCAAAAGACAAAAAGATGACTGGAGGGCCAGGTGGCTATCTTGTGAACTCCCCCAAAGAAAGGCTGGCTGGTCATTAAGGGTACCTTCTGAGGCCCTGGGCATGGACAGGGCACAAGTCAAGTAGGCAATGGTCTACTGAGGGGATGTGGGAGCTGTCCCATGGGACCCTTCCACATGACCAGGCAGAACTTCCTAATCACCTGCTTTGAGCCCTGCTGTGGGTGGACCCTGGGGACAAAGAGATGAAAGACATAGTTCTTGCCCTATTGGGTCTCTCAGTCTGGTGGGGGGGTCACATGACCCCAGTGAATTAGGGGACAAAGCAGACTGATGAGAGTCACCAAAGAGAGGTATGAATGAAGTGCAACAAGGCAAAGGGCACGGGAGAGGCCACAGTAGCCTAGAAGAATCGGAGAAGGTGGTGGAGAGAGGGGAGAATTTGATTCTTGGAGAATGAGGACATCTTCCTTTGGATGCAAACACCTGAGAGGAGCACAGCAAGATGTAAGTGAAAAGCCTTGAGTAAGGGGGGATAGTGAGATGACAATAGGAGGGAGGAGTGAGCGCCATTGTGGCAAGCCTTAAATGACAGGCTGAGGTGGCAGCCATTTTGTAAGCAAGGGGAGCCATTGCAAGTTCTTGAGCCGGGGAGGTCGAATGAACAGAGTTGTATTTAGGGAGACAGCTCGGCAGTGGTGCAATGGATGGCCCAGGGGGTAGCACTGTGGAGGATTGCTGGGGTATATCCTATGAGAGGGGCTGAAGTCCCTGAGAAGGATGGAGGGGCAACAGAGAAGACCCGAAGGACTACCATTATATCACATGCATGAGCCCGAGAGGTCTCTCACTGATCTCTGCTTCCAGCAAGACTTCTCACCCTCAGGCTCTGCCCAGGTACCATGGCCTCCTGCTGCCTCTTCCCATCCACTGGTAGACCATCTCCCTCCTTCTCTGAGCTTGGAGGCTCTTTGTTGAGCTGCCCCATATGTTTGAGTTATATAGAGTTGCCACAATAGTCCAAGTTAGCAGTTCTGCAAGGACAGAACCCTGTCACGTGCATCTCTGTGGTTCTTCCAGCAACAGTTCTTTCCCACAGCAGAGGGAAAAGTGAAAGAGCAAAGAATCTCATGGTAATGCTCAGGAAAGATCAGGGCTGCTGTAAATTCGCCCAATAGGCCACTTGGATCCAATTTGCCAAAAGGACCTTTTATAACTGGTTAAAGTTAGACTTAAAAAGCTTTCCCGAGCCTGCAGTAGAATAGGACCTGGATGCAGTAGACTGGGTACCCAGAGAGAGAGAAAGAGCTGCTGGGCTTGAAACATAGAAAGTAACAGGTGAGAAAAGAGGCATTGATAGCATTTGAAGAAAGCAAATCCTTTCCATATGATTGGTAGGTGGCGTGATCATATCATTAGTTGTCTAAACAGGGACACTTTTGAGGGTGAAAGGGGCACCATCTGTAGTTACTACATGACAGAAGGCATAAATTGGGATTGTCCCTGAAGGAATAGAATGTAGGGTAACCCTAATGATAGGCACGGCAGCTAGCATGTCTCCCTGCTCCCCCCACCTCACAGCTCCTTATATTTTATAGATGGTGAGAACTTCCTCTTTTAGCCTCTCCTCTTCCACCTCTTCCTCAGGACTTACCTGCATCTGGGTAATTTAGAATGAGGACGGAGTGTGGCTCAGCCCCTTCCAGGTCCCATCTCTTTTGGAGCATCTGTGCTCTGGACTGGGGCACCCCCTCTTTCTCCACGTGATCAACTTGAGGGACAGGTCCGCACTTGAGGAAGAGGCTGAGATTGTCTAGTAGGCCAGTGATTGGAGAGGGAGGGATAGTAGGGAACCCCAGCTTACCTCTAAACTAAGCCTTTATTAGCCTTAGCAAAGCTCTGATCCCAGAATCTCTTTCTCAGTTGGTTTTATACTCAGAACAGTGTGACTCTCACTCCCCCAAACCAAATAGCTGTCCTAAGCAGAGGCTGGGAGTTTGCAGAATCTGATCTCCTACAAGGATGTGGGGAGCCATTACAGACAGGGACTGGAGAGGACCCATGCTGGAGGATTCCTAGAATGTGAGCAACACGAGAGAAAGAAAAATCTGGGAAGAACTTGTCTTTATGTCCATATCTGAGTGTGAGTTTTTACCAGTTTATTTGGGGAAGGATATGAAAATTAATGATCAGAACCCCACAATATATATGTATTTTTAAAATAAAATTTATTGAGGTAATAAATTACATGAGATAAATGAACCCATTTGAGTTTTGACAAATGTACACTCCTGTGTAACCACCACACCAATCAATATATAGAACATTTCCATCTCCCCAAAAAGTGTCCTTGTGTCCCTTCTCAGTTAATCCTTCCCCCCAAATTTCCCTCCCCAGGCAACTTCTGGTGGGATTTCCATCATTACAGACTAATTTTATCTGTTCTAGAACATCATACACATGGATTCATACGCTAGGTTTTCTCTGTAGCATGCATTGGCAGTGCTCATTTTTCCATTGCTGAGTAGTATTCCATTGTATGGATGAACCAAGTTTATCCAGTCACCCGTTGATGGACATTTGGGTTGTTTCCAGTTTTAGGCTATTTTGAATAAAGCTGCTATGAATATTTGTGTACAAGTCTTTCTGTGGCCATGTATTTTTCTTGGGTAAATATCTAGGCATTTCTGTGTTGTATTACATTTCTGTGTTGTATTAAGTGTATTCTTAAATTTATAAGGGACTACAAAACTGTTTTCTGAAGGGTTGTAGAACTTCACACCTTCTATCAGAACATATGAGAGTTCTGGGGCACCTGGGTGCTACACTTGGTTAAGCATCTGACTCTCGGCTTTGGCTCAGGTTGTGGTCTCAGGTCATGAGATCAAGCCCTGAGTCCGGCTCTGTGCTCGAGTGCGGAGTCTGCTTAAGACTCTCTCTCCCACTCCCTCTACCCCTCCCCCCCTGCACATGCCCACACTCTCTCTCTCAAGTAATTAAATCCTAAAAAAAAAAAAAGAACACGTGAGAGTTCTAGTTGCCCTACACACTCACTGACACTTAGTATTGTCAGTCTTTTTAGTTTTAGCCATTGTAGTCAGCATGAAACAGTACTTTGTTGAGGTTCTTATTTGCCTTTCCTTAATGATTCATGATGTTGAACACCTTTTTATGTGTTTATTGACCATATAAATATCTTCTTTGGTGAAATATCTGAAAAAAAAATTTTACTCATTTAAAAAATATATATGTAGTTGTTAATTTTGTTAACTTGACTGACCTAAGGGATACCCAGGTAGCTGGTAAACATTATTTCTGGGTGTGTCTGTGAGGATGTTTCTGGAAGAGATTAGCATTTGGGTCAGTAGACTGAGTAGGGACATCTGCTCTCATCAATGTGGACAGGCATTATCTAATAAATTGGGGGCCTGAACAGAACAAAAAAGTGAAGGACAAGAGAAGGCTGTCTTTCTTCTTGAGCTGGGACATCCATCTTGTCCTGCCCTTGGATTTCAGAGCTTTCAGTTCTTGGGCCTTTAGACTCCAGGACTTATACCAGTGGCCCCCTGGTTCTCAGGCCTTTGGATTCAGACTGAATTATACCAATGGCTTTTTGAGTTCTCCCACTTGCAGATGGCAGATTGTGGAGCTTCTTGGCTCCCATAACTGTGAGCCAATTCCTATAATCTCTCTCTCTCTATCCTATTGGTTCTATTTCTCTGGAGAGCCCTAATACTGTGAAACAAAGAATACAAATATAATACAAAGAATAAAATACTTTTTGTGTTCTGTTTTATAGTTTATAGTTTTAGGTTATATATTTAGGGCTACGATCCATTCAAGTTAATTTTTTTGTATGGCGTGATGTAGGGGTCAAGATTTGTTATTTCTTTTTCCATAAAGATACCCAGTTGTCCCATTGTCATTTGTTGAAAGACCATACTTTTCCCATTGAATCACCTTGGTATCTTTGTCA
Source organism: Mirounga leonina (assembly GCF_011800145.1). Taxonomy (NCBI): domain Eukaryota; kingdom Metazoa; phylum Chordata; class Mammalia; order Carnivora; family Phocidae; genus Mirounga; species Mirounga leonina. Next base: position 64,883,148 of record NW_023270447.1, on the reverse strand, counting down.
AAAATCAACTGAACATATATAATTCGGTTTCTTGACTCTGTTTTTTCCATTGACTTAATCTGTATATCCTATGTGAATACCACATTTTCTTGATTACTATAGCTTGTAATACCTCTTGAAATCAAGTATCAGTCCTCCAGCTTTAGAAAATCGTACTATATATATATATCATTTGTGATTGTTGGAAATAAATGTACTTGAATTAAATGTGTAATAAACTATCTATTATCCTTTTCTAGTATGGGTTGTTCAATCACTCAGTCAATAGGTCTGTAGTCTTCTGAGAACCATGAGTAAAGTGCTCATCTGGATTTTCCAACAAATAAAGATCTGGTCTGGTGAGCTCCGCTACCATAGCAGTCATGGTTCTAGTTGCAGACTAGATAACCAGCCTCCTTTACAGGATGTTGCTTTTTAACAGGTGGGTTTCTGGCTGGGTTTGCTCCCCTTCAGGCTAGCACTTACAAGAGTGTCAACACATCTATTGTCTGGTTTCCCTAGCTGTGGTGTGGTAGAAAGAATGCTGGGCTAGCTGGCTACAGAATGCCCCACTCTGGCACTCACCAGAGTGCTGCTTGGGATTATCACAAATGGCATGAAAAGACATAAATCAAAGAGTCCCCTTTGGGACTCGCAAAAGCCCCACCTGCTGGGTGGTCCAAGTCCCCAGTAGATCTGCTAGTCCCCAACCAGGAGCTGCTCTTAGACAAGGTCTGCAGGCTAACTGGACAGCAGATACCCAATAAATCTTCATCAGAACCTGAACCCGAGTCAGGCTTTACCTGGGGACCACAGCACTATCATTCCATTCTGAGGGACTGCTTTCCCAAACTGCAGTTTGACTCCAACCGTCCAATAGTCCTTGCTTCTTTGCAGCTGGTGTGTTTAGCACAGCCTTCAACTTGGGCTGCAGGGTAAACTTGAAATCAAAAGATCTGGGTTCAATTCTGGCTCTGACACCTACTAGTAGTGATCTTGGGCAAAACACTTCACATCCCTAGAGTCTAGTTCTTCCCTGTGGAGTAGAGACTAATGTCTTCCTCACAGGGCTACTGTATGCATATGGATATGTTTTATCAGTATAAACCCCAGTGCAGGAATCTGTCTAAAGGATTATCATTACTGTTATTTCTCCTTTTAGCCAAGGTATAGCTAACAGAAGCATGAGGAACATCCGTGGTTCCTATAGGAGAAAAAGTGTATGTATTAGTTTCCTATGGTTGCTATAACAAATTACCATAACTTGGTTACTTAAAGCAACAAAATTTATTCTCTTACAGTTCTGGAGGCTAGAAGTTCAAAATCAGTTTCACTGGGTTGAAATCAAGGTGTTGGCAAGGCTGTACTCCGGAGGCTCTAGGGAAGACTCTGCTTCTTGCCTTTTCCAGCTTCAGGTGGTAACTGGCAGTCCCTCAGCTTGTGGCTGCATCACTCCACTCTCTGCCTCCCTTCTCCACACCACCTCTCCTCTTCCATGTCTACTTTTCCTCCACCGCTCTCTTAAAAGGACGCTTGCAGTGGCATTCAGGGCCCATCCGATTAACCCAGTATAATTGCCTCATTTCAAGATACTTAATCACATCTGCAAAAACAACCATGTAAGTAATATTCACAGGTGCCAAAGATATCTCATGAGTCGCCCACTGCAATGTGTGTGTGTGTGTGTGTTGGTGAGTGTAATCTGGAACAGGAAAGGACAGCACACCCTCTGTCACATTTATACAAATCACCTTCCATAACAAAGCATCCTATAATGCAGTCTAAATGGCCTTCATGAGAGCTTGCCCGAGATTCTTCCCAAACTTCTCCAGGGAAGAATAGCTCTTTTACAGATTCACAGCACCCCAGATCTGCCAGACCTTTTATTACTTACTCAGGCCAGGGGCCAGCTGATTATAGCCCAAGGCCAAATTCTGTTCCTGCCTGTTTCTCAGAGTTGTGTAGTTGGGACAGATGCCATTTGGCCCTCAAAGCCTATTATCTAGCCCTTTAGAGAAAAACTGTGTGGGTTCTTGGCCTCCACCATACAGATGGGGGAACAGAGGTCCAGAAGGGCAAGGGACTTGCTCAGGCTCCCACAGTGACTCCGGAGCAGATTCAAAGTCTGTGAGTCTAGCGTTCTTGCCCAAGATTACATTCCCCCAGGGCTCCTGTCTGCCAGAACATCCCTGGGCATGTAGGGGGTGGAGCCCAGTGCCTCAGAAGTGGGGTCCAGGCGGATTCCAGACCCTATAAGGAAAACCTTTTAGCAGGGGCTGCTCCAGCTCTCGGAGGGGTTCAAGCAAATGCTGGATATCTTCTCAGCAAGTCTCTCTGACATGGTGCCTGATAAATCAATGAATGGATTTTGCAGTGAACAAATGATGTGATCCAGGTGATTGAGGGGCCTAAGTTGGCCTAATGCTTTCTATGCCTACAAAACACTGGCAGCTTCAAGCTGGGGCAGCAAGAAGGATCCCAGAGACCCGACCCAGTCTTCATACCTCTGGCCTGAGGCTAATTCATACCTAATCCTCACGGCCACCTCATGACGTGGATACCCCCCAACTGGCCACCTTCTAGAAGGCCACAGGAAAACTTGAGCATTTTCAGAAGCAGCTAAGCTGATGAAGCCCACCGGTGACTCTCAGAGAGGTGGAGAGGGACCGTGGGGCCTTTAATGATGACTAATTTGCAGCTTATTAATGCAGTGGTAATTAAGAATATTCATTTTATTAAAAGCCGTTTATTGTAATAGTGCATGCAAATCTGGAGACTGGCATTGTGCTCACGTACCAATCGACATAGGTCTATTGTGGTTCTGTGGATGGCAGGTCGCTGCGTCACTAATTGTTAAGAGTTTAGGGTCTAATTTTAAACCCTTTTAATTCCATTTGAAATAATTGCCCTAATGAAATTCAAAGTACTCAGAGGCAGCCATGGAAAAGGTGGATGATGCCCCCCCTCTCCTGCCCCAGGGAGCTAGTCTTTGAAAGCTGCAGCAGGAGATGCACTTGTCCTGGGGCTATGCTGTGGCTGTTCTCCCTTCCCCTAGGAGGAAGCTGGCTCCAGGGAGGGCTGTCAAAGTCCAGTGAGGACCTGCCCTGTCCACAGTGCTGACCTCTGCTGAGGCTGGGGAGGGGCAGCCTGGGTGGAGAGGGACTGTAGGAGGATGCTGTCTGGGTAAGTCATTTCTGTAAGGCACACAGGGGTGGGCTTTGCAGAGAACAGGGAGAGCCACCACCCAGAGACAAGGTCCTTTGCTCCCGTGGCATCATCCACTCACTGGGACACACCTCAGAGCAGCTGAACCCAGAAGTCGTCTTTGATATGACAAAACTCTTATCAAGGGCTTCCTGCGTGATAGACACTCCATGGGCATTTTACTTGTATTGACTCACCTAATCCTCACGGCCACCTCATGACGTGGATTGCACCATTTTCTCCATTTTATCAATTGGGCAACTGAGCCTGGGAGAGAATCCGTATCTTTTCAAAAGTTAAGTGGCAGAAGCAGACTTGAATCGAGGTGGTCTTCTCAGAAAGTGTCTATGGTTTACAACCAGTAGAGGTGGGTCTGGAGCCAGTATTGAGTCACTCAAGTGTAGTGCTTGTTCCTCTACACCAGTGGCAGGAGATGGGGAAGGGCATATCAGAGAAAGGGAACAGCATGAGCAAAGATTCAAGAGCTCACAAGTCTGTGGCATCTGGTGGACAGACACAAAGATGACCTCTGTGATCCCTTCTTCTAGTGTTCATGCCCTGAGAGTGGTTGAGACCTGGGACTTGTTTCTAACCAATAGATTGTGGCAAAGGTGATGGAATGTTGCTCTTGTGATTACATTATATTTATAAGATCCCATCTTGGGGTGCCTGGGTGGCTTATTTGGTTAAGTGTCTGACTCTTGATTTTGGCTCAGGTCGTGATATCAGGGTCATAAGGTTGAGCCCCATGTTGGACTCTGCACTGGGCATGGAGCCTGCTTAAGATTCTCTCCTTCCCTCTCCCTCTGCTCCTCCCCCCACCCCCCACTTGCACCTGCATGCTCTCTCTCTAAAAAAAACCAAAAGACTCCATCTTGCTAGCAGTCTTGCTCTTTCTCTTCTGCTGGTTTTGAGGAAGCAAGCACCTATATAGTGAGCTGCCTATGGAGGCACCCATGTGGCAAAGAGCTTCAGATGGCTCATCAGAGCAGAGGGCCTCAGCTTCAAGGAACTGGAATCTGTTGACATCCTCAGTGAGCCTCAAAGTGGATGCTTCCCCTGTCAAACTTCAAGATGAGAACACAGCCCAGCCAACACCTTGGTTGCAACCTGGTGAGACCCTGAAGCAGAGAACCCAACTAAATCATGCCTGGACTCCTGACCCACAGAAACTGTGAGATAATAAGTTTATGTTGTTTCAAGCTGCTGAATCTGTGGTAATGTGTTACTCACCAATTAACATCAAGGCAACATCTAAAAAGAATGGCAGGAAAAGCAGAAGGGCTAGGATAGCTTTCAATCTTTTTGCCCTTCTGACACATCTCCCATCAGCAATGCACAAAGTTATTATACTGCAAAGTTCATGCACAACATGAAGGGCATTTTGTATCATGTAAGAAGCTTGGGCATTCTCCTATAGGATATAAGTGAGGTGGAGTTTTAGGAGAGGGTGGAACGGTCAGGTCTGTATTAGAGAAAGATCGCTCTGGTGGCCAGAGCCTAGGTTGGGTTGGAGGCAGAAGACCTGGGAGGCTATTGCAGTAGCCTAGGCAAGAGATGATAAGACCTTGAACCAAGGGAGAAGCAATGAAGATAGAAAAGAAGTTAATTTGTGCTTTGCAGGCAGAAAGTAAAATAGCCAGTAAGGTAATATTTCTTATACTTTTAAAGATCTTCAGGAAAGGAAATATTCCAGCTCACACTTTCCTTGTGTCCAATACTCTAACAAAAGCAACTTCATTAACTTGGTTTCAGCATTACCTTATTAGTGATACTATTATAAACAGGTTCTGTGTTTTGTAGTGTCCTTCCTTTCCCAAGCACATTATATGGTAGTCTCACTTTTTTAGGGGCAGCTGGGGCTGCTTTCATTTTACAGAGCCCAGAGAATGACTGTATTGAAATCACTCCCGTGGTGTCTTTCTGGTTAAATGCCACTTGTTATGTCTGTCATCTGCCACCACCTAAAGGATTTAGCATTTCTCCTCTTCTGCAGAGAACTTATTGGGACTTTAATAAGATCTTGCAAATGAATGGTGAGTGCAAAGACAGAAATCTTGGCCCTTCATCATCTATATATTCTTTCAGCATTATTGATCACTAGGCATAGGGAATACCAGAGGTAAACGAGAAACAACCTTACCTTCAAGGTATTCACAATCTACTGAGAAAGACAGATGTGTAAAGCAAAATTCACAGCAAAAGATTCCTGTACTAAAGGCATACACTGAATGGTCTGGGATTCCCAAAGAAAGGATTGATATATTACTTAAGTTGAGGGATTTTTCCAAGCAAAGTGTTCAGATAATATAAATGCACAAGAACATGAAAAGACACAACAGCTCTGGAAATGAATGTAGCACAGGATTCAAGCTGTGAGGGAAGGAGAGTTAGGGACCTGATGTTGGAGAAGTTAGCAGTGTTCGGATCACAGACCTCATGTGTCTAAGAGGCTTGGGCTGTATTTTATAGGCAGGGGAGGAAGCAGGGAAGGGACATGGTCAGAGCTTCATCCTGCAAGTTTACTCTGTGCATTGTGATCTTATCTTACAAACTGGGTGCTCCTTAGGGTTCTCCATCTCATTGAATGATGCCAAAAGTCTAACAGTAACCCAAGACATATCAATCTTGCATTCCTGGCCAATGATGCAGAATCCTTTTTTATATATTTCCAGGTTCTATTTATTATTTTTTATTCAGGATTTTTGCACCCATGTTCATAAAAAAATATTGGTATATGGCTTTCTTTTCTTGTAATATCATTGTCTGGTTTGGTACCAGGGTTTGGCTGGCTTTATAAAATGAGTTGAGGATTGTCCCATCCTCTATTTTCTGAAAGAATTTGTGTAGGATTGATGTTATTTATTCCTTAAATGTTTACTAGAGCTCACCGGGGAAATCAACTGGGTCTAGAATTTTCTTTATAAGAAGGTTTTTTTATTATAAATTCAAATTATTTAATAAACAAAGACCTTTTCCAAATATCTATTTATTCTTGTGTCAATGTTGATAAGTTGGGTTTGTGTATGTGTTTAAGGAATTTGTCCATTTTATCCAAGCTGTCTAGTTATTGGCAAAATATTGCTTTGTTTTTCTTTAATATCTATAGATTTATAGTGATAGCTCTTTTAAACCTGAGGTGTGTTCCCTCTCTCTCTCTCTCAGTTTCTCTTTCTGATCAGTTTTGCTAGGGTGTTGTTCAATTTTATTAATATTTCCAAGGAATGAATTTTGACTTTGTTAATTTTTCTCACTTCTTTGCTTTTTTGCTATTTCATTTATTTCCACTCTTATCTTTATTATTTCCTTCCTTTTTAAAAAATTTCCCTTCTTTTTCTAGCTTCTTAGGCAGAAACTTAGATCATTTATTTAAAAACTTTCTTCTTTTCCAATATAAGAATTTAAACACACACACACACTCACACATACATACATACGTACACACACACAAATGTCACTCTGAGCACTGCTTAAACTACATCCCACAGGTTTTGATATGTATATTTTTATTAGCACTCAGTTAAGTATTTTACAATTTCCTTTGTGATTTCTTTGATGCATTGGTCATTTAGAAGGGCATTGTTTAATTTCTAATTATTTGAAGCTTTTTTTGAAATTATGTTATGTTAATCACCATACATTACATCATTAGTTTTTGATGTAGTGTTCCATGATTCATTGTTTGCATATAACACCCAGTGCTCCATTCAGTACGTGCCCTCTTTAATACCCATCACCAGGCTAACCCATCACCCCCCCCAGAACCCTCAGTTTGTTTCTCAGAGTCCATAGTCTCTCATGGTTCGTCTCCCCCTCCGATTTCCCCCGCCTTCATTTTTCCCTTCCTGCTATCTTCTTTTTTTAAAAAAACATATAATGTATTATTTGCTTCAGAGGTTCAGGTCTGTGATTCAACAGTCTTACACAAGTCAGCTCTCATCATAGTACATACCCTCCCCAATGTCTATCACCCAGCCACCCCATCCCTCCCACCCCCCACCACTCCAGCAACCCTCAGTTTGTTTCCTGAGATTAAGAATTCCTCATATCGGTGAGATCATGATACATGTCTTTCTCTGATTGACTTATTTCGCTCAGCATAATACCCTCCAGTTCCATCCACGTCGTTGCAAATGAAGCTTTTCTAAATACTTCAGTGTTACTGATTTTCAAGTCCACTATTATCAGAAAACACATACTGTAGATTTTCAATCTCTTGGAATTTATAAGAACATATTTTATAGTCCAGTACATGACCTATCTATCTCTGTGAGCATTCCATGTGCACTTAAAAAGAATGTACATTCTTCTAGTGTTGGGTATAATGTTCTATAGTGAATGAGGTAAAATTGGTTGATAGTGTTGTTCAAATCTCCTATATCCTTATTTATTTTTTGTCTAGTTGTTCTATTAATTACTGAGAGAATAAATATGCTAGCCAATGTTTGCTTCATTTCTTTTGAGAATCCATTAATAGATAGATACACATTTAGGATACTCGTGTCTTTCTAATGATTTAACTCTTTTATCATTATGAAATATCTCTCTTTATCTCTCATAATATTCCTTATCTTGAAGTCTAATTTGTCTGATATTAATATAGTCACACAGTTTTTCATATGCTCACTGTTTACATAAGAAAGAACACACTATATCTTTTCCTCCCTTTCTTTTCCTGTCAACTTATCTGGGTCTTTACATTTAAAAATGCATCTTTTTGTGTGTGTGGACAGAAAATAGTTGGATCTTACATTTTTATTCAGTCTGATAATCTCTAGACTTCAGGTTTTTAAAAGCTGTGCAAAGAGGGGATTCAACCAACTGATTGGAGAGTTGCCTTTCAGCTCCTGTATCTATGACTCCAATCAACTGGGGAAAAGACCCTGGGACCTTCCTTAGCTAAGGGATCTGCTTGTCACATGGCTGGCCCTGACTTGGAGCCAGGACTCAGGATGGAACCATCCTGAATGAGCTGATGTGGGGTGTGTGGTGTTGATTGGTGCAAGTGTGTAAAATACCTTTGACCACCTTCTCCATGCGTCTCGTGTCCTGTTTTAATAAGGCTTCTCTTCATAGCCATCTTCCCTTAACTGCTGTTTTCTTGTGGTTGAGAAGGTGCCACTTGGAAAATATCTTCAGGGAAACTGTTTCTCTTCTCTCTCTCCTCTTCTGCTTTTAGTCCTTCCAAAGCCCACAGAGCTGCTTTGAATAACCTCCTGGAGGATTTCTTTCAAGGATTTCAAGGAAAGAGAAGTGAGAGCAGGAAAAAGAAACTAGAATGTATGGAGGGCCTACCATGCTTTAGATTGTATTATGAATCCTCTCAACAACCTTAGGAGGTGGTGCTTTTATTGTCCCCATTTTGTAGACAAGGAAACTGAACTCAGACGGGATAAATAACTTGCCTAAGTCACTGTAGTTAAGCTATACAATGTAGTGTGCCTACTGGGTAGTATACATGATTTAAGAGAAGTAGTCCCCATCCCAGCTGTATGGATGCAGATCCTGATTTGTCTAACAATCCATGGGTGGCCTTCTCCTGGAGTCAATGATTGCTCCAGGGATGGACAGGTAAACTAATTGGCTCTATCAGACTGAAAGGAAGGATTTATATCTAGGGGGAGAGGCTCACTCCCCCTTCTGCTAGATGTGAACCAGGAAACTTCTATTCCTTTTTTTTTTTTTTTAATTTTATTTATTTATTTGACAGAGAAAGACACAGTGAGAGAGGGAACACAAGCAGCGGGAACGGGAGAGGGAGAAGCAGTCTTCCCGCTGAGCAGGGAGCCCGATGTGGGGCTCGATCCCAGGACCCTGGGATCATGACCTGAGCGGAAGGCAGACGCTTAATGGCTGAACTGCCTAGGCACCCCGAAACTTCTATTCCTTGCCCAGGGAGGGGGAGACCAGCATTGGGATAAGGCAGAGTGAAGAGAGAAAGAAGACTGAGATCTTCGGTGATATTCATCCATCAACTGTACCACTCCTTCAGCCTGCATTAACGTTAGTGTTCCCATGTGAGGTAATATATTTTCCTGTTGTTGAAGCCAGTTTCAATGGCATTTTATGTTTCTCGGGTTAAGGCGTCCTAACTGGAAAAGTCACAGACCAAGTAAGTGGTGGACGCAGGATCCAAAGCTGGGTATGTCCAGCTGCAGAGTCAAAGCTCTTAACTGCTCAGCTCTAGACGTCCTGTCTTCCCGTGGAGTTGCTGACCCCTGTCTTACAGATGAGAAAGCTGAAGTGTAAAAAGGGGAAGTGATTTGTCCAGGGTCACAGAGCTAGCAAGCGGCTCACCCGGGCTCAGAACTCATGTTGATCTGACTGCAAAGCCCACGCTCTCCGCATGCCTCCCGTGGCTTCCCACTCTTCTGGCTTGCCACCCTTCTGTACCTTTGACTCCAAACAGAGGCCTCTCCGTCACCAAATAATGTGATCAAATCAAACCTTCTTTCCATACAATTAGAAAACATAACAGGTTACAGCAAAAAATGCAAAAACCTCCAAAGCCGCTCAAAGCTAATTAATTTCTATTACTAGTGAGAGAAGAACCACTTAAGATGTCTTTTCTTATTCAAATTACCATTGACGGCACCTGCTTTTTTATTCTTGGGAAATCCTGCTACAATGCGGGTAAATTATGTAAGACTGTAGAATTTATGAAGATAAGGCAATTAGCATTACAAAACCGAGTCCGGTTTACAATTTCTGGGGAACAGAAAGAGTTATGATGCTCCCTTAAATGGCCCAGTGAAGTCTCACAGATTGAGTTAATCCTTGGGGTAGTCAGGAAAATTGAAGGCTAAACGGCGCCATGATGGTGGGTAATTAATTGTCTGGGCCCTTTGGTGATGGGGCTGTCTGCGCTGAGGAGGAGGCGGCCAGGGCTCTGCCTATTCCTTCTAGAAGGAAAAGGGACAGAAAAGGGAGGGATTCTGGGGTCGGGAGGCAAGGAGGGGAAGAACTTCCTTCTGAGGTCCCTGGTCATTTGAGTCAAGGAGGGTCCAGCCCTGCAGGACCACACTCCCATATGTTTTCCCAAAATATCCATCCTTCCCTGCAGCCCCAGCCCCCAGCACAGCTGCCACAACTGTGGAGGAAGCTGCCACTGAGCAGGTGCTTCCTTGGAGTGTTTAGATGCTGCCTAGATTTTGCATCTGAGCTGGGACAACACTTGGAGATATGCTGGATTACCAAGGGTACTTGACTTAATAGCAACAGATAGTGTGGGGTAGATGGGTTGTGTGGGTCCTTGGAAATTGTGTGCAAGATTTAGGGTGTGTGTATGTGCGTGTCCTTTTCTGCAGAAGGGTCTGTAGCTTCCATTAATTCTGAACAAGTTTTAGGCTTCCCTAACCTGAGTCTAGTTGGAACCCACATTATATAGTTGGAGAGGCTGAGAGAGGCAGGGGTTTTCCCACCACCCACCTAACTTCTTAGCATTTGCCTCTTGCTGGTTTCCTACTGCTAGGCCCACCCAGAACCCGCTATTTCCAAAATCAGGACTCGGGCCATAGCATGTGCCTTCTAGGTCTCTTGCTTGAATGTCACCTGTCTCATTCAGAGAGTCCCTGTAAGTGGGTCAGCTTCCAAGCAGGTCTCTGCTTCCTCTGGGAGGATGCAACCCTGCAGGGGGGTGCACCATTTGGCAAGCTTAGCAAGCAGTACTCAGGCTGGATTCCAGCCCCTACTAGTCACCTTGACTTGTGGCTTGTGCAGTGTACAACCTACACAACCATATATGACTTGTTCTCAAATTCCTTACTCTAGGGGTTGAGTCACTGACTGTTACTGGCTTTTTCTCCTGGCAAGGAGATGAGCCCAGCCTGGGGTCCAAGAGACCATTAATTAGAAACAGAAATTTCTTTATGGCAGGGTGGAAGCTTCAGGGGTAACACTCATCTCTAGCTGACTTCAGAGCTAGATCCGGCCAATCTAGAAATGCCCATGCAGAAGGAAGAGCAAGCCCAGAAGCCCTGAGGTGAGAAACACACAGGTGTATTTGAGGAATAGTATGCAGTCCCAAGCAGTCCAGGGCAGCAGAAAAGCAGTGAGTGGAAGGAAATTGGTCAGCAAGAGAATGGAGTCCAGATGTGTGGGGCATTACAGACCACTGCAAAGACTTATTTTTTTCACTCTGAATGAGTTGGGGTGGGAAGCATTGAAGGACTCTGAGCAGAGGAGTAACAGAATCTGATCTGACTTTTTAAAGGAATCATGGTGGCTGCTGTTTGGGGAGTAGTGTCTGGGGCAAGAGTGGAAGCAGGGAGATGGTGAGGAGCTTTTGAAACTATCCAGACAAGAGATTCTGTGGCTTGAATCAAGATGAAAACTGTAACTATGAAGACATAATTGTATTTGGGAAGTTAGTTTTATTTTGTCCTTTTTTAAAAAAATTGAAGTATGGTGATGGGATGTATTTTTAAGGTAGAGCCAATGGGATTTGATGATATATTGAACACAGGCTATGAGAGAGGAAAGAACTCAAGAATGCACCAAGGGGTGGCCTTGCAAAATGGAAGAGAATAGAGAATGGGTCCAGATGTATCTGAGAGCCTGGAAGAACAGACATACTAGGTCTTTTTTATGGCTCTGATTCCAGGCCCAAGTCCTTCCATCTACACCCTTTCCCACCAGGCCTGCCCAGGGGGACTCCAATGGGCTGCTCACATTTGCCCCAGAACTGCTGCTCTTGACTTCCTTCTAGAGTGTCATCCTGTCTTTTTCTGCTAAACTCTTTCCTGGTACCTGAATGTTGGATGCTATCCATCCATCCATCCATCCATCCATCCATCCATCCATCCAGGCATCCATCCAACCATCCATCCAACCATCCAGCCACCATCCATCCATCCATCCATCCATCCATCCATCCATCCATCCATCCATCCAGGCATCCATCCAACCATCCATCCATCCAGTCATCCATCCAACCATCCATCCGTCCATTCAACCATCCATCCATTATCAAATGTAAGAACCTATCATGTGCAAGACACTGATCTAGGTACAAGAGTTACAATAGCAACCAGGACAGCCATGGTTACTGCCCTCAGAGCTTAAGCTTCCTCTGGACACTCATGCTAAGAAAGCATCTATCTACCTATCTACCTGTTTACCTAGTTCCATGCCATTTGTAATTTAACCTGCTAATCATTCAGGGGAGACTTTGGTGGCTCTTGGTTTTACCTCTCCTACCCTCTGTCATGTCTTTGACAACCAGGTGCTCAGTTACTATAGTAACTGGAAGAATTGGAAGTCCTCAGAGAAATGCATCTTAGGCAGAGGATTGTTTCCAACACTCTTCATAAACCACAGATTCCATGGGTTTCTACAGAAGGCTGAGGCAGACAATTGAGAACACCAGTGGAACTCTTTCCAACTATTCACCTGTGTTATCTTGGAAACTCAACTAGCATGACCCAGGCTAATGTGCCGACAAGGGGTGTTGGGACCTAGAATTTGATCCATCCACTAGAGAGAGGTCATGACGAGGAAGAGCCAAGTGCAGGTTCTGAAAGGAAGTCCAATCAGGCAGCAGACCAAAGTAGTGGGAGAATTATATTCAGGTAGTCAGTGCCCAATACCACCTGGATGGGAAACTGAGGAATACTGTCATTCTCTGTCCAGAATCTCTGATGAGGCCATCTGTTGGCAGTGAAGGCACAGCTTGGGAAATGCCCAGGTGGTGATGTGAACATTCACGCATGGCTTTGGACTGCTTGTGGGTTTGGGACTTCAAAGGCCCTTTTGAACCATTAACTCATCACTCCACACACTGGGCGTTTGGGGCACAATTATTCCTCATTATATAGACCACAAAGCAGGTGCTTTGAGAGCTAGGGCAGAGTTGCAAGTCTGCAAATTAAAATATAGGATGCCCAGTTAAATTTTAATTTAATTTTAATTTCAGATAAACAACAGGTAATTTTTTAGCTAAGTATGTCCCAGCTGGCACACCTGTATTTTATAGGGCAAAAAAATGTGGGCTGCAAACCAGATTGGGACTGATAGCTGGTCTCCTAGAGCCAGCTGCTTGGTTTCAGGTTCCTAAGGTGAGATGCTGGAGGAGCAGGGCAAGGCCTGCAGGCACCACCCCCTCAAGGTGCTCTGTTGGGCCCAAGGGCTTCACAAAAGAGTAATTGACTAGTAATTATCATCAGTTAGAAGCTCTGTGCAGGCCTTTTTAGCATAGAAGTGATTCCAGTTCTTAAAAGGATTTGCAGACTTGAACAAATGCCTTCCCTAATCAGTACAAATTGTTCCTTTAAGCAGGAGAGAGCTGTGAGTCCATGCTTTCTCCTTCCAGTTAATGAGTAGTCAGCATCATTTCTGGGGGTTTGGACTCTCGCTCTTCCCTTTGAGGTGCATGGTGATGGCACTGGGGTGTTTGAGAGGACCTCTGGGGTCTCCTGGCCCACGGTAGGCACAGGATGAGAGGCAGCTGACTTACGTAGAGGCCCTGCCTTTATAAACTGCGCGCCAAAGGACAAGTTCTTAATCCCTTTGGACACAACTTTCTCACCTGTAAATGTGAATAATGATCAATCCTGCCCTACTTCACGGAACTGACCTGTCAAATAGGAGAATGTGCGTATCAGGGCCTCCCTGGTGGAGAGATCGCCATCCCCACCCACAATCCTGAGTCCCCTCTCCTGCATCATCTTCATTCCCAAAACTTGGAGAAACAGACATACACCCAGGCCACCCAGAATTGAAAAACCAAAACCCAAACCAGAACCCAGCTGATTCTATATTCACATTCTAACTCTCCTTCCCCTGCATTGTACTCAAGCGCTCATGGCTCAATGGGGTTTGTCCCTTTGGGGCCCATCTCAGGGTAGGGGCAGAAATACCTGGGTCTGTTGATGTCATGTTGGAGCTGGTCTGACTTTCTCTGATTTCCAGCTTTGCAGGGTGTGTTTACTACCTTCTGCCCCAGGCTGAGCTCGGCCTAGCCCACAGCCAGCAGCCCCTCACTCCTGCCTGGTCTCAGCCATGCTTTTTTTTTTTTTTTTTTTAATCTGCCTCCCTTAAATTAGGCAAATGGCAGAAGGGAAGGGAGGCTAAAGTTTCTGAAGCAATCCTGAACCTAAGAGGCTCCCTTCTAGTCAGAGAGGCTGGAATCCCTGCAACACTGTTAGCCTTGCTTTGAAGCTATGCTGACCAGGGTAGTTATGTTATGTGACTTCAGTTGAGACTCCTGGGTGGCCCAGAGTGACAGCCATTTCTCTTGGCTCTGTTTCAGCAAAAAGGAGAAAGGGGAGGGTGGGCAGGATGCTTATGCATTAGGATAGGTACCCTTGCTCTCTCAAAGAGAGAGGACACTTGACCAAGGACTTAGACTAAAGTTTTTCTAAATCTGATAGAGTGTAAATTACAGAACATCCTAAGAAAATTCGTAAATTAATTCCTTTAATTCCAATAGAGAACAGGACAAAGGGAACTCCAGAAGGGGATGGCTACTTGCTCCTCCAACTCAAGCACTGATTCAGACTTATCCAGAGGTCTTAGCAGTTGGCCCTCGACCTGCAGGGACGGCAAGTGAAGCAAAGGAGCCCAGGAGGCTAGCTTCACCTGGGCAGAGCCCTCCTGGTTCACACCCACTGTGGCACTGGAAGCCCTTGGCCAGATTATGTTGATGAGTATCCCTGTTTTCCAGATTTGGAAATCAGGCCTAGTTTCCTGAGATCATTCGGTTAGTGAGCAGCAGATCTGGTGCCAGAACTGGGTGCTTACCCTACTATAACAAGGCTGCCTGCCCAGGATCTGTTAATATCTTCAGGTTTTTCCTGATGCATGATCACTGGCTTGACCTCATTTTAAACAATAAGCTTTTACTGAAAAGAACGCTTCCCCGGAGGCTCAGCAGGCCCCGGGGTTTATTCAGATGAAGAGTCTACTGAAAATTACGCAGTGCCTACTGAGTGTGGACACTGGGTGGGGCATTTTCACAAACATTTCATATTCGCTATGAGTCGGAAGTGGGTGTGGTTACCTCCACTTCAAAGACGGGGCTTGGAGAGGCCAGGGAAACTTACTCACGGTTGTGCAAAAGGTAAGGGACTAAGCCAGAATCCAGAGCCACTTTTCATTTCCCCTCATACCCACCCAAGTAACTCTGAATGCCAGAAAGCCAGACATTATCTTAAGAAACACTTATTTACCTATTAAAGGAGCAAAGAGATTTTTGCACATCCAAAAAAATCTAAAATCTTATTGTGGCCCACGAAGCTCTGCAGGACCTTTCCAGATGCATCTCTTAATCCCTTTTTCCTCATGCGGGATACTCCAGCAGCTCCAAATTTCTTCCTGTCTTCCCTTAAGTATTTGACACTTGCTATATATGCTTTCCCTGGGACTCCCTTCCCCGAAATATTTGTATGGATGGCTCCTTCTCATAGTTGTGAATTCACATGACACCTTTTGCAGGGAGCACCCCCTCCATCGACATTGGTGCCCCCATCCTACATTGTCACAACCTATTATCCAGTCTTATTTTTTAATAATTTCGTATTAACTGAAATCATCTTACTTATTTTTCACTTGTTCACTGTGTGTCTCCCTTACTAGACTGGGAGTTCCTTGTCTACCTTGGCACTGTTTTGTTCTGGTGCCTCGAATAGCACCTAACAGGTGGTAGGTGCCCTGAAAAGATTTGTTGAAAGATGACTGAACGGCAATGAGACTTTCTGTCTTGCAACAATGTTATTCCTGATCTCCATCCTGACCAGTGCTATTCTTAGCAATGAGAGAAACTTTTTTTTTTCTTTCTTAACAAATCTCATTAAAATCATCCTTACCTCCAAAGTAGCTGTTGCTTTAAGCAGGTGGTTTAATCAGGGCCAGGAGGTGAAGGTGCGGGGCAGCGCGGATTACCCACAATGCCGTCTTTCGCTGGCCTGGAAGCCGGGGGAATGTGTACATAGGTGCGGGGCCCTCAGGAAGATCCATCCCGCTTTCTGCAATAATGTAAAAAGAAAACTTTCAAATACCACAATTTGCAAATGAAGACCTTTAAAATAATGGGACGGCAGCTCCGGAATGGGATTATTAGGATAATGCGATGTTTAAGTGGGCGCTTTCCCTCTCAAGGACCTGCCTGAATTCTGCTGAGCTTATTCCACGAGAGACCTCAGAGAGATCAGTTATGACTTTTATTAAAGTCAAACCAATACCTGTATTCGCAGCCGCCTGGAGGAAATTTCTTTCTGTAACTCTGATTGAAGTTTAATGGGAACTACACGAAGAAAATTTACTTAACCTCCTCACCCATCTCTTCCGTGGTGGAAGTCTGTTCATCACGTGCTCTGCTCCCAGGAGACACTATCCAAGATAGCACTTCTCAATTTCATAATATTTTTCGGAGTAAAAGAGGGAAGAGAGATGCAGACCCCAACTACGCCAGAATACCATGTAGTCGTCGTCTGATTTCACTTACAAGAACAATGCAGGTGTTTTCTCAGGGGTTTGCGCATTAGTATTTTACAGATGACAAAATAAAAGGCATATGAACTACTAAGAAATTATGTTAACATGCATGTGAAAGTATATGGATATAGAGTCCTGGCTGATATGCTCCTGATTGGTTCATGCTGCTGGTCAACCTCAGCTCCAAGCACATGGGGCAAGACAGGCACCTGCTCTTAGGCTGGAAATAAAAACCGAGTGGCACCTTTCATTCCAGAGAGACCCAGACATCATATTATTAACATCTGTCGGTCTGTAGCATTTTATAGATGGAAAGAACTGAAAATCTCACATTTTCTTATGAAATTTACACACGTACAAAACACAGGTTTAAGTTTGTATAAAAACCTGAATGTTCAATTTGTATAAAATATTAAATAGTGAATTACCTTTGTAAACATCACCTAAGTCAAGGGAGAGGATGTTTTAAGCACCCAAAGCCCACTATAAACCCATTCCTGGTCACTATTGCTTCTTGCTTTCTGACTTTTATCATAATTGCTTGTTTGCTTGATTTGACAGCATTTCTATAGACAATATAGTTTAGTTTTACCAAATCAAACATCGTACAAGATGCATTCCTTTGCATCTGGCTTCTTTTGCTCAACATTTTGTTTTTAAGACTTATTCATGAATCTCAAAAGAATGTTCTTCTGTGTATACAGAGATCATTTGATTTGCTGTTTGGTGTTCCATTGGTACATATACCACAATATCCTTTTTGAGTTTCCTGTCAATGGACATTTGGATTTGGGTTTGGGTTGTTTCCAGTTTGGGGCTATTGCAAACAATAGACAATAATATTCTTGTACCCACATTTTGGTGCACATCCGCATGAGTTTCTCTAGTGAGTTGTCAAGTTATGATCCTTGGACTAGTTCTGGCCCATCACTTGTTTTTATAAAGTTTTATTGGAATATAGTCATGCCCATTGATTTACATACTGTCTATGGCTGTTTTTATGCTCCGAATGTAGAGTTGGGTAGTTAGAGCAGAGACCACAGGGCCTGCAGAGCTGATGATACTTACTATCTAGCCCTTTTCAGAAAAAGTTTGCTGACCCCTGTCTAGGGCATATAGGCTTATGAGGAAATTGTATGGTTATAGGATTTGCAGACTTCCAACCATACTAGATACTGCCAGTTTTTCTTTTTACAATTTTTAGTATTTTATTATGAAAATAATATTTCCAAGTTTACTACCGCATATTCAAGACAGTATTACTGTACAGCTTCAGGGTTTTATCAAAAAGGATGAAAAACTGCTAATTATTTTAACTACACTCCATGCTAAATCTCAAACATGGTTGAACAGTGAATGAAAAGAAGGCTCATTTATGTAGCCATTTATGGTCCACTGGTTGTTTCAAATCCTGCAATAGAAAGTCCTTATCATCTGAACCCCTGTTTGGTGGGATTGCCAATCCCTTGCTATTTTAGCATACTTTCTGTATTTCAGATGACTGCTATTACAATAGAGACCTGAGAGACCTATATAAACTTATTTACAACCATGCAAGCCATTTGACCCAATGGCCATTCAATTTGAATGCGTAAGTCTTCAGTTATAAAGGATGAAAGAAATACCATGTGTTTTTAGGATTTGAGTCAAGGAGGCTCCTCTGTTCACTGATCTTTTTCTGGCCATCTTCAAAGCTTTCTTCTCCGTCATCAACTGCACCATCTTCACTCTGATGGTATTCCAACAGCAGATCATCCTGTCACTTTCGACTTTTGTGAATTCCATCCCATCCATCTCTTCTCCTATAAACCAGTGAAGGAAGGCCTGGTGACCATTACAGAAAATGGTTCCCATATGAGTTTCTAAAAATTCATGAATAATCGTCCTGTTGCCCACAAGCATGGATGGCAGCTTGAAGCCCCAAGAAGGGATTTCTCACATGACCACCAGGAGGCCCTGAAGAGTGCCCCACCCAGCCACCTTGATGCTGTTGGGTAGCCCCTCCACAAAGTAGCTCTGTTCTTGTTCTAGGTGGTCAGCATCTGCTCTTCCATCGGTTCTGTGGACATGGGGCCCTGGAAGACAGTGACCACGGTGAGGCAGGGCCTATGTCTCAGCTCATGGGCTACTGACATATACTTAGCATGGAACATTTGTTGAGTGAGTTCTGGCTCCGTGAGGGCCCTGTACTGCCAGCTGCCTTTAGCTCTCAACAGAGTGATGTTGGCATGAAGTGTTGGTCTTCTTTCATTAAAAGAAATGGAGAAGTAGGCAATCTCAAGCTAGCATGGCAGCTTGATCATCATCAGGGACTCAGACCTCTTTCATCTTTCTGTTCCTCCATCCACAGCCAGGGGATCCACCTTAAATTGGGGCTTTAGCCATCAACTGCACTCCAAGTGGCAGTTAGGAGGGTGGGGAGGGCAAACAAGTGCATCCTGGCTGCCTTCCCCCTTTTAAAGAGCTTTCCAGGAAGTTCTACCCAACAACCTCCACTTCTGTATCTTACGTCAGGACTTAAACTAAGGCTATTCCCATTGTAAAGGGAGGTGGGAAATGTAATCTCTTTGTTGTGCATATTATGACACTGAATAAGACCAAGAAGCAGGGAGCAGAATTTGGATGGGAAGGTCATAGTCTCTACCATATGGAGGATGTCACAGCATCCAGGGCAAGAGCACAGCTGGACCCACAACTTGGGTCAGTGATGTTAGGAAAATCCTCTCCAGGGGACACATAGTACTCGCTTTGTACTCCTTTTCTACTCACCTGTTTTCTGTGTTGCCTGTGGTTTCTGCTCCCTATAACCTCAGCATGCGTGGTATGTTGCATATGGAACCAACTCTAACTTCAACTGTACATTTCAAGTGGAATTCCCATCACTGCTGACCAGGTGCTGACTCTGATTTAAATTCTGGAGTAAGATGGTTTGGTTGGGCCATGGCTGGCCTTGGAGCAAGTGCCCAGCTCTGGTCCAAATATGTGTTTGGGAAAAGGGAAGGCAAGAACATGCAGAACATGGAGCAACTCTTTAGAGGTTGGGAGGACTCTCTCAAAGGGGCTCAGGGCAAGGCAAATGATGACATTCTCGTTGTGTATGTTTGGTGGCAATGATTATTAGAGGTTTGATATTTTTCTGCCTCAACCCTCCACACAAGTGGAGACACACAATTATTTTAGGATTGGCAGCAGAAAGTTTACCTGGAGTTAGTTCTAGATTTTAAAGTTGGTGGGACTGGGAAACTTCTACTTGGAGGATCATGAAAAGTATCTGCTTCTAGAGGGAAACAGGAAATTTTTATTGAGAAGACCCTCATTTCATTCTGTAAAGAGCCATTAAAGGTGATTCTTTCAGTCTATACTCAAAACCATAACACTATCTTGCAGATGTAAGGTCAGTAGGTATGCCCCACTGTTCTTGGGTAAGCACATAACCAGTGACATGGTCCAAATGTACCCTGAGATGTTGACTGTTGCATATGGTGCTATAGATCAACTCTGTCTTTAACAGGACCAGGGCCTTGTGGAGAGATCATTTTTCTAGAAATAAATTTTAAAAGGACTACCCAGTAATGTCTTCACTCATGTCTTGGGAGATGTTTGTGTGACTTTTTCAAATATACGTTATTGAGATCATGAGCCTATATTCAACAAGGGGGTATGCCTGATATTCTATTCATCTCACATTGGAGGTGAAAGATTATGAAGTAGAACTGGAGGGGTTTTGGTGTAATCTTTGGAAAACATACTGTTGACCTTGTGACTGCCTTCCAGGCCATGGGACCTGACTTTGACCTGGGGATTCAGGTGGGGTATTTGCTCTATAGGAGATAGATGTTCTCACTGTCAGTCTTCTGGGGAGGAAATGAAGTGTGCCTCAGAATACGGGAAAGGAGGATCTCACGGTCTTTCCGGGGCTTGCTGTCCATGGAGAGGGACATAGTGAACAGGGCCCAGCAACATGGCAGTAGTTCTGGAGGGAGAAGCAAAGGTGGCCAGGGATGACCTCTGTGGAGAGCACAATTGATGGACTGTAGGAATAGGTCTATCTGATATCCAGTTCTAATTTTCTCTTTTCTTCTGTTGGCCTTATACATGTATCTCCCCACACCTGCCCACTACCAGACCCCTTTACTGTACGGAATGTTCTTTGCGGGAATGAATGGAAGGTTTTGAATCCAGGCTTGGGGCAAAACAGTAAAGAACAACTCAGAGCAGCATAGAGAAAGAGCTACAGAATAGCAAAAGATGACCTGAGAGAAACCTCCAGTAAAAGGTAGCAATCAATAACTACTATTATTTAAATATCTTTAGAAGATAATTGACCATTTAAAGGAAAAATAATAATAATGCATCATGAGGTATGGTGTCAAAGCTGGATCTATGACTAGAGTAGTACAAAAGCTGAGAGTAGAGACGTAGAAGTATGTTGTAAGGTTCTTAGACGATATGTGTAGCAGTATCCTTATTGAAGTTGAATGCACTGAGTTAAAGATGTATACCATAAACTCGAAAGCAACTACTAATATAGCACAACAAAGAGCTACAGCTAATAAACCAACAAGATATAAAGAGAATCAGAAAAATATACCCAATTAATTCAAAAGAAAGGCAGAAATAAACAAGGAAACAAAGAACAGCTGGGACAAAGAGAAAGCAAAATAGATGGTAGATTTAAACCTAATCACATAAATAAAAACAATAAATTTATAAATAGTCTATATAATCCAATTAAAAGGCATAGATTATCAGATTAGATTATAAAACAAATCTATTCCGTCTATAAGAAATCCACTTTATAAAGACACAAGTGGGTTAAAAGTAAAAAGATAGAAAAAGATACACAATGCTAACACAAATCAAAAGAAAGTTGGAGTGCCTATATTAATATCGAAATAGATTTCAGAGTAGAAAATATTACCAGAAATAGAGTATTATTTCATAATCACAAAAGGGGCAACTTATCAAGAAGACAACAATCCTAAGAGTTTACACACCTAATAACAGAGCAAGAAAATATATGAAGTGAAAATTAATAAAACTTAAAGAGAAATAAATAAATCCACAATGATAGTCAAAAGATTTCAGTATTCCTCTCTCAAAAGTTGTTAGAACAATAGGTGGAAAATCAATACGAATATAGAAGACTTGAACAGCACTATCAACCAACTTACTGACATTTATAGAACATTCCACCCAATAACAGAAGAATATATATTCTTTTCAAGTATGCATGGAACATTCACCATGAGAGACCATATTCTAGACCATAGAACAAGTCTCAATACTTTCAAAGAATGCATGTCATCAAAGTATGTTTTCAGACCACAAATGTATTAAATTAGAAATCGTAACAGAAAGATACATGGAAAAATCTCTAAATATTTGGAAGTTAAACCAATTTAAATAACCTAGATCTCAAAGAAAAAACAACAAAAAAAGGAAGTTAGAAAGTATTTTGGCCTGAATATAAGTGAAAATATACCATATCACAATTATGGGATGCAGCTAAAGCTTGAGGGAAATTTATAACATTAAATTCCTATCTTAAAAAGAAGGATGGTCTCAAATCAATGGCCTCAGATTCCACCTTAAGAAACTAGATAACAGAAGCACCTGGGGGGCTCAGTTGGTTAAGCGGCTGCTTTTGGCTCAGGTCATGATCTCAGTCCTAAGATCAAGCCCTGAGTCAGGTTCCCTGCTCAGCAGGGAGTCTGCGTCTCCCTCTCCCTCTGCCCACCCTCCCCACTCATACTCTCTCTCTCTCTCAAATAAATAATTAAATATTTTTTAAAAAGAAACTAGATAACAAAGAGTAAACGAAACCCAAAGAAAGCGGGAGAAAAGAAATAATAAAAACGAGAGTGGAACTCAATGAAAAACAGAAAACAATAGAGAGTAACAATCAAACAAAGAGCTGTTTTTCTGAGATCTTAAAATTGATAAATCTCTAGCCAGACTGATCAGAGAGAGAAGACACACCTTCATTAATTATTAGGAAAATGCAAATTTAAACTATAATAAGATACTCTATACATCTATTGGACTGTCTAAAAAGAATAACCATTACTGGGAAAGTGGTAGAAAAACTGAACCTCATATGCTGCTGAGGGGAATGTAACAAAATGGTAGAGCCATTTTGAAAACAGTTGGCAGTTTCTTAAAAAGTTAAACATTCACCTACCATATAACCTGGCCATTCCATTTGTAGGCACTAAACAGAAATGAAAGCATATGTCCATACAAAGAATCATGTATAAATGTTCACAGCACCTTTATTTGTAATAGCCAAAACCTGGAAACAACCCAAATGTCTATCAACAGGTGAATGAATAGACAAATTGTTACATAGTCATAGAGCAGAATACAGTCAGTAATAAAGAGTAAAATTTTGATACATGCAAGAATAGAAATGAATCTCACAGTAATTTTATTGAATGAAAGAATCCAGACAACAAAAAAGGGTATATATGATGTTATTTCATTTATATAAAATTCTATAAAAGAAAACCAAATTATAGTGACAGAAAGCAGATCAGTGATTGTCTGGGCAAGAAGAGACAGAAAAGGGGGTTATGGGTGGAATAGGGAAAGTTTGGGGTGTGGCAGATATGTTTATTTTCTGGATTGTGGTGATAATTTCACAGTTGTATACATGGGGCAAAACTTACCAAATTATGTATTATAAGCATATGTCATTTATTGTATGTCAGCTATACCTCAATAAAGCTGCTAAATGCATGAAACTATCAGAAAAGATCAAGATTTGAAGAACCAAAGATAACCTAAAAATAAAATATAAGGGTCAGTGAACCAGAAGACAGAACTGAAGATATCATCTGGACTGCAGCAGGAATAGTCAATGGAAGAACCAGAAAAAAGATAGAATATATTAAAGAAAATTTAGATGAAATGAGCATATATTCTTAGAAAACATTAATTATCAAGAAGTAGAAAACTCAGAGAGTCCCGTAATCATTAAAGAAATTTGAATAGTTAAAAGTCTTCCCATAAAGGAAACTCCAGATCTGGAAGGTTTTATCAGTGAGTTCTACTAAACATTCAAGGGAACAAATATTCCAATCTTACATAAGCATTCCAAAGCACCAAAAATCGGAGTAGTTACTACCTGCTTTATGACGTTAGCATCACTATGATACCCACACCTGACAAAGACAGTATGAGAAAGTAAATTACACATCACTCTCCCTCATGAACCATAGGTGCAAAAATCTTAAAGCATCAGCCACTGGCATCCAGCAATGTGTCTAAATGATAATATGTCTGACCAAATTGGGTTGATTCCAGGAATTCAAGGTTAGTTTAACACACAGAAATTCTGAGTAGCTAGGAAAATCCATTTTTGTCCTCCTGCTACTCCTTCTTCCGGCTGTCATGTGGACATATGTTCTGAACATGAAGTGACCTTGAGAGGAAAGCCATACTCTAAGGATTGCAAAGCAGAAAGATAGGAAACTAAATCCCTGATGACACCAGGGAACCACCATATCAGCCTTGGACTACCAACCTTCTGACTTCTTCTATGTGAAAGCTAAATAAAATCCTATCTTGTTTAAAGTATTGTCATGCTTTTAAATACAAATACAAATATAAATATAAATACGTGTGTGTGTGTATACATGTATATATAATGTAGTGTATATTACATTAGCAGAAGCAAATCCTAATGAATTCTGACACCTGTGGCAGATTAGTGGAGGTGAGAGGTGTCAGGAAAGACTTTGCAGAATGTATAATATTTGAGTTGGGACTTGAAAAGTAAGTAAAATCTCACCAGATAGAGAGGATTAGAAACATGAAGCCTGGGTGGCTCAGTTGGTTAAGCGACTGCCTTCGGCTCAGGTCATGATCCTGGAGTCCTTGGATTGAGTCCCGCATCGGGCTCCCTGCTCGGCGAGGAGCCTGCTTCTCCCTCTAACCCTCCCCCCTCTCATGTACTCTCTCTCTCTCATTCTCGCTCTCTCAAATAAATAAATAAATCTTAAAAAAAAAAAAAAAGAAACGTGAAGGCATTCTAGACACAATAACAACAGCGTGGAAAGGTACAAGGAGTAGAAAAAGCATGGTTTGCTCAGAAAATAGCAAGATGAGTGTAACATGTGTATTTCTTGAATATTTGGTTTGGGACGTAGGCTTGGGTTAGGCCTGGGGCTGAATTCAACTGGAAGCGAGATGGGTCACTTTGCAGCTCCATTACATGCAAATGAGCACCTCTGGGGGAAGGCAGTGACCTTTCGCAGGAGCTATGTGAGTAAACACAGATTGGCCAGGCAGGACACAACTCAATGAGGGGCAGTGAGACCTTGACTCGCAAGAAGGTGGTTTGAGCTCAAGTCTTTGCCTTTAGAGTGGTGAATGTGCTTCAGACAAAAGTGACCACATAGTCCTTTTCCCGGGTGGCTCTGCACAGGTGATCCTGCCTAAGTTCCCTGCACCTTCCACCAGGGGAGACAATCCCCAAACAATACAGTTTCTGAGAAAGGAGGTCTCTGTGGAGGAATGGGGAAAAGGGCTCTTTGTCTGAACATCTGGCGATTTAGCCGCCTGACATTTTATTCCTTGAGCATCAGGAAGCTTTAGAGGAAGTTAGACCCCATGGCATGTAATGGCACAATGCCATACATATACCCATTTTCCTGAGTCAGTTGTGGCATATTATCAGTGCCCCCTTTTACTCTCAAAAGTATCCTATTTTGTTTTTTGTTTTTTCAGTGGTGTCTTTTTTTAGAGAGAGAGAAAGAAAGAACACAAGTGGAGGGGGAGGGGCAGAGGGAGAGGGAGAGGGAGAATCTCAAGCAGTCTCCAGGCTCAGCACAGAGTCTGACCCAGGGCTTGATCTCACGAGCCTGAGATCATGGACCTGAGCCAAAATCGAGTCAGACACTTAACTGACTGAGCCACCCAGGCATCCCAAAATATCCTACTTTGGATAAAAAGTTTTATGATCATCCTACTCACTTGTGTAAGGACTTTATAGTTTCTAAAGGAACTGTTAATACATTTGCTACTGGTTTTGGTCATTTGGAAAAAAACAACAACAAATCACTACCATTCCTTTTCTTCTAAAGAAATTTAGGGATCAGAAAGAGACTTTGAGGGATGTACTCATTGATCCTATTGTTTCAGACAGAGACACTCAGGAGGGAGGAACATGCTTTTGTGGCATACTAAGACCAGTGTTAATTTTGTAAAGAATAGGGTCGAAGTTATAACAGGAGGAATATGCATTTCTCAGATGAGACTACGCTGTGTGGTCTTTGGAAGAAAAGTGAAACTTGCTACATGAAGATGTGACTGCCTTTGGTGATTAAAACTAAAACTAGCCACTAAAAATGAAATTGTGGTTGTAATATCCCCTTTCTCCTGTGCTTCTCCACCACCCAGACAATCATAGGACTGGAGCTCCAGTCCTTCCATCGGTGCCAGAAGGAACCTGAGCAGGGGATACCACTCCTTTGGATTCTCCCACCAACAGTGGCTAAAGTTGGAGGGGTCTGAGTCTGCAAAGCACAAGCTGTATAGGGATTATTAACCCGTTTTCCTGTTGGAGATATTGACACTGAGGAGATAAGTTGACCTGTTTGAATTACAGCATTTATAAACGGCAGAAGTGGAGTTTGAACTTAGGAGATTCCTTGATGAAAAAATAGCTAAAGGCACTCCAAGTTCCCAGGAGAAAACCCATGGCCTGAGATGCGGCAAGAAGAACTGGGAATTTTAGCCTGAAGATAAAGGAGCCTTGGAGGCACAGGATGTGATCTCTGTCATCAAACCCCTGATGAGCTGCCGCATGGGAAAGAAATTATCCTTTATAGGTTGGACCCAGAGAGTGAAGCAAGGACTAATGAAGGGAAGATTAAAGGAAGTAGATGCCAGTTCAACATAAAGAGAAGGAAACAACATTTCCTGAATATCTATCTATGCCAGGCAGTTTACAGTGTACTCTTGTTTAATTTTCACACAGAGGAAAAAAACCTGTGAAGTAAATATTATCCTTATTTAAAAAATGAGGAACCAGGAGACTTCCAAGTTAAGGTAATGGTAGGGTAGCTTGTATTGTACTAATTATCTTACCCATCCTAATTATAAACTCTGGACAAAACAGAAAGAAAGTTAACTGTTTGAAGGTACTGGAAACTAGAGGGGATTTGACTCTTGAAAGAAGGGAACCACACTGGATAATACCCATTTATTCAGCTTCTCATTTGAGGGCAGTCCCCAGTCTATGTGGTGCACTGGGGCACTTCCAAGAGAGCTCACGCAGAAAGTTTCTCTTGTATTAGCTTGAGGAGTCAGAGGATGAACCTTGAGCCTGCCGGGGCAGTTGGAAATTGAAGGGGGGAGATCCTAGGAAGAAAGGAGCCATAGAGAGAGGAGCCCCCAGAGCTGCATATACATGCCATTCTAATCCTTGGCTGACACCTGAAACCTGAATGTGTGGGTGAGACTCCAAGAAGCCTATGGGGAAAACAATAGCTGGAAATCTGGGGAAAAGAAAAGAAAAAAAGGACTGAACAGAGGATTCAGAAGCAGCCTACCATGGAGGTGGAGTTCAAAGTTTGAATGCTACTAAATGGGAGGGCCTCAGTAAGTACCTCAAGCTTCCACTGAAACCTCAGAAGGACCACATCCTAGGATTAAATACAACATCCCAGAATTAAGGCACTCATCCTAGTCTAAGGGAAAAACCCAAACAGACTTGCTTTAAAGACTGAAACCAAGCTTTCACAAGACCAAGGAGATCCAGTGGTAATTTACCTACTTACTAGAACAGAACTCAATGTTCTTCAGAGAAAAATAACAGAATGCAGAGTTCTGTATACATAATTACATTTTTAAAACTGTTATATATATGGAGAAACAGAGAAATATAACCCAGTGAAGAGAAAAATCAGTTGATAAAAACAAAGTGACAAATGAGGCAGATACTGAAATTAGCCAAAGAGAACATCAAAATAACTATGAGAAATATGATGAGCAATCTACAAGAAAAGGTGTGTTAATGTGTGAAGAGAGGGGAAATTTGAGAAGAAATATGAATACTGTGAAAAAGAATGAAAAGGAAATTCTAGAACTGAGAAATACAGTATCTGAAGTCTAAAAAATATTTATTAGAAAATATCATAGTAGATTGGATAAAAAAGAAGACAGAATCAGTGAACTGGAAGGTAGTTCAATAGAAATCATCCAAACTGAAGCACAGAGGGTGAAAAAGGTTGAAAAACAATTAACAGAACCTCATTGATTTGTGAGACAGCATCACGTGGATGGACAAATGAGCAACTACAGTCTCAGAAGGAGAGGAGTGAAGGAATAGGGCAGAAAAAAATATTCGAAGAAATATTGGTCCAATATTTTCCAAATTTTATCAAAAAAGAAACCCACAGATCCAGAAAATTCATCACATCTCAAGCAAAATATAAACAAAGAAATCACATATAGGCACATCAAAGTTAAATACCTGAAAAACACAAATAGACAGAAAAATCTTAAAAGCAGCCAGAGGTAGCTGAATTCTCATCATAAACAAATGAGGCCACAAGACATCATTAAAATGCTAAAATAAAAACAAAAAACAAAACCCTGGCAACATAATATTCTATATCAAGTGAAAATACCTTACAAAAATGAAGGTAAAATAATTTCAGATAAATGAAAGGCAAGATAATATATCATTAGAAGACTCAACTGAAAGAAATGCTAAAGAATGTTCTTTAAGCTGAAGAAAAATGAGACCATATGGAAATTCAGATCTATAGGAAAGAATAAAGGGCACTGGAGATGGTAACTATGTGGAAAAATAGAAAAGAAAAATTTTCTTTCTTTGTTTAAATATTGAAAAAGTGAATTGATGGGACTTCCAGTTCTGGCCAAGATGGAGTCACAGGGCTGCATTTAATCTCCCACCTGAAACAAACAAACAAACAAACAAACAAACAAACAAACAAACAAACAAGACTGGACAAAATATATGAAACAATGGCTCTGAAGGCATTGGACATTATGCAATGAAGAATGGTGATGCCTAAGTGACAGGAAACAAATACATCCCTATTACTGACCTAGTTTACTGTCTGGAGGAAGTTTATAGGCAATGATGCAGGAAGGCAGAACCCTGGAATAGCCTCACCATGTTCCTGACTTGAGGAGGCTGAAATGGAAGTCCAGGGAAACAAAAGCATCTAGAATTCTCAGTTCAGTGTATTGAAGACGTAAGCTGCACACAGAGAGAACTTCAGAAATCTACAGACATTCCCCCTGAGTATTTCATTGAATAATCATCAGCACATGTATGTGAGAAACTATATGAAGCCAAGAAAAGAATTACCCAAAAAGGTGAGAAAGAATAGTGCTTGCAACTCACACAGGTTGGAAATAGTGCCCATTTCCAACACCCAGAGTGAAACGCTTCCTAAGTCCTGGACATCAGTTAGAGTACAAGTAAAGTCTTGCCTCAGTAGTGGGAAATATTAATTGTTAGCTAAATCCTGCTCTGGCCCACCTAACTGAGCTTAGAAGTAAGAACCAAAAGGATTAAGCTGTTTCCAAGTAATTTAACCACATCCTAAAACGAAGCTTAAGAATACCTTTAGGACTATAAAAATACTTAGCGCCCAACAAAGTAAAATTCACAATATCTCATGTCCAGTAAAATAATTGTCAGGTACACAAAGAACCAGGAAAATAAAATTCATAATGAAGAGAAAAATCAATCAAGAATGACTCAGAAATGATACAAATGATAGAATTAATAGACATGCTCTTTAACACAGTTATTAGGACTGTATTCCATTAATCCAAAAAAAGCTAAGCAACTGCATTAATCTCCAAGTAAATTTCACCACAAAAAAACACTATAAGGGATAAAGATGGTCATTCCATCATGATAGAAGGGTTAATTCATAAGGACATAAAAGTCTGAAATGCTTATGCACCCATTATCTTCAAAATAAAGTAAAAGCTAATAGAACTGCAAAGAGAAATAGATAAATCCACAATTATAGTTGGTGATTTCAATTCTTCTCTCTCAATAATTGATAGAAAAAGTAGACAAAAATTCAGTAAGTATATAAAAGACTTGAACAACCCTATCACCCAATTTGACCCATTTAACATTTTTAGAACACTTCACCCAACAACAGCAAAATGCACATTTTTTTTTTCAAGTACACATAGAACATTTACCAAGATAGAACATAAAATGTCTATGTCTGGGCCATAAATTATGTCTCAATACATTAAAAATTGTTCAAGCTATGCAAAGTATGTTCTGTGACCATAAATAGAATTACATTAGAAATTAATACCAGAAAGATAATTTCCCAATATTTGGAAATTATATACCACAGTTCTAAACAACTCTTGGGTCATAAAAGTAATCAAAAAGTAAATTAGAAAGTATTTTGAACTGAATTAAAATGAAAACACAGAATTTTGAAGTAATGTGGAATACAGCCAAAGTAGTACTTAGAGGAAAATTTATACTACATGAGAAAAGAAGAAAGTTATCAAATTAACGACTTCAGCTTTCACTCTAAGAAACTATAATAAAAAGAGCAAATCAAATTCAAAGTAAGCAATAAATACAGAAATAATAAATATCTGGGTTGAAATTAATAAAATAGAAAAAATAAAACAATAGAGAAAAATCAATGTAACCAAGAGCAAGTTCTTTGAGAACATCACTAAGATTGTTAAACCTCTTGCAGGCTACTCAGGAAAAGAGAGAGACAGAAAGACAGAAAAAGACAGAGAGACAGGATACAAATTACCCACATCAGGAATTAGAGAGGTGATATCACTATGGAGTCTACAGATTTTAAAAGTGTAGTAAGATAATATTATGAACAACTTCATGCCAATAAATTCTAAAATTTGGGAGATGGACAAATTTCTTAACTGGCTCAATCTATCAAATCTCATGCAAGAAGAAATTGGTAATGTTAACTGACCTGTATTTACTAGAGAAGTTGAATTTATAACTAAAAACTTTCTCACAAAGAAAACTCCTGGCCCAGATAACTTGACTGGCGAATTATAACAAACAATTCAGAAAGAAAAAAAAAAAATTCTCTATAAACTCTTCCAGAAAAATAAAGGCACTCTCCACTCATTCTATGAGGCCAGTGTTACTCTGATACCAAAACTAGACAGATGTTAAGGAGAGAACACTAGAGATCAATTTCCATCATGAGTATAGATGCAAAAAAATTTATTTTTAAATATTTTATTTATTTATTTTAGAGAGAGAGAAAGCAGGGAGGAAGGGGCAGAGGGAGAGGGAGAATGAGTCTCAAGCTGAGTGTGGAGACTGACGTGGGAATCGACCCCACGTCCCTGAGATCACAACCTGAGCCAAAACCAGGAGTAGGAGACTTAACCAACTGCACTACCCAGGCTCCCTGGTGCAAAAATTTTTAACAAAATTTTGGTAAATCAAATGCAGCAAT
The DNA here is from genome assembly GCF_011800145.1 of Mirounga leonina. Classification (NCBI taxonomy): domain Eukaryota; kingdom Metazoa; phylum Chordata; class Mammalia; order Carnivora; family Phocidae; genus Mirounga; species Mirounga leonina. The sequence goes on along the minus strand of NW_023270447.1, from coordinate 64,852,063 downwards.
ATACAAAAGTGATAATAATTCATGATGAAATAGAACTTAATCCCTGGAGTACAAATTTTAGTTTGACATTATCAAGTCAATAGATGTAATTCACCATAACAGACTAAAGACCGCATGATTTTTCTCAATAGGTACAGAAAAAGCATTTTATAAAATTTAGCATCCATTCTAGATAAAAACTCTCACAGACTAAGAACATAAGGGAACTTTCTCAACCTGATAAAGAGCATCTGAGAATATACTACAGTTAACATCATACTTCGTGATGAAAAACTAAATACTTTCTAAGATCATGAAAAAAACAAGGATGTTCACTCTCACTACCTCTATCCAACATTGCAATAGAAGTACCAGCTAGTGCAATTAGGCAAGAAAAAGATACGAAAGCATCCAGAATGAAAAGGAAGAAGTAAAAATGTCTTTATTCACAGATGGCATAATTGCCTGTATGCAAAATTCTATGGAATGTAAAAACAAAGATCTAGAACTAATGAGGTTAGCAGGATTGCAAAATGCAACATATTTCATACAATGTAATTACCCAATATACAATGATTGTATACAATTATATAACATATAATCAGTATGATTCAATATATCAACAACAGAAAATTGGAAATTGAAGTTAAAAGCACTTACATTGCATAAAAATAAGAAATAGGGATAAATATGACAGAATATTTATGATCTGTATACTCAAAAATCACAAACCATTTTGAGAAAAATTAAAGAAGATATAAATAACTGGAGAGATATGCCATGTTCATGTATTAGAGAACTTGATATTAAGAATTAAAATCTCCCCAAATGGATTTATAGATTCAACTGAGTCCCTATCAAAATTCTATCAGTCTTTGTTTTTCTTGTGGAAACTGACAGAGTCCATAATTCATATGGAAGTGCAAAAGACGTAGAATTGCCAAAAGAACTTTGAAAATGAAGAACAATGTGGAAGGACTGACGACCTGATTGCAAGACTATTATAAAGATACTATAATAAAGATACTGGGGTGTTTGCTTCAAGACAGATAAATAAATGGGACAGAATAGAGAATTCAGAAATAAACCCCCATATAATTTAGCCAATTGATTTCCAACAAAAGCACAAAAGCAATTTTGTGGAGAAAGGATAGTCTTTTAACAAATGGTGCTTGGACAATTGGATAGTGATATGCAAATAAAAAAAAATCTTTTAAGAGGTCAAGGTCAGTCCGGAGAGGCAGTGACAGGGCAGTCTAACTGTATTACAATGTAGGAAACAACTCTACTGAAGACGGCAGAGATTCTGACCTAAGTGACTTTGGAAATGAGTCTATATGACTAAAGGTAACACAAACCACCTGTAAATAAACACTGTACTCTAGTTGATAAAGTTGTTTCCCATGGGGTATGAGTTCACTGATAGCACTAAGCTTGTATGCTGGAATTGAACAATTAGTGAATGAATGGCAGATGGTAGGAGTCAAGTTTCTCCTTGTTGGAATGAGAGGTAACGAGTAAGCAAAGGGAGGAGGCTAGCATGGATTACAGTAGATACATGAAGTAATTAATAATTAATAAGTAAGTAAAACATGAATTCATGTTTTGATTAGTATAGGTATAAATGGTTATATACAGAAATGTATAGAGAACCTAGAAACAGGGACTCACCAGTAGCAACGACCACATCTAATGCCCCAATTTTACTTTCTAATATCATTCTCCAGTAAAAGGAACAAGGGCTCTTTGGGGAAATGGTTGATTTTAGGACTGGAGCAGAAAATATATAAGATGATCCTGGAGTATCTTATAGTGTGACAAAGGAAGGGAGAGCTCAAGAAAGCAAAAGCAAAAACACAGTGATGGGGGTATGTCAAAGGGACACTGGAGTAGTATTGGTTTGTAACCCTAAGTATAAAATAAATATCCATGAGTCCATACTGACATAAAGAAATGGTCAAATAAATTAATAAATGGAGCAGAAGAAACAAATCTCCCATGCAGGAGAATTCCAAATAAATTGTGCAGATACTCTGTCCTCAAGTTGCTGGAGCATGACTCCCCACAGAGGCCCTGGGGAGTGGTTGAAAGAGTTTGGGCTTTAACATCAAATAATTGTGAGTGGGAGACCCACCTCTGATCCTTATTAGCTGTGTGATCCCAGGCATTACCCTTTCTAAACCTCAGGTTTTTAATTTGCAAAATGGGAATAATAGTATCACTTAACTACCTGTCAAGAGTCGCCGTGTAGATTGAATGTCTATACAGTTCTCAGAATGGTGCTTAGGACATAGTACTCTATAAATTACAGTCTTATTCTTTTTTAAGGTAGTGTGTTCATCTGTTCCAGCTGCTATAACAAGATTACACAGACTGGGTGGGTTGAACAACCGAAATTTATTTTCTCACCATTTTGAAGGCTGGAAAGTGCAAAATCATGGTCCAGCCGGGTTCTGTTTCTGGTAAGAGCACTCTTCCTGCCTCGCAGATGGCTGCTTTGTCCTCACGTGGCCTTTCCTCCGTCTGTGCAAGGCGAAGGGAGAAGGCAGGGACAGCCTTTCTTTTCTTATAAGGCCACCAATCCTATCGGACTCTAAGGCCCCACCCTTATAACCTCAATTATAACCTCATTTATAACCCCGTTTATATGATCACCTTAATTACTTCCTAAAGACCCCATCTCCAAATGCAGTCACATTGAGGGTTAGCCCTTTGACCTAGGAATTTTAGTGGGGGGAAAAATTCAGTCCATAGCAGGTAGTATGAGATACAGAATCGGACGACTTGAATTCTCATTCTAGCTTCACCACTTGCTAGCTATACTGGGGAAATCTCTCACATTCCTCAGGTTTTTGTTGGTTTTTTTTTTTCCCATTTAAAAAAATTAAGGTATTATTTTTATCCAATAAAATTCACACATTTAAAAATACTGTTAAGTGAGTTTTTTTAAGCAAAAAAAAAAAAGGTTTTTATTTTAGAACAGTTTTGGATTTACGGAAAAATTGCAAAGATAGTACAGAGTTCTCAGATACTCTGCACCCAGTTTCCCTATTATTAACATCTTAAATTAGTATAGTACATTTGTTACCATTAATGAAGGCATACTGACATATCACTAGTTAAAGTTCATATTTTATGTGGATTTCTTCCACTTTTTACATGATATCCCTTTTTTGTTCCAGTGTCCCATCCAGGACACCACATTACATTTAGTCATCTGTTTCCTTAGGCTCCTCTTGGCTATGACAGCTTCTCAGAATCCCCTTGTTTTTTATAGATCTTGACAGTTTGGGGAGTACCAGTTGGGTGTTTTATACAATGTCCCTCATTGGGATTTTTCTGATGTTTTTCTCATAATTTCACTGTGCTTATGGGTCTTAGGGCTGAAGACCACAAAAGAAAAGTGCCATTCTCATCACACCTTATCAAGGGTGCATACTATCAACATGACTGATCACTGTTGCTGTTGACTTGATCACTTGGCTGTGTTGGCCAGTTTCTCCAAGTTACTCTCCCCTCCCCCTTTCCTTACTACATTCTTTGGAAGGAAGTCACTATGCACAGGCCACACTTAAGGGGTCTACCTCCTTGAGAAAAAAGGTCTACATAAATTATTTGGAATCCTGCATGCGGAATTTGTCTCTTCTTCCTTATTTATTTATTCATTCAATATTTGTTTATATCAGTACAGACTAACTGAAATTATTTGGGGGGTTATAATCCAATATTATTGTAATGTATTCTGCTGCTCTAATTGTCCCAGCTTTGGCCATTGGGAGCTCATTCAGATTCACTCCTTTGTCCTTTTGACATGGTCCCATCATTTTTCTTAACTTCTCTCTCTCTCTCTCTATTTTAGATCTTCTTCACTTGCTGTTACTATAAGGTGTCCTAGGCTCATCTTGCATTTTCATGTCCCAGTCCTAGAATCAGCCATTTGTCTAAGGAACCCTAGTTCTCTTTAATGGAGAGTGGTATTTAGAAATCAAGATCTGGACACTAGATGTGATTTTTGTTACTAGAGCATCACTACTTCAAGGCTTCAAGTAAGTGGTGAGAAGAGGCAGTGCACTTTGAGCTGAGGCCTGGAGGATGAGAAGCAGCAGTCACTTTAGATCTAACAGAGAGTTCCAGGCAGAAGAATTGCTAGTAGAAAGGATATAAGGAACAAGCTTGGCTCATCAGAAGGATAAAAAGAGGGCCAGAGAGGCTGGAGCAGATTGGAAGAGGAGAGGGATGAGAGGTGAGGGTGGGGAATGGCCTGAACATAGTGGGGTTTGCGAACTAGAGGGGGCATATGGATTTTCCTCATAGGGAAATGGAAGCCACTGAATGTTTTTAAACAAGGTTGACACCATTTGATTTGGCTAGAATGATATAGCTTGGGCCCAAATGACCAGCCTGAGGAGTCTAGTTGAGAGATGGTGATCCTGAACCAGACCCAAAGCATTTGACTAGCAAAGACTTTATCCTGCCTTAGCTGAGACCAGCAGTTGGATGGATCCATGGGGTACTAGATTTCAGGGTGGGCCTTGCTGTGTACAAGCTTATAAAATAAGGCAGTTTCCTGCTCTAAAAGCTATGATTAGAATAAGCCCAAATCCTCTGTTGATACGTAGAAACTGGAGTCCCAGGGAAGTCCTCAGATTTCTTTTTTTTTTTTTAAGATTTTATTTATTTGACAGAGAGAGAGATAGCGAGAGCAGGAGCACAAGTGGGGGAGTGGGAGAGGGAGAAGCAGGCTTCCCGCAGAGCAGGGAGCCCGATGTGGGACTCGATCCCAGGACCCTGGGACCATGACCTGAGCCGAAGGCAGATGCTTAACGCCTGAGCCACCCAGGCACCCAGTCCTCAGATTTCTTAGTTACCAAATACACTACCCAGGCCTGATGCTGCTGCCCAATCCAGAATGATGTTGCTTGGCCAAAGTCATCCTTGGGTGTGGTGCGCCTCTCAGCACTGTACATCCTAGTCTGTCAGTTCTGCTCCAGCAAAACCACAGTGCTCACCGGCCTAGAATATCCCACCTCATGCACATGCTGTCCCCCATCTCCTTCCTCTCAGCCTATACATATCCATAGGTCTGTTTCATCTTCCAAGACCTGCCTTACACTCACCTCCAGAAAGACTCCACCAGTGGACCCAGCTGTCCCTTTGGTGCAAGTCCAGTCCAGGCTGGGTGGCCTCTGCTCCACAAGAAGATATGTGAGGCTTCCTTCCACACCAAATAGAAAAGGTAGGCCTGTTTAAGTGTGGCATTAAGGGTATCCTCCACACCCTACCCTAGGTGAGCACCAGAGTCAAGGAGGTTGGTTATTCAGAGGAAACCAAGGATGATATAGGTTGATCAGGTTGATACTAGTTGATAGAAGATCATATAAACCAGACCCAACTGACCAGCCTAAAGAGTCAAAGCTATTGTCCCAGAAAAATTAGGTATTATCTCAGAAAAAATTTGCTGTAGCTTTTATGGTAAAGTGGAATATTTTGAAATTGAGATTGCGTTTCTCCATGCTTTCTTGTAACCCACACTGTTTCCCCCACCACAGTGCAGTTGCCTTCGGAGGGCATAGCTGGGAACAAAGAGTCCGTTTCTTAGCTTGGGAGCTTCTAAGTAGATATTTATAAAAACTATAGTGAAAGAAAGTGTTGAAAATGAAAGTTTTCTTTTTTTTTTTTTAAAGATTTTATTTATTTATTTGAAGAGAAAGACACAGCGAGAGCGGGAACACAAACGGGGAGTGGGAGAGGGAGAAGCAGACTCCCCGCCGAGCAGGGAGCCTGATGCGGAACTCGATCCCGGGACTCCAGGATCATGACCTGAAGCGAAGGCAGTCGCTTAACCAACTGAGCCACCCAGGCGCCTGAAAATGAAAGTTTTCAATCTAAAAGGTAAGCTTGGAGAAATAAAAGTGGTTGTAGATTTATTTGTTTGCCTTGTTTTTATTCTAAAAGTTTGGTTTTGAAGGAAGGACCGAAAACAGATTTAAACACCAAACCATACAGTAGGGAAGAATACATGGGGATATAAGTACATTTTCCTTCCCCAAATAGATGGATCAGATGAGAAGATGGAGAATGTGAGGGCATGTAGCTGGAGGTGAGATTCTGGTCCCTGAGAAGGGGCCGAGGCCTTCCATCTATTTGGGTTGAGTCCTTCGTAGGAGTGGATGTGCAGCCGGAATGAGAGGAACCTGGTAGAAAAGTCAGACTAATGGGGTGAGGGTGAGGGAGAAGGTGGGGTGGAGTCTCAGAGAAGAGGAAGATGATGCCCCGGCTTCCCAAGGAATAGCCTGGGGAGTCAGCAAGACTCTTAGGGGAGCTCTGGTCCAGCATGACCTGGGAGGCGGAGTAGCGGTGGCTGACTGAAGTTTCTAGGCACCTGAGCTCCTGGCCTAAACCACAGAGTGTCAGGCTTTCCAGCATGGTGAGGGAAACTCACACAGAGGTGTCTGTGGCCCCCAAGAGGAGAGGTTGGCAGATCTAAAGGAAGCAAGAGTAGAGGGAAAAAATGATCTGGGCTATCCTGGGGCCTTGAAACCATCATCAGTTGTAGGATGGAGTGGGGTGTGTGTTGGGGTTAAAAACTGATATCCAGAGAAAGGAGGAACTCCCCACAGTGGGGCCAGCAAGTCAGAGAAAAGCTCATAGCTCCGGCACCATCTGACTCTACTCACATTGCCATCTCCCCACTCATCGCCTCAACTAAGATGACTGGAGAAGAGAAAGAAGAGGAAAAGAACCTTAAATCCACTATATTCAAATCTGGAAGTCACATGGTTTACCTTGAGTAGGGAAGATTTGGCTTTCTACTACTCAGAAGAAAGAATAGATATGAGTTAAGTAACCAGTTGTAATAATAATAATAATAATAATAATAATAATAATACACATATATGGTACTTACTTCGTGCCAGGCAATTCCAAATATTTTAATGCACTAACTCATCTGGTTCTCCTAATACCTGTGTGAGATTGGGCACATTTTAGCACACTTGAGTTTCACAACCATTATTTGCAGCACTTAAATGTTTATAATAATATTTTATTTTATTTATTATGTTTCTCTTTATACATGAAGAAATAAGGCTTTTGAAATAAGAAGTAATAGGGCGCCTGGGTGGCTCAGTTGGTTAGGCGACTGCCTTCGGCTCAGGTCATGATCCTGGAGTCCCGGGATCGAGTCCCGCATCGGGCTCCCTGCTCGGCAGGGAGTCTGCTTCTCCCTCTGACCCTCCCCCCTCTCATGTGCTCTCTCTCAAATAAATAAAATCTTAAAAAAATAAAAATTAAAAAAAAAATTAAAAAAAAAAGAAATAAGAAGTAATAAGAGACTTGCCCTAGGCCATATACAATGGGCAAGTACAATACCTGGTCTTGAACCCAGAACTTCAATCACCTAGTCTGAGTTCTTTTCACTGTACCAAAGGTGTTCAGTAAATATATATATATATATAAAATTGAATTTATCATCTTATGCTGGAGAAGAGAAGGGGACTTAGGATTGGCACTTGGAGTGATTTCACACGTAGAGTCTGATTAAGGGACGAAAGAGAGCAAAGGATTCTGTGAAGTCATGTCATGTGAAGGAGGAGGAAAACAGGGGAGTATAATATTACGGTCTCTAGAAAAGAGAGTGTTCCCAAAAGGAGACAGTGATCCCAGGGAAAATGGGCACAAGGAGTGCCCAGATCTTGGTTTCTAAATATCAGTCTCCTGGTTGATGGTAGGGCTGGGGCAGGGAGAGTCCAAGGTGAACCTGGAACTTCTTGTGCCAAAGAGCAAAGAGGTGCCCCACTAACACAATGATGGAGGCACTATGGAAATAAACCCAGACCATCCAAATGAGAACAAGCAAAATCTAGTTATGCAGAGCTTACAATAGCATGGGAGTTGGCCACCCCGCTTGTATTTTGGTAGAGATTCAAAGGCAGAAACAAGAGTGGAAAAAACTTCATAGTGGGGGAAAGGGAAGCCTTCAGGTATGCCCTAATTGGAGGCCGTTGGCATGGGAAAAGCTGTAGGTGGGCTAAATAGAAACAGGGCATCCTGTGTAATTGGTTAGAGGGCACATTTTGTTTTCTGGTAGGTACTAAATTGGCAGCAGGGACAAAAATTAGGGAAACTGGCAGTTATTAGTCAAGTCCTGGCCATTTGGGGCTGATTGTTACAGAGGAAAATGGTTTCCTGGTGGTTGCTAGAGATAGTAGTCTGACTTTTTAAGGATCTGACTTATAGAGCTAGAGATAACGGATTAGCTTTCTGAGCTAGTTGCTGCAGATCATGGTTCAGAGTTCTATTTTTATGCATAGTCTGGCCATTGTTTGTTTGTCTATTCAGTCTCTCAGTAAGGTAAAAGAGACACAGGAGCCAACCTAAGAGAGCTCCCACTGGCCAATTTTAGGATAATTTAAATATTAAAATGATTAATAACTGTAATGGATTACAACTCATTGAATGAAAAAAATCAATAAATTCACAGATACAAAACAAGAAACCAAAAATAAATAAAGTGGGGGAGGGGGTGGGAAGAAGGGAAAATTTTCCTTGCAGTGGAATGCCAACTACAAAGTATACAGGGGATGAAAGAGGAAGAAATTCAACATTTTGCAATAATTGGTTCAGGTAAAAATCATTAATGGATGTAAAAATCTTTCATTGGGGGATCCATATCAGAGTACCTCACCACAGACCACCTGCTAAATAGAAAAGGAAAGAAATCCCTTTACAGTGGGGGAGCCTGCAGGGTTCCAACTTAACCGAGTGATTGAAGTGGACATCACCAATGGTGGGTCCAGATGAAGGACATATGGGTGTTCATCAGAGTATTCTTCGAAATTTTCTGTGGGTTTGAAAATTTCCAAACTAAAAAGGTAAAAATATGCAAAAAGGAAAAAGAAAAGGAGGTGGTGGTCAATTGTGCTGAATATCGCTGACAAGTCACGTAAGACTCGAGAACTGGATTTAGCAATATGGCATACCCTGGTGACCAGCAGGTAGTTCTGGAGGACAGGTGGGGCCGGGATTCAGTCAGCAGGGACTGAAAGGGATTGTACACTTGAGACAGTGGAGAAAACAGCTTGAAACATGCCTTTTTAACACTTTTTTTTTTTTTAGCACATTTAGGTTCGAACTGAAGGAAACTAGTGAACAGCTTCTGTTACGCTCTTTTCATTCTATTGTAATCATTAACTAGTATCTATGACTATTTAAACCAGTCTGGCTCAGATTTAGTCCTGGAACCGAGTAAAATACTTTGCTCCTAAGTACTTCACTACCTCCATGGACTCTGGATTCGAAGTCAATTTTGTGTCAAAAGCTCATATGATCTTCCCCCACTGCTGACTGGATATTCCGTCTGGGGGAGTCCTCTGAAGGCCCTGGTGGTTTCTTGCCACCCAGTTTCTGGCCTCTCCCTCTCTTAGTTCACAAAGAAACTGATAAAGCACCTTGTAGCCCCATGGCATCTGGACCAAAGCCCCATTCTCCACAGGGAGTGCCCTCTAATCCTACGAAGTTCTGCCTGGTTAATCACTTCTTCACCTCTTCTATCTTCCTCTTCGTTGGCATGAATTAATTTAAGACTTTGTCTTTTTTATTCATTGTTGAAATCTGCATCCTCTGCCAAGACATTAAGTACCACGTCCTTTTGATACAGAGCCTAGAATTTTAAGCCATAAAATTATAAGTTCATACCTACCTATTGCGTCTAAGGAACACAGTTTTCCAAACAGATCATTCAAAATATACCTATTGACCCACACTAACAATAACAGGGTGCTATCATGGTTTCTTTACATGTCAGTTCAACAAGTTTTTCTTTAAGCTAATTCCGGGAATTGATGACGGTTCTTCTGGTAGGATTTACTGCAAAGAACCATGGCCTTCTTAAATCCAGTCTCCAAATCTTTACGGTTTTGCTACGTATGATCAGAAAATGTTAAGAAAGACTCCAGATACGCATGTTTCTCAAATCTCAAGTAATCCTACCTGCTTTGAAGGTCACGAGTTTGAAATGTCAACTCATTTTTAACTCACAACGGACCTGCCAGGTCATTTTATTCTCCCCACTTTACAGATGAGAAGATAGAGACTCAGAGAGACTAAGCCTTTCTAGACCAAGAGGATTAAGGACCCAGGATTTAAAATCTGTGTTTTTCCCACTATGTCAAGCTGCCTTTGAAAAAAGATTTACTTCCTCCGGTTGCCCAAAGGAACAAGGACTCAGGCTTTCAAACATTTTGCTGATTTTTTTTAAAGACTCAGATATGAACTCACCATACATAAGAGGGATGTTACAGAGAGGTTGCATGTGAAGCTAATCTTTGTAAATTGAATCACATTGTAAATGCACTGGCTATTTAAATAATTCCTGAAGCAAATCATTTTGTATTTGTGAATCTGGATTTTCATCTGTGTATCCTGTTTGCCTGCTGCAGAAATTACCTGTTCTCAGCTATCCCGAAATGGATGCAGAGACCATCACTCAGAAGCAGGGAATAGCATTGTATTTCAAGGGAGGGTCACTGCCCCACAAAAAGCACTCAAGATAACAGACAAAGAAGTCCAGCTCACAAGTAGCTTCAGTTGAGCGTGGCTTGTGTATATGATATATTCTTTTTGAATATGGAGGGCGAGGCTTCCAGAAACAGTGATGAGGCAGAGAGGACAGGAGAGGGGAGAGAACCACAAGGACAGAAAGAAAGGGAGCCAGATGGGAGGAATAGGAAGCGAGGAGAATGCACCAGGCCAAAAGAGACGAGAGATTCTGAGCCGGCCAAAACTTGTGAGATTTAGGAGGAGGTAGAAAAGAACAAGGAGAAAGGAGAGGGCGAGGATGGGGAAGAGGAGAGTGAGAGAGAAAGAGAGCCTCGTGGCACATCTGACCCACGGTGCTGCCTGTGCTCAGTGCTCTGCTGGAGCACTCTGTCCCGAGCCCCATGCTCCCTGTTTCAGCTGTTCCCCTCCCCCATGAGCCTGGTTTCAGGGCACAGCTAGCCCTAGAGTGGTTCAGGACCTAGAACCCCTCCCACCTCCCAGTCCTTTACTGGCCTGAGGCTTCCTGGCCTGGGCTTTCCCAGCTGCTGCTCACTCCCATCCCTGGGAAGGCTGCCGCTAAGCCATCTCGCCCAGAAAGTCCCCAGTCTCTCCCTGAGGCTTGAGACCTCAAGGCCGGTTCCTGTGCGTATGACCAGTAAAGACAAAACCTGGAGAGGTTTTGAGCTCTGTCTTCAGGTCTCTGATGAGCAGCCTTGTGGCACAAACCCATTCTGTGCAGCTCCAGAGGCCAGAAATAGGACCAGTGATTAGGGGCTCTACAGATTTGGGTATAAGAAAGACCTTTCCAATCAACCTGCCTTAAGATGGAATCCACTGTCTCCAGAAGGGGTGAGTTCCCGGTCACAGGATGTATGTAATCATGCCAGTAGAAGCTGGATACCAAACCTACCTGTGATTGAGCTGAATGGCTTGAGATTTCTTCTGTGACTCTGATTTCTCCTAAAGCCCTTGAAAAATAACTTTTAAATCCATCATTCCCCATGAAACCTTGCCCTATTTATGTGATTAGAAAAGTCTTCCTCTCACATCAAGTTCAGGGAGCAAGTTAATCCGAGTCCTATTCACATGATCACAAATTCTGAGTCACTGGGTTTTGAATTAGTGGGGTTTCCCAGGGGAATTCAAATGTTCCACCCAGGAGACACAGAAAAGAAGGTTCACGCCTTCCGTGGGAACACAGCCCAGGGAAAGACAAGGAGATGGCAGGCAGCGGCCTCCTGTGCATTCCAATAGGCCCGCTGCTGCGCAGAATCTCAATGTTCCAGGCCCGAACAGTTGCAGCAGATGGAATTTCAGGAAAGGGATGAAGCAGAACTGCCAGTCACCCAGACATCCGGCACTGCTGGGGGCGGTTTCTTGGGGGCATGTGCCAAGATCGGGGTTGCCCTGACCCTTCCAGGAGCTTTCAGTCCCAGTCGTTGCTTCCATGAAGCCTGTCCTGATGCTTCCTCCTCTGCCCCTGGCAACACCCAGGGCTTGTGGCTCACGCCACACTTCAAGCCTGAATGGTTCGTGTCCGTCTCCCCACTAGGCTGGGACAGAAGCCATGTGATGGGCATTTAATACCTGGGATAGAAACACTGCAGGAGGTTCCAGAGGACCAAAGTCAGCAGGACTTTTCTCCTGGTCCCTTGGATGCTCTCAGTACTTTCTTTTCTTTTTTTTTTTTTTTTCCATTATATGTATTTTTATTTTTGAATTTACATTCAGTACAATTCACTTTTTTTTTTTTTTTTTTTGGGTATACAGTACTAAGAGCCTTGACAAATGCTTAGGGTTATGTAATCGCCAACATAATCAAGATAGGGTTCTACCAGACAAACAAGCTTCTTCATGCTGCCACTTTGGAGTCACAACCCCCTTCCTTCCCTTAGGCCCTCCTGAGCACTGATTTGTTCTTTGTCCCTATGGTTTTTTCTTTTCCAGAATGTCAAATAAATGGAATCATATGATAGGTTGCTCTCAGTACTTTCTGATCTGGCCAGTTTGGGGTTATTTTTAGGTCTTTGCTTTCTCCCCACCACGCCCATAAACAGCCCTACTTATACCATTGCTGGCTTACCTGGTTCTTGTTCTCAGTGCTGCGGTATGTCCCACTTCTATCCATTGGCTTAGATAACCCTTCCACTGGGGTTCCAGCCTCCTTGGGATTCACCCCACCCTGTGCTGCTGAAAGGAGCTCTCTGCCCATCGGGGTGCTGGGCTCTGTCTTTTGTGCAACCGTCTTCTAGTGTCCGAACCTGGGCCAGCCCAGCCCCTCTGTTTCTGTCCCCCAGTCATCCGAGCACACTGGGAACCCCATGACCACAGGCACTGTGTTTCATCCCTCTTTGGATCCCTGGCCCCTATAGCAGGAACCAGCAGTTAGGAGGTGCTTAGTAAAAAAATCGTCAAATTAAAATTGAACTGAAAGGTAAGGGAAAATGAATGCTTTATTCCACAATAGGAGATTTTAGCAGGGAGGGCTTGGGAAAATCGGGATTTCTCTCTCCCTTTCCTACACAATAATTGATTAGATCTTATCATTCCTTCTTAAAATGGCCCTTGGGGATGGCCCAGCAGAGGCCAATGCCCTGGTCCAGCTGGACACAGCAGCTGCACAGGGCAGCACTATCATCCTACTGCATCTACTTTTGAGTCTCCTCTGGGATCGCCCAGAATTACCCTCCTGGTGGTGGGCACCATTGGCTGGCAATATCCAGCCATCATCCTGCCTTTCGGACCCCTCACTGCATCCAGGTGTTAGGGGAGCAGGGTGGAGGGAGCCTGATGCTCTGTTATTTATTTGTCCCGGAAACATGATTTCATTCTAATTCTGATTTCCACCTGCTGGGTGACCCCCACAAATGAGCAGGAGATTGCTATGTTGCTGCACATCACACTGAATTTGGCCAACTTCAGAAATACCCTCCAGTAGATGCCTTCTTGCAAGTCACCAGGTCTTTTGTCATTACATCCCTTCCAGTGAGCAGCCCGGGGTTTCTTCTATTCAGTAGTCCTCTCACTTCCCCACATAAAACAAAATCCATACAATCCCTGTGGAGACTGGTGTGGATGCAGTTAAATAGCCTTTCATCATTGACTTCCAGCCCCCTTTTCAATGCACAGACCCGACTTGGGACAGAATAATATATTGCAGCCCACTCCAGCTCGCGAAATATTTGTTGAGTGCCTATGGTGTGCTGAACCCTGCACAAGAATCTGGAGACACAGCTGGTTTAGGGGCTGACTTTCTGTTGTGTGTATCACAGAGTCTAGGAGCTGGATTAAAGCAGCATTAAGCAAAGGGTGAGCATGAGTGCTGTTTATCTAGGACTTGCAGTTAGAGTCATCACTCTTAAGTTTTTCATTCAGTAAAAACTCCTCATACTAGCCTTGCACGAGGTGCTAGAGAAATAAAGATGAATAAGATAATTCCTGTTCCCAAGGAGCTTACCATCTGGGGTTGGAAGAGACAGACAAATAAAGAGAGGACTGCAGTAGCATGTGATGTGTGCTGTGATAGAGGAAAATGTGGGGTCTGGGGGACCCCACCTGACACAGACAAGGGAGGGGAGGCAGATGTGAGAGGTCTTCCCAGAGTCTGTGATGTCCGAGCTGAATCTTGAGGAATGAATTAGAGCTTGCCAAGGGGTAGAGGCAAGCAACGTCCAGGTAGCACATGCAAAATCACAAGGAGAGGAAGCCTGGCCAGTCAGGAATGCTAATTACTGGGGCATCTAAGAGAAGGAATAGGAGAGATGCAGCTTGTGAGGGAGACAAGGGTGAAATTATAAGGAGTATCTTAGGTTAGCTAAGGAATCAGGCTATTGTCCTAAAATGCTGGCATCCAGGCGATCAGCTTGAAGGCTTTTGTTATAACCCTGAAGAGAAATGATGAGGAACCAAACAAAAGGAGTAGCTGGGAGAATAGAGGCATGGTGGTTCCAAGACACCTTTTGAAGGTAAAACTACAGGACTTGATGAGGCATTGAAAATAGGAGGGAAAGAGAGAAGGCTAGAATCAAAGATTGCACCCATGTCTCTGGCTCAAGTGAAGGGCAGATTACAAAAGCTTATAGAATAGTACTGGTAATATAACAAGCATAATAACAGCAGTAACAGTAATAAAATAGTATTTAAAAGAGTCACTAATGTGGGGGACTTGGGAGTAGAGCTATAAAACTCCTAAATAAAAAAGCAAGGATAAAGCAATGGAGGAAAAAGGTCATATGGAGGACAAAAAGGAAAAAGGAAATTAAATGAAAAATCAAAGGTATTGCCAAAGATGTATATAGAATATCTATAACAGAAGTAATAATCAAAGACATAATTTTTAAAAATGAAAGGAAAAATAAAAGCCAAAGCTTTCTGAGCCAAAATCAAAGTGAATATATAGATGGAAAAGATTCACCAAGTTTTTATTTATTTTTTTATTTTTTTAAGATTTTTTTTATTTATTTGAGAGAGAGAATGAGAGAGACAGAGAGCACATGAGAGGGGGGAGGGTCAGAGGGAGAAGCAGGCTCCCTGCCGAGCAGGAAGCCCGATGCGGGACTCGATCCTGGGACTCCAGGATCATGACCTGAGCCAAAGGCAGTCGCTTAACCAACTGAGCCACCCAGGCGCCCGATTCACCAAGTTTTTAAAAAAATAAAGAGAAGGAGGAATAGTAAAACCTGTCAGTTTGCATTTCTGATTATTTATTCTTATATTTCTAATAGCTTCTTGCTCTCTATTTTTGGATGCAAGGTTATCTTGTGCCTTTATCTTGAAATTACACTTTCATGGTAAAGTGTACATTCTGTCAATAAAATGCAAATTTTCCAGCTCTTACTAGCACATGGAAACAAATGACACCATAATTTCACTAGCTCTTGCTTCCAAGCACATGTAGGATCTACAGATTTCTGTGGTTCCTCTCTGTTATATTTAGGAGTCCTTGGGGGATGGGCATTCACATTTGCTTATTAACAAATTCCCTCCCACAGACTATCCTCTCTGCACCACCCAGCACCTACTTGAGAGCTCCATATCCTCTAGGGCCATAATTTCCCATCAGATTTCTATTGAGGAATGCTATGTCCACCTGGTGCCTCTGCCCTTCTTCTAGGCTCATCAATGATATTGGTCTAGGATCCACTTTTCTTATAACACCACTACCTGTTTTTGGTATCAAGGTAATGTCGGCCTTATAACATGAGTTGGGAGGTGCTACCCTGCCTCTACTATTTTTTTAGTTCGTGGAGGATTGTGTTTGGTAAAAATCCGTCATTGAAGCCATCCAGGCCTGAAGTTTTCTTTGTGGGAGGATTTTGAAATTATGAGTTCTATTTCTTAAATATATGAGACAATGCAGATTTTCTCTTTATTCCTCAGTCAGTTTTCAATTTGTGTCTTTCAAGGAATGTGTCCATTTCATCTAAGTTGTTGAACGTATTGGCATAATGTTGTTGCAATATCATCTTCTCCCTTAATGTCTGTAGGATCTGTAGGGATGTCCTCTTTCTTTCACGATATTGATCAATTGTGTCCTTCCTCTTTTATTCTTGATTAGTCTAGCTAAAACTTTGTCAATTTTGTTGACCTTTTGAAATAACCAGCTTTTGGTTTCACTGATTTCTCTACTATTTTTTTTCTATTTTACTGAGCTCCATTCTTTAGTTTCCCTACTTCTGCTTATCTTAGGTTCAATTTGTTTTTCTTTTTCTAGCTTCTAGCTTTTCATGGAACCATGACCTACAAGACACATCCAGACAAAAGTCTGGAATAACTGTAGAGCTTACCTTCTCCAAAGAATCACAGCACAGCAGTACCGTTGTCCAACGCTTGGAAAGTGTTATTTCATAGCTTTTGTCTAGATCCCTTTACAGTGGGAGGGAAGGTAGGAGGTGATCCCAGTTACTCCATTATGGCTACAAGTGGAAGTTCCACTGCCCCTCTTCCAGGCATGTATGGGATACAACCATGAATTTATTTGTTAAGCACCCCTGTTTTATGCTGTGCAGCAATGACAATACGCTGGAGTCCTATTGATTCCAAATAGCACTTCTCTTTTAGATTACTGTAACAGCCTTTTAAATACCTATTCTCTCTCCAGACTTACTCCTTCCATACTACTATCAGACTAATACTTTGGAAACACCAATCATATTGCAGGGTATTCAATGCAGTGTTGAAGTGAATGGATAGCCCTCTCCACCTTTTATATTATACTCTGTTATGAGGATCTCAAGGACACACTGCTGGCTCTTTTTTTTTTTTTTAAACTATGGTTTTAGGAAAGTAACCATTTAAGTCTTTAATTGTAGTTTCCATGCTTTGCACAAGACTTAGATTAGAAAAATAACAGAGAATGGACCAAAAGGCAAATCCCAATAATAGATACCACACTGTCCTAAAAATGCTTCACCTTCTGGTAAGTATGATTTCCTTCCCAGGTTACACTCATTGTACTTGGTTTCTTTATCCGTAGTGATGAGCCCCCTAGAATCTCAGGCAAAAAGACTTTTGGCACAGAAAGGCCTATCATCTCCTAAGATATGCCTAGCTCTATCTCAACTGCTGCAATGGACACAGCTTGGGTTCTCTCCTGGGAGACCCCTAGCCTCAGTTCACATCTCTAAAGAAATACTCAGAGATTTCTGAGTCCTACTCAGGCTAAAGTTGGGATTCCCTCTCCATGAAACAAGACTCTTTTTCTTGTTTCTTTATTGCTTTGAATTAAACTTTGCCCAGGTAATGCTGTGGTCCTTGATTTCTGTTTCCCTGAAGCATTTGCCCACCCCTTTTTTTTAAAGAATTATTTTTCCTGACTTTTAGTTGATTGTCTTACAAATAGAGTATAGTTGATTTTTTTTTTTTTTTTTTGAAAGAGAGACAGCAGCAAGGAGGGGCAGAGAGAGAATCTTAAGCCCAACACAGGGCTCAGTCTCACCATCCTGGGATCATGACCTGAGCCAAAATGAAGAGTTGGGCGCTTAACTGACTGAGCTACCCAGGTGCCCAGAGTATAAATGAATTTTATTTGTATAAAATCTGAAAGTCTTTGTATTTAATAGGGGAATTTGATACATTTCTACACATTGTTATAACTAGCCATTTTGTTTCCTCTTGTCATCTTGTAGTAACTGTCTTGTTTCCTTTTTTACCTGTCTATTGGTAGATGAATTCTATTTTCTTTGCATTTATTTCTCTAATGTATTAGAAGATGAATGTTGGTGTCAACCCCATTATTTATAACCTTGACATTTTTCCAAAATAATTCCTAATTTACATTCTTTTAATTATCAGAATCAAGTGTGGATTGGAATCCTCTGAGATCTTTTTATTGAAGATAAACAGTTAAGCATACTTTTACTCTCTTCTTTCAACTCCATGCTGCATCTTTTTTTTTTTTTTTAACTCGGGTTTTAGTGATGGATTACCATATCCTACTATTCTCCTTTTACATCATATAAGACTTTTTTTTTTCAAGATAAATGTTAGAAATTTGGGGGATATCTAGGCTTTCACGGTTGTTTAGATTTATCCTCATTATTCTGGTTTCATTGTTCTCTCCTAGACCTTTTACCTTTTAGAGCATGACTTCTCCATCTTTGAACCCTTAAGTTCATTCATATCTGTCTCTTTTTTGGCGCACATACGGGTGCTTTTTGCTTAGCATTTATGGCAGAGATTGTTAGTCGCCTACTCATTCTCTGCTTCCTCCTTAACAGAACCCTGATTTTGTTGGAGGGATAGAATGAATACTGAAAAAAATAAAAAAACAAAAAACAAAAAACAAAAAAAAATGCACCACCACATTTCCCACTTTCTTTTGCAGATGGGGTGACCAATGAAATAAAAACGGAAGTTTAAGGCAAGGCTTCTAGATAAGCATCCATCTTGTGACCCTGAGGTGATTTTGAGGATGGAAGCCACACTGAGGATGATAGAACAGAAGAATGGAAGGAGACTAGGTCCCTGATGATGCTATTATGCCACGGCTGGCCCTGAATCACTTATCAGTAACCTTCATGTTACATGAAAAGCAAAACAAAACTTCCATCTTGCTATAGCCATTCTTATTTGGGGCCTCTCTTTTTAGCAGCTAATACACAATTCCTAGCTTTACAGCAAAGAATGGGAGGAGAACATTTCAGATTGAAAAAAACATGAGCAAAAACATGGAGGTGTGAAAGTACAGCGAGGTCAGAGAATAACAAAAAGTCTACCGTGCCTGGAATCCAGGATATGTAGTAAGATTCAGAGGGCAGCGAAAACCTAAGTAGGAGGGCATGTCTCACATCTACTTCCCTCCAAGAAGCAGGACAAAATCAAATCATGTTATCCTGGCATTCAAAGCCCTTCACCACTTGGTTGCCACTTTTCCAGACTTACTGGCCACTTCTCCCAGACCTGGCATTGCAGACACATGGAATTGCTGGAATTCACGAATTTTTCATCTTCGTGTCTTTGTACTTGCTTTTCCCTTTCCCCACCTCTCTGTCTGACTAATGTGTGCTCAGGGCATTAGACAAAGCCCAAGATCATCCCTGCGCCTGTCCCTTGGATCTGGCTGCAGCCGTCCTTCCCTGACTTCCCACAGCTTTCCATTACTACCTCTGTGAGACAACTTATACTCTACTTAGGGACTTGCTTATCTGCCTCTACTCTGAGATCACCAGCTTCTAAAGGTAAGAACGCTCTCATAGTTAATTACTGTGCTCACCAGATAGCAGACAGCCTACTACATACCAAGTCCTCAATAGGTAATTGTTGATTGGATAAATGATTGAGTGAACCAATGGGATGGAAAGCTTTGATGGGAGGTTAATGAATTCAGATTTTATCCTCCAACCATGGGGGCAGCAGAATGAAATGGGAGACATACGTGTGGTTTTGGAGTTCTGCTCCAATGGCCAGGATGAGGGAGGGACAGGAAACCAGGAAAGCCCAGGAGTGGGAAGACTTGTCAGGAGGCTTAGCTCGGGCGGCTCCTGGCGAGGGTCTCTGCCCTGTCCTGAAATGGTTAAGGTGGTCAAGGCACACGCCTCTGCAGAGGAGAAATTTCCCTGTCCTTGCCTAAGTGAATGGCTGGGATTAAAGTGACAGCCCACCTTAGTGATGGCGGCATAATTGGTTGTTCAGCTCTGTCCTTGTCAGAGTGCTGACAGTTCTGCAGATGTCCTGCTCGGCTCTCCAAAGGTTAGCCTCAGCTGGTGCGGCTGTTCATTAATCATTCCTCCCTGACAGGCCTCGGTGCAGCCCACAGCTGCCACACCAGCCTCCGCAGTCCCCGCCCCACCCAGCCAGGCTGGAGGCAGCCTCCGCTCCCCCAGGGGGCTGGTCCCCACATGGGGAGACAGGCGGTCTGTGTCCTCTCCACCCCGTCTGCTCCTATGCTGAGCGAGAAACACTGATAACGGAATTTCCCTGGGTTCCTCCTTCCCAGAACTAGGGTCTGAATCACCTTACAAGCTATCCTGACATCCTTGCCTTTATCTGTTCCTCTCCACCCTCACAGAAGCTTCTTACTGAGATGAGGACAACCCTAGCCCAAGAGTTCCAGAAAGAAAAGAAGGCCAATGGATTCAGGACACTCTTGCTGGGAAGATGCAGAGCCTGGCTTAGGGTCTGAAACCCGGGCAGAGTGTGCTTCGCATCCATGCTGTGAATTCCATAAACTGTAAAAGATGCTTATGAACCACTATTTATGACTCGAAACAGAACATGTGTATTTATACATAGGCTGGTTCTAGCCCAGGAACATTAAGGAAAGGACTACCTTTTTGGTCCTTGGGGCAGAATAGCCTGGCAGCAGGCTGAGGAATCTGATTCCTAGGTTCAAAAGAGGCCAGTCCCTCTCTGGGGCTCTCCCCCTTACTCTTTCCCTACCAAAGTCAACATGGTGGACCACACCAAGATGGTGGATGGGATTCTAGTCAGGGCAAAGAGGTTGATGGAAGGGTTGGAGGCCCAGTTGTGGGGAAAAGAGAACAGGGAGGAGAGGGCCTGCCTTGGGACTGAGTAGAAATTCAAGTCTGGGTCAGGAAATGTGGTCAGAGTGGAGGGTGAGGTTGCAGTTGGGACCATGTGGTAGGGCTGATTAAAAAAAATCATTTGCCCACCTCCAGACCAGGAGTGTAGAATGCTTCTCTAAGCATCGCCTCCCAGACTCCAAAGTGCCTCAAGACCTCCTCCCACTTTCCCTTTTCGTTTCTCCTGACTTTCCAGGCCCTAATTTTGGCACTGTGCCTCCTTTCTCCCTTCTCCATTCTCTGCCTTGTTTGATGTCCGGAATGGATCAGACCTTGCTCCCCAGCCAACCAGACCCAGGATTAGGAATTCTACCGTGGTTCCCCGCCCAGCCTTCCTTCAAGAGTAAAAGCATGTTCCCAAGGCCTGGGTCTCAGCTAGAGGCGGCCAGTCGGCATGTGCACAATGCAGGAGTCATCATTTCCCCCCATTGATTAGCTGTCCACCCGCAAAGTTTTCGGAGGAGCAAACAAGGACACTGGGAGATTAGCATTCAGCTAGTCTTTTGGATTCCAAACCACAAACACCTGCATTTTCACATCCAAAGACCCTACGTACCGTTGGCCCAGAAACTAAGAGAGTCCAAACCGAGCTCCCTGGAACTCACACCCAGATAAGTAAGAGACCTTCCCCTAAATGCTTCCGATGACAATGGCCACCTCCCACATTACCTGGCACCTTTTCATCCCCATCATTCTGCCTCATCTTCCCACTAGCTTCTGGAGGGAGGTAAGACCATCCCCATTTTACGTTGGAGAAACGAAGGTTTTGAGAAGCTAAATGACTTGCCCAAGGGCACACAGCTAGTATCCAGGCACCGGCATGCTCAAAGCCAAGCCCCACGACTTTGCAAGTATTATCTCCTTCCTTTTCATCACACCACTATGGATGGGCTTGCTGTGGCTACGCCAGAGTTCTTTGAGAGTGGCACTCTTGGCCTTTGGGGTCTTATAATTCTTTGTTGTGGGCACTGTCCTGTGCATTGTAAGATGTTTAGCAGCATCCCCAGCTTCAACCCACCAGATGCCAGTAGCATCTCCTGCCCCAGCTATGACACCAAAATGTCTCGTGACGTTGCCAGGTGTCCCCAGGGTGTCAATATCACCTCCAGTGGAGAACTGCTGCTTATGTCTTCCCATTCTGTGGCACTCTCTACATGCTGTCTCCCTGAGGCCAGGGGCTGTTTTCCATGCATGGCCAGAGATTCCTCACTACATGAGGAGAAGTCAAGAATCATAGACCAGCAAGACCACTGGCCGTGATAAGGCAAAATGAGAAGGGCATTTTTCAGCAGAAATCCGGGAGACATCTACCGGGGGAGTTTTCAATCAGGTAGTAGATCCAAGCCTCCATCTGTCCAGCTATCCACCAGTCCCTTCCTCCTCCATCCACTCCATATCTATCTACTCATTCTGTGAGTATCCCCTGATATAAGGCCCACGGAGGCATCACGTGGAGGAAAAGTCACGGCAATCCCTTGCACAGCACTGTGGGATGGTGGCTGGAGTCTCAGCCTTGCCACCATAGTGCGGGTCTTCAACGGAGCTTTGAGCTCTACTTTCCTGAAACTAAGAGTAATAATACAGTCCTCGCAGAATTGCAGTGAGGACATAATGAGCTAACGTACGTGGGAAGTGTTTTATATGCTACACAAATGTTAGCTATTAGAATGGGGGAATGTTGGACAAGTACAAAAATAACTATAATATCAGGCCTTAAATGTTAAAAGATACAATAAAAAATGAGCAAAGGATTTGAACAAGGAATTCACAGGAAAAGATATGCAAATGGCCAATAAATAGAAAAAGATGTTCAAATTTGTCAGTATTTAGAAAATGCAAGTTAAAACGATAAAATGCTATTTGTCACATGGCAGATAGGCAGAGATGTAAAATCCTTACATTTAACATCTAAAACCTGGTGGGAGGATGAGGGCACAGACATCCCCTTACTCCACTGTTGAGCCAAATCACCACCTCCTATCAGGTAGAAACCACAAGAATTACACATGACATACCTTTTGACCCAGAAGCCACATGTTTGCGACCCTTTCCCACAGAAACATAAGCACCCATGTAAACAAAAATACATACAAAGATTGAAGAACAGAAAACAACAAGGGATGAAAAATATATGGAACATTATGAAGCCATAGGATGAACTAAATACACATGAATTGGCCTGAAGGAATGTCCATAATATATTGTTTTTTTTAAAAGGTGATCATATATATGATCACCTTTAAAAGTTAGAAGAAAAACCCTTTCCGTATGTGAGTATATGAATGAATATGTTGGTGTGGACACATCCGGAAGGCATTGGAAGATGCAGACAAAACAAAGCATCGGTTACCCAAGGGGATACAAGGGTGAGGGAGAAACAGGAGAAGAGAACAGGGAAAATATTAACTTTTTCCCGTATGTGTTTCGGTCTTGTTTGGCTTGTTAGAGTGAGCATTTCTCTTTTGTAATGTGAAAGAAAGGACCAAGGGTCTTAATGACGGGAGGGAAAAGGGATTTGAGAGCCCAGGGTGGGAGATTTCTTCCACCATGGGGCAGGTGCGGGGGCTGGACTTGAAAGGATGAGTCTACTGAGCACCTTCCAGAATTGGGGGACGAGAGAATCAGGACTGAACGGAGGAAGGAGAACTGTTCCAACCTTTAGGCCAAGGATGAGCTCGCACTAGTTCATGGGAACCAGACGGAACTGTCAGTCCTGGCTGGGCTGGGCTTAATCACAGACAGCAACCCCAAATGGCTGCCCAACAACGAGCCCTCGGGGCTGCAGAGTCAAGGACAAGGCAAAGCTATGGTCACCCTGAGCTCGACTGAGCCCACACAGTGAATGGCCAGTTGATTTCTCCACCCAGCAGCCCCTCTGAAGAAGCTTTTCCTGCATCCCCCACTGGTGCTGGAGGAGAGGAGAAAAGAATTGCAAAGCCAGTTGGAAAACCTTCCTACTTTGTCTTTACTATTAAAGAAATGCAAAGGTGATGAATTAGGCAAATTGGTTGATGTCAAGTTGTATCCATCAGAATGATTCAGAGCCGGGAATGAGTAATAGTAATGGAGAATAGCTGTTACTAAGAGTAACCAAATTAGCATTATCGAAAAAGACAAAGGAGAAGCAGGCGGCCAGCAGGCCCCCCATCCCTGAGCCTGTCCCTGCATCTGCACATCCCAGCTTCTGCATGGAGGCCTACTCTGCACTGGGAGGCTGCTCCCCGCCTGCAGGGTTCCCTGTGGGGTTGGGGTTTCAGCAAGATCAAAGGATGTTCACATCTATTTTCTGATTTGATCGAACTCTAAGCAGACCAGGGACACTGACTCCATTTCATTGGAGGGACATCGAAGGTCAGCAAAGTGGAAAGGTCTGCCTGGTGCCATGGTCATATAGTTGGGTAGGTGCCAAAATCTAGCTTTAAACTCAAGACTTAGGCATCTGAATTTAGGACCCAAGTCCCTGTATTTTTCACAGGAACTCCATTAAAAAAATTATCTACTTTTCTGCAGAGGCATTAGCAATGACACGTAGGAAGTTGATGGTGCGTAGAAAGGTGGAGAGGGAGGATGAGAAAGGCCTCTAGGTCCTGCCCAAGGTTGGAAGGGCTCTGCCCCAGGTACCTGGGTATGCAGGACATGCTTAGGAGGCTTGACCTCTCCGGTCTTTCGAGCTTGTGGAGTCCTGTTCTGTTCCACGTGACCCCAGCACATCCAGTTACAGTTGACTGGCCTGGGGACAGCCACAAAAGATGGCTGAGGCCAGATTCCTTTTGCATCAGGAACTTGAACAGGGAAGGAGGAGGGCCAGTTGTTAGCTGGGGCATGGCAAGTAGCTAGGTTTATTCCTTTCCTAGGGCAACTGTAACAAAGTACCACAAACTAGGTGGCTTAAAACAATGGGAACTTGGGACGCTTGGGTGGCTCAGTCAGTTAAGCATCTGCCGTTGGCTCAGATCATGATCCTGGCATCCCGGGATCTAGCCCTGAATCGGGCTCCCTCCTCATCGGGGAGCCTGCTTCTCCCTCTGCTTGTGCTCTCTCTCACAAATAAATTAATAAAACCTTTAAAAAACAAAACAATAGTAACTTATTCTCTCACAGGTCAGGAGGCTGGAAGTTGGAAGTCAAGATGTCAGCAAAGCCATGCTCCCTTAGAAGGCTGAAGAAAAGCACCCCTCCATGCCTCCCAGCTGCTGCTGGCTGTTGGCAATCCTTGGCATTCTTTGGCTTCCGACTACATTCCTCCAATTTCTGCCACTGTCCTCACATGGCCATCCTCCCACCAAGTGTTCTGTGTGTGTCTGTGACTTTTTTTTTTTATCAGGAGACCAGTGATTGAACATAGGGCCCTCCCAAATCCAGTTTGACTCCTTTTCCTTGATTACATCAGCAAAGACTCTAGTTACAAAGAGCGGCACATTTGCAGGTCCCAGGGGTTAGGACTACAACATATCTATTGGCGGGGGCACAATTTATCCCACAACATTCATCCCACAACACTGGGCCACAATAATAAGGTAGAGCAGGCCCAGGGACAGCTGCCTCCAAGGCCCCCAGAGACACCTTCCCCTTACAACTCCCTCCAACTCCAGCCCCAGGGAGGCTAATGGCCGGCATATGTGTCCCTGTGAGAACCCTACTTTTGAGTTCAAATATTCCACTGCCAGTTTCCTCCTAAACTTCTCCCTGTGTTTGTGTGATGGCTTGATAAAAGTTATTCCTTACAACCAAATGAGCCATAAATAGAACTGACTTTCAGTGCTTATTTTTCTCCCATAAATTGGCTTAATTTTATCATTAAAACTCTAAAAGAAGTAAGATGCTTCAGAGACTCCTTTCATTGGAAAGTGGAACATTTCTCCAACTTGCTGGCCCAGCCTAGTCATGGTGGTAAGTTTTTTGTTTTCTGGGGTTTTTTGTTGTGTGTGTGTGTGTGTTTTGTTTTGTTTTGTTGGTTTTGTTTTTTTTGCTGAAATAGCCACCTCTTGTCACCAGGATAAACTGAGTATGCCCAAAACACCCTGAGGAGACCTGAATTAGAATCACTGATGCATTCCTAAGAGGACTTAGGTTAGCCCCTAAAGAAATGAGACCAGGAAACACAGCATTCTTTTAGCAAGCCATGAAAAAGCTGCCTCCAGTGGGGCCGGCCTGCCTGAGTCATCGCTGTGTGGGAAGGCCTGGGGCCAGCTGTCCCAGCCGGCTGGGGTTTGAATTTCTCTGCAAAGTCACACTTCATGCAACTCACACAGCCCCCAAAGGGATGGCTGGGTCGGAATGGCAGCTCTGTTCTTTCTCCCTTCTCTCTCCTCCCTAGTCATCCTCCCAGGCAGAGAGCTCCCACGCACCCCTCCGCTCTCCCAAGGAGCAGAGGCCCTTGGGGATGGTGCTGGTGTAAAGATGCTGACCGAGTGTGAGGAGATGGAGGGACAGCAGACCCTTGCACTCTGAAATGATCAGCTGCCATGACTGTCAGTTCCGGAGCTCGGCACGTATCTATTGAAAAGACCCAGGTGTGTGTGTGTGTGTGTGTGTGTGTGTGTGTGTGTGTGTGTAGAGACAAATGGCTGTCAAAAATTACACCACTTCGAGGCCCACAAAACCCTCTTTGTGGTCCTTCCCCAACTTCATGAGGCTCTCCCAGCCTGGCTGAGCACCCCAGAGTACCCCTGACCTCCCGGAAAAATCCCAAATCCAGTGCGTGCAGCTACCCCCATGCACTCCCCTTGCATGAGCTTTGTGCTTTGGTGGACAAGACAGGTGCAACTGACAACGCTTACCCCTTTACAACATATAACATCAAAGTACCAACAACAGACGGAGCAATGAGGAAACCTGAGATGCAAGTTGGGGGCTCTCATGCTTCCCATGTACCTTTAAGGCCCCGGTCA
The DNA here is from genome assembly GCF_011800145.1 of Mirounga leonina. NCBI lineage: Eukaryota > Metazoa > Chordata > Mammalia > Carnivora > Phocidae > Mirounga > Mirounga leonina. The sequence continues at coordinate 64,825,632 of NW_023270447.1, read as the reverse complement.
TCCTCACTTGCACCCTCAGCATCTCTGCCTCCCTTGAAGAGGACTAATCCTGAGCTCAGGCAGCAGGAACTTCAGAAACTGTAGTCAATGCTTGGGACTCAGCACCAGCGTGGTTGTGTGAGGCAGACCTTGACCTTGTTGCCCAGTTTTCAGCTACTTCCATAGTCCTGTCTCTTACCACAAAACCTCTTGGACTGTGATCTAACTTGTTTTCCTCTCTCTCCCAGGGAGTGTGGTCCTGGTGAAATTCAGATCAGAAGCCGCCTGACAACAAACCTTCCTTCTACCTGCAGAGGGGGTCAGGAGGGATGAGGAGGAGGGGCAGTGTCTACACCCTCCCAGCCCTTCCCGATCGGCCAGTCCTGTTGCGGCGACCCGGTGGACATCCTGCCATACAAGGCAAACAGACTTCGTGATAGGTGACCAGCACAGAGGTGAATTGTCCTTCCTGCCCATTTCAGACCTTTCCTCTCAGAGGAATCCAGCACTGAACACTCAACAGCTGGTTGTCAGAATGCCTCCCAGGATAGGAATAAATAGAAAACACCATGCTGTCGGTCCAAGGCTTCTGGACCTAGAAGGGCCCCTAAAATCATCCAGTCCGATCTGCTATTTTATAGGTGAGAAACCGAGGCCCCCCAACTCTGGACTGGGCAGGGAGGTAAGATCAGAGGCAGAAACATTCCTCAACTGAACGTGCTGAGAGCTACTTTAGACCAAGCATTAGAGATACAGTCTACGCCCTTGGGAAGCACCATGTCTAGAGGACAGACCAAAGCAAAAATACCATCCAGCAGAGAAGGTCTGGGAGGGTGGGCAGCACATGATGGGCTGTGGGAGCAAGAACAGGCCTCTACCCTCTGGGGAGCCAGGGGAGGTTGACGGGGGCCAGGGAATGCAGTTTGTACCTTCAACACAGTATTTGCCCAGCTTGAGGGGTGAATACGGTGCTTTTCACCTTTTCATTTCTGACACTAAACCAAACTAAACATGATAACAGATTGAATCAGAGAATTGGTTATGAAAACTGCATATTGAACAGTCTGAAATTGATGGCATATAAATAGGAAAAGGCTTTATTTTTCTCCAACCACTGCCTTTAAACATGCTCTTTCTGGTTTGCACCCCTACCCCCTGACACTGTCTCAGGCAGAACTCAGAGCAATCCTCTCCCTTACAGTCATGGGAACATTTTCTCTTTGGTAATTAAGACTCGTTTGCAGATATTAAAAAGTCCCGAACTATCTAAATCAAAACCACCCAAATTGAAACTTCAATCTTAATATGACTCAAAGCTACTCCCCCTCACCATGCTCAAGTCTCACTCCTGGATTTGAGAAAGGGATGTTGTCTGCTGACCATGAAGAAGTGGGTGTGGTCTGCTGGCCATGGAAGGAGTGTGGTCTATACTTCCACTTCTTCCTCTTCCTCTTCTCATGATACTCTTGGCTACTCCGGAATCAGAGCAGGAGGTGTGGGGATTAGAGTCTTTTTTTTTAAAGATTTTATTTATTTACTCTCAGAGACAGAGAGCACAAGCAGGGGGAGAAGCAGGCTCCCCACTAAGCAGGGAACCCAATGTGGGGCTCAATCCCAGGACTCTGGGATCACGACCTGAGCTAAAGGCAGACGCTTAACAGACTGAGCCATCCAGGCATCCCTGGAAAGAGCAGAAGTCTTATCTTTAACTTATCTGGTCCTATCTTCTCTCTTGGCCAATGCTGTTGGCATTGATGCCCTTGAGGTGACAGACCTTCAAATACTGGCTTGCTCATTGGGAGGTTCCTTCTGGAATCTCTATCCTGAATAGTCTTCTGACATGAGCAATGTGCCCTCTGGCTCACCTCTTGTAATCCTCCTTCCACCCCAGGACCTCTACTGATGGAGTCCCCTTGCCTAGAAGGTAGAGTGTCTTCACCACCTAAGACTAGCTAAGCCCACCTATCCTGTAACATCCACTTTCCTCATGAGACATTTGTGTGTCCTTGCCATATTGCCACAGTGATGCGCAGGCTGACCGTCCTTTGACCTACCTTTGGCCTCACACATGACTCCAACGACCACTTACTTTCAGAATCTTCCAGGCAGCACTTTCTGTATTTATGTACATTGCAGGGGATGCATGCCAAGTCTTCCAAGAGCTCTCCCACCGTGCTCCACTCCCGGGCATCACTGGGTAGGCTTGGAAGTTTCTGCAGCTTGGCAGTTATCTGACTGGAGAGTGAAATGCCTGTTTGTACTTTTGCTGGCATCTCAGGCTCTGAGTGATTCTCTTGGAATTACTGTCACTTGGCTTTGGGTAGGGGGAACACTCTTCTTATCCTCACCGTGGGGCAGGGAAGGGAAGGCACCGCTCTTCTCACAAAGCCAGCAGCTCACTATGCCTCCAAATTCCTTCCTTCAAGGAGCTCCAGTTCTTCCATCTACATGGCTGAAGACGGACGATGGGGAAAAGACTGGGGACCAGTTCAACTCTCTTTCGGGAAGCTGCAGGCAGAGCATGTGGCAGCCACAGTTTCCATCTTCAGTGCTTTTGTCAACATTTGAAGACAGCTGGAAGGTAAATTCAGCATCCTATTTCACTTACTTTATTGCTTTCGTAGATGAGGGTAATTGGTTTAATCCCTAGACTTTAGAAGTCATTTAGCCCGTTTCCCTTATTTCCCAGATGACAGCCTGAGGTTCAGAAAGAAGAACTTGGCCAAACATGAGTCAGGACAGATCTAGGACCACCCCAAGGCCCTGACCTGAGACCTGTGCTCTACCCCATTCTTTTCCCTGGCTCATCTCCACCAGACCAATGAGTCACCTCCCTGTAGAAGGGGTGTCCAGAAAGATCCTCTGTTTACTGAAAGTCAAGACTTCTGGAAAAGCCTAAGGCTTGGAGCTGTGGTGCCGACTGTGGGGGGTACTGGGGGCAGGGAGGGGACCTCTGGCTCCAGGAAAGGGAGCAAAAAGCTAATGCCAGGCAGGTCAAGAGCCCTGAAGGAAAAAATGTGACAGTAATTAAGGAGGAAGCTGGCCTTCTCGTCCTGGGTCATGACCACTCCCTACAGTCTCTGTCGAGGTCACTTGAAGCGGAAGATTGTATCCGGCCAGACACTGGAGGCACAGCCCAGTAAAGTGTTCAGGACAGCTTTATTTAATTCCCCGTCCATATGGAAATGCCCTCCACTGAATGGTTTGGAAGCCACAATTGCATTAGCCGTCTGGAGCTCCCATAAGCTCAATCAAGCCATAATCAAGGATCTTCTGTGATTGTCCATTATCTGCCTCTCAGCCAGAGAGGCACGTTCTTGAGGGAAAGTGATCAGAGGGCTGCGTTCCTAGCACTAATTACATGCTAGCCTGCATCTGTGTCCCTCCCGTGGCTGTCAGGAGCCACTGTGGATGGACCCGGGACATCACACCCGCTTCTATGCAGGTGACCCTGAGCAGGATCGGAGCCCAGAATAGAGTCTACACTGCAGCTCAGTCTGAATATGGCTTCCCAGGCAGACAAATTCTCGCCGGTTTAAATGTGGCTGTATGTTCTACATTGAAAGCACCCCGGGTGCTCAGGAAGAGGCTACTGCTGGGTCAGCAGATAATTCACAGCAGGAGTCCAGAGAACATCTGGAGACGCAGCGAAAACAACCAGATGGGCACCTCGTGAGAACGTCAAGGATGGAGAGGAGGCAGAAGCACCAGCCGGCCCCCCAGCAAACAAAAGGCCATCCTTTGGGGTTGGGATAGGGGTGAATGGAGACTAAGCCCCAACGCCATCTGACTTCAGCTGATTTCTAGCAACATTCTCGCACTCCCCACATCGTCCAAATGGGCTCCTTTGATCCTGCACTTTCCCACCTCTCTGCCTGGTTGCTCACATGCCCTCAATCCAGTATGTCCCACCTTTATTTGGATTCACTTCCAGGTCCAGCTTCTAATGCCAGGCTGCTATAAAGCCTTCCATGTTCACCCAAGCTCATGTGGCCTCTCCCTCTGCTTCACCTTTTTTTTTTTTTTAAGACAGAAAGTGTTATAGATAAGGTTGATGTTCCCTTAGCATAGCTATTAGGAGAACATAAAGCTAATAAGTGACTCTGGAGCCAGATTCTCTGGGTTTAAATCCCACTTCTGCCACTTATTAGCCAGGTGACCAAGAAGAAGCTGCTTAACCCTTTTCTGCCTCAGTTTCCACATCTGTAAAATAGATGTGGAATGTTGTCATGAAAATTCATCAAGTTAACAGATGTAAGGGTCTTAGAAAATGCTTGCCTGGCACACAGTAAATGTTCAATAAATGCTAGCTGTTCCTTGTCTTCCACCCCTACACCTATTTCTCAGTGCTCCTTTCCCACCCCTAACATAGTCAACCATAGCATGAATTGAGTAGATATGCTCTTAGTCCCTGCTTGGTACTTTTACTTCCATATGTATATATCAATGAAAAATGTATAGTGTTTTTTGTATGTGCTCTTTTAATTTACATGATAGTATATTGGTTAGTATCCTTTGAGTTTCAAATACAGAAAGCCCAACGCTAACTGAGGATTTCCTAGCTCCCATAACTGAAATGTTTAGCGGCAAGGAGGATTTCAAGGTTGATTTGATTTAGCAATTCAACAGTGTCATCAAGGACCCAATCTCTTTTGTCTCCTGGCTCTTCTTTCCCTAGCTTCAGGTTCATCCCAGGGCCGGCTCCTCCCCCTCCTCCTCCCCGCTATGAGATGGCTGCCATCCACTCTAGGATGGTATGCCTCCTTGTCGGCATCCAGGGAGAGAGGCGGTGGGTCAGGAAGTGCTCTAAGATGAGGAAGCTTCTTCCCCAGGAGCCCCAACAAACTTCTCCTCATTTCTCATGGCCTAAAATGGTCTATGCAACTGGTCCTGCCCAAGATATTATAGCCACAGGGTGGGATTGTGTCCATCAGCCTTGGCCCAGGACACATCCTGCACCATAAGAGGAGGGTAGAGTGAGCCTCTTCCAAAGTGCACAGGCTGCACAGTTGCTGTGGATATCTGCACAAAATTATATCAAGAGAAGGGAAAGGTGCAGGGGTGGCGAGGCCCTCTACAAATGATATCTGACACTTACTAGGCAAGTGTGTATGGTTCTGCATCTTGCTTTTCTCACTCAGTGTTTTGTTTTTGAGATCTACCCATTTGATACAAAGAGATCTAGTTCATTCCTTTTAAATGAAGAATATTATGTTACCATATGAGTAAGCCACATGTACTGGGCCATTTCCCTATTGATGGATTTTTAATTGTTACCATTGCAAACCTGGGTACGAGTCTTCTTATGGACCATCCCAATCATCTATGTGTTTGCCTCTGGCTCCTTCTCTGGTGGTCAAGCCCATGGGAGAGCTCAACCAGTACTTATAAAATGGATGACTGCATGAATGTATGCATGAATGAGTGAATACTTCTCTTTTCCCCAACTGTCAGCTATTGAAATGGTCATTACAGGATGCTGGTCATGGAGCCCTGCAGTGTTAGAGTTCAAATGGGCCTTTAATTTCCAGAGGAGAAACAAAAGCTCAGAGAGGGAAATGGCTGGCCTGAAGACACCCCTGAAGATACCTGGGTAAGAACTGGGACTTGAACTCCAGACAAAGCTCTTCACTCCAGTGTATCCCCTACCCCCGTCCCCCAGGTCACTCAGTTGCTCCTTTATCCAACTTCTTTTACTCTTATGATCTGTTCCACAAAATCACCTGTGAATTATCTGCAGCTTTGTGCATGCTTCTTTCCCTGATGAGTGTGGAAGCCCCTATGGGCAAGGCTCAGTCTGATATTTCTGTATCAGTCAAAAGCAAGGCAGAGTCTAAATATACCTCAGGCTCTCCTCAACAAAGCCCCTCCTGAAGGGCAATGGCACAGAGTCCCAGAACCTCTGGCAAGAGGAGCCACCAAAGATATTCTAGTCCAGTTCCCTGGCAAGAATCACAGCACATGCCTTCCAGCTCCTTCTTGGCCTCTCCAGCAATAAAGCATTTATAACCTCCCTCAGTGACCCCTGTGTTTTTAGACAGATCTGTTCAAAAGCCTCACCTGCCTCTAACACCTACCCAGGACTATCACTCAGCCTTTGGGAGCCACTGAGAATAAAGCCAAATCCATTTTCTATGTGTCAGTCTTTCAAATACTGGAGGGAACCCAAGCCTGCTCTTCCTCAGGGGAAAAAAATCCCCAGTTCCCAAATCCAACCCACATTGAATGGTTTCTACACACACACACACACACACACACACACACACACACACACACTTTGGTTTGACGGTGTTCCTGATAGAATGCAGGCACCAGGACAGGAACCCCTCCAAATGACCTGAGTAGCTTGTACTCATCCTTGTGTATCAGCCCAACCATCACAACCTCTGGAGAGTCTTCCTTGAATTCCCCAATCTGGGTTATGTTCTCTTGTAGGTGCCCTCCCAGCATCCTGCAATGAACCATTCCTATCCTAGCAATCATCACCCCAGATTCCACAGTCTGTGTTCTTGTGCATACCCCACATGATTGGGATCTCCATGACGGTGAGAACGATGTCTATTGTGTCTACTTTATCCCCAGAACCCAGCACATTGCCTGGCAACTTGAAGGCACTCAATGCATATTTATTAAACAAATTAACGAGTGAGATCATTTTCAAATGGAAGAGAGAGTGAAAGAAAAAATAAACAAAGAAATCATTTTCAAAGGGGGATAGGGAAAACATTAAAAAGGAAAAGAAAAAATAGATTTGATTAGTGAAAAAGCAAGGAATCATTTTTTCCCTACCTCCAACTTCAGTCTGCCTAGCCATGAAGCCTGAAATGCCTTTGGCTTCAAGGCATTCCACAGTCTCTCATAGTTTCAGCTGCTCCTGAACTTACAGACAACTCACTCCCGGAGGCCTTTCCCTGGAACAGCTGGTCTCTTCACTCGCTGCTGGGAAAGCCAGAGCAAGAGCAAGACAAAGAGCGGTGGGAGGTGTGATGATATGCCAGGTGTACAGGAGGCCACAAGATAACAGGGAGCATTGACCTGGAGCACTGATTTTAATTGAAAATTTGGATGGGGAGGAGGAAGGGGAACAATACAAAACATTTTTAATATTAAAATAAAATTGGATATAGAGACAGTAGAATGCAAAATCTGTATTCCCTTCAAAGTTAAAACAAAACACCTCAAAGAAATTTCATTGTTGTACAAGATGAAACCCCAATTCATTCATTCATTCATTCTTCATTCCATTTTTGGTAAAATCCCTCTATGCCAGACACTGAAGATCTAACAGTGAACAAAGTAAATAAAAATCACTGCTTCGTGGAGCTTACATTTTAGCAATGGGAGATAGACAACAACAGCAAAAATCGAAAAATCTATGGTATGTTAGATGCTAAGTGATATGAAGAAAAATAAACCAGGGAAGGAAAGGGAATGGGAATGTTGGCAGGAATGTGTGAATGAGCGTGCATGGGAAGATGACATTTGGGGAAGACACGAGGAAGAGAGGAAAGCACAGGAGGTGTGGGAATGGTCTATATGGGGGGAGCAGGTTTGGAGAAGAGTGAAGAGGAGGTCAGCTTAAACCTGGTAAATTTCGGGGGAATGGAGAAAATCCAGGTGGGATCCAGAAAGTGTGGGAAAAATATGGAGATCAGGAAACAAGTGGAGGTTGAGTTTGAGATAGAAATTTGCTGTTGTCAGCAGAAGAGATAGCTAAACCACAAGAGTGAGTGAGCCTTCTAAAAGAATCCAAGGCATTGGGGTGCCTGGGTGGCTCAGTTGGTTAAGTGTCTGCCTTTGGCTCAGGTCATGATCCCAGGGTCCTGAGATCAAGTCCTGCGTTGGGCTCTATGCTCGGTAGAGAGTTGGCTTGAGGATCATCTCACTCCCTCTCCGTCTGCCCTTCCCCCCTTCTCACATTCTCTCTCTCTCTCTCAAATTAATAAATAAATCTTTAAAAGAATATAAATAAATAAAAAATAAAAGCATTCAAGGCATGGATTTTAAACTATCTACCCAAGCACTGGGTCTGGCACATGCTTATCTTTTGTTTAGTCTAATAACTGGCTGGAATATTGGGTTTAAGAGCTTAGGTTCTGGCATCAGACTACCTGGGTCCAGGATCCTGCTTAACCTTTATTAACTAGGTGACTTTGAACAACTTACTTAACTCCTCTGTACCTCCATTTACCTATCTATAATAATTATACATGTTACATAGAGTTGTTGTAAGGATTTGATTAGTAAATTCATGTTAGGTAATTAGAAAAGTGCCTGGCTTTGCAAATGTAGTGCTGCTATTATGGTTATGATTGTGATTGTGATTATTACGTATTTACACGGGAGCAAATGTTTTCCAGGTTGCCCAGTCCCTGCAGGACCATTTTGTTTATTTAAATGACTTGCCTGGTCCTTGTGACAGCTGATGTGGAAAGAGGATAAGGACAGAGATTGAGGGTTGACTTTAATATGTGGGGCCAAAGACAAAAGCCTATTTTCAGCATTGAGACTTTTCATCCATTTAGGAGTGCATTGGTATATGGTGTGAGGCAGGGATCCGACTTAATGTGTTTCTCAAAGGGCATGACAGGCATCACAATATCACATACTGAATCATCCATGTTTCTTCACTGTTTTTAAATGTCACTTTTGTAATACCTGCATATTTTTTATATACTTAAGCCCATAGCTGGATTGTCTACTCAGTTCTATTGATCTCTTTATGGGCTCCTGCAACAGTAGTACAACTCCATGAGGAAAGGGATGTTATTTGATACCATCACTGTATTCACATTGTAGGTATTCAAATATTCATTGAAATGGTGAATAAATAAATGAACGTGTTATTATACTTCTAGAATTTTAAAATATATCTGCTTGGGAAAGTCCCACCTTTTTAATGCTACTTTTACAAAACACTCAGGGCTAGATTCGTGCTCTTATCCCCCTGAAAGGAACCAAGAGTGGGGAAGGGGAATCAGCAAGAGTTGAGGCTGGAGAGGTAGCAGGGAAAAAGTTATGAAGGGTCTTGTACCCAAGTCAAGAAGGTTAGATTCCATTCTGTAAGGCATCAAAGGGTTGTAGGCAGAACAGAAATGGTCAGATAGATGAGTTCAGGAGATCCCTCTGTGGGCTCTGGGGTGGGTGAATTTCAGGAGGCAAGAATGGAGATCTAGTCCAGGAAGTAGTTGCTAAATGGACTTGAGAGTCACTTAGCAGCTGGAATCAACAGGCTACAAAATCTGATCTGATTTGGGTGATGGAGGGAAGGTGGAAGGAAATGAGGATGGTCTTCAGTTGCCTGGCTTGGGTGACTGGGTGAAGAGTGTCACCCTTTATGCACTAGGGACTGGAGAAGGAGGATTGGGCTGAGGAAATGCACAGTTCTGCTGTGAACATGGTTAAGTTTGAGGCATCCATGGGTCTTGTTTAGAATGGAGTTTGGTCCTGAATATAGACAAGAAAGCTGGGGATAAGGGTTTTCAGGTCACTAGAAGTTGAAATCCTACGTGAGATGAGGCAGCCAGGACCATGTGTCGTCCAAAGATAAACTGTGTGGAGACCAGTTAAAAAAAATGTTTGTCAAGTGCTCACTAGCAACAGAACTAAGTGCTTTATATTTATCCCATTAATTATCATAGCAACTATTGTTACCCTTATTTTGGTGATGAAGAAACTGAAGTTGAGTTTAAATAACTTTCCCAGAGCCACACAGCTAATAAGAGGCAGGTCTGTTTCTAACACAAAGTTCATGCTCTTAACCACTAGGGCTAGTCTTTCACTGAAGACAGTATCCCACAGACCTACTCTCACCCCAGCTCTTGGCCTCTAGCTGCTGTCTCACTGGGTACCCAGGAGTGGATTTATTTCATACTTCAGAGATGAACTCCCAGCCCAGGGGAGAACTACTCTGCACCCCTTATTTAAGCAGTCATAAGCTCGGAGTCTTGAAGTCTCCAGAAAGTTACTGTATGATCCAAACCAACTCAAGGGCTCTGGGCAGGAAGGAGTTTCCTTACCAGCTAGCTCTCTGCCCTTAGGCAGGTTGGGCCTCTGTGGGCTCTGCAGGTGTAAGAGCTGGTGAGAAAGGAACAGACAGTCTGGGGCATCACCCTTCTTTCCCGGTGACCCATAGCCACCTGCCTCACACATGTTAGAGAATCAGCTCTGAGCATCCAACCTATTCTCTCTTGCATTATATTTAATAAATGCAAATGCATGATTAATACCTTCCTCCACTGATTCTGATTTCATTCTGTTAGTGATTATACTGATGGCAACAATTGAGGGGATTAAAAATCCCATTTAATTCGCATTAGGTTTTTTTTTTTAAACTTTGCTGATAAATTTTAAATGTCAAGCGCTTTGGCGTCTTCCACAAGATGCAGAGGCCAAATGAGGAGGCCAACAGTAGCAGGGAGTTTGGAAGTAGCTCAGAGAAAGTAGGAACTCAACCGGATGACCCATCTCCCACACAGTCCATGAAAACCAAGCACAGAGCTTGACCTGGGACAGTACTCAGCTACCGGTGACTCCCAAAGCCCTAATGTTAACCATATCTTTTCCACTTAATGATTCACAATAATGAAGGCACTAGGGAGACCTTGCAATATAAAGAAACTCCCTAGAAAGCCCTTTTGTAAGGCAAATATTCACCCCTTGGTTGATCTTTTTATAAGTTTAGTGTGCTTTTTTACAACTGAGTAAAGCAGTGCAGGTAGATAAAACCCCACAATTTTCTCACTTCCACACCCTTTCCTTTCCACCCCAAATTCTATCTGTTTCTCAGCACATGATGAAAATTCTTGGAGACGAAACCAGACCCTCTACACACTTCCCAAATTCCCCCACTCTGGAGTTCTACTATTGAGGGTCAATATAGCAAGTGAATACCTGAGAACTTAGTTTGGTTTTGTTTTTTTAACTTGCCCACAGATCCAAAGCACTGCCCCCATTCCATTGTACTGATGACCAATCCTCCCAGAGAAAAGATGACCTTGCCAAAACACATCAAAACACTAATTCAGACTCTGTGGGGGCAGGTGGGAGCCAGAAAGAGTGGGTCTGAATTAGTGAAGTCCCACCTCAGAGCTTCCCCTGCCTCCCAGTGTTGCCTTCCTTCCTCAGCCACTGGGATATCCCAGCTTGTTTCCTGAGGCTTTCTGCTACCCACTCTCTGTATCCATGGCCTATGGGCCATGGGCAGCCGGGCACTCGGGACACAGCCAGTTGAGGGGGTGAAGTGGTTCCATCGATTGTCATTAACAATGCTCTGGGACTAAAATTCCCATAATCAGACCTTGACCCTCCTCACAATTAAGGACCTCCCACTCCCCTGAATACCAGGAGCTCTTTGTAGTAGCTCTTCTCCCACCAGCATCAGCCCCGATTTTGTCATATTTCGTATCACAATTAATTGCACACAGGGTCTGGTCTCCAGTATTGTATTGAGAGTCTCTTGGGGCAAAAGTTTGTTCCTGTCTTCCCTACTTTCTATACAACACCCCTCCTATCACCACCTTTTGCTATTTGGGACTTCTTCCAGTGCACAACACAATCACCTGTGTAGATTAAACAAACAAACAAATATGATCAGACTTCATTCCAGACCACTGAGCTAGAATCTCCCCAGGTAAGAAGGGCACCATTCTTACAGAGAGCTCCCCAGGTGATTCTGATGCAACCTTCAGGTTAAGAAACTTTTCCCTGGGGCATGATGGGCTCAGAAAGAGCAAGAAAAGAGGAAGACAGAGAGAAAAAAGAAGATACACAAAAGAACTAGACTGAAATTAGTCTTAATCTCCGCATGCTCCTGACTTTATTTCACATGCCTGTCCTTGATCAGGTGCAGGACCTGCATCTTCTCTTGTCCCTTGACCATTCATTCTCTACAAAACTTCAAGAATCTTTGTCAGACACAAACTGGAGCATGTCATTGCCCTCCTTAAACCCACTCAACGGTGCCGTTGCATTTAGAATGAAATATTCCTTTCCATGGTCTTACCATGGCCTTACCAAGTTCTTACCACAGTCTTACCACTTAGCTGGACCCTGCCCATGGCTTCAACTTCATTATATACCATTCTCCCCCTTTCTTACTATGCTCTAGCCACAGCAGCCCTGGTAGTCCTTGAACCTGCTATTCTTCTTAGTGTGCCTGGCTCTTCCTATGCAATCTTAGAGCATTTGCTTTGGAATTTTCTGCCCCTAGTTATTCACATCATCGGTTCCTTCTCATATTCTAGTATAAGCTCGAATACCACCTTCTCAAGTAGATCCTCCTCTACCTACTAATCTAAAGTAGCAAGCCTCCCACTAGTTGTCACATGACCCTGTTCCACTGCCTCCATAACACTTCTCACTATCTGAAATTATCTTACTCATTGAGTTGTTTGTTATTTGTCTATAACTGCCTGTCTCCCATCCACTAAGAGGTAAGTTCTAGGAGAGCAGATATCTTATCTGTCGCATGCATTGTTATATTCTGTTTGATGCCTTGCACAATGTCTGGCACATGGGTAGGGGCTTGATAAAATGCTTCTTGAATGAATGATTTACATAGTTCCTACTTGCAAATATGGTCTACTTTACAATATTTCATTCAATAATGCTTCCAGAGACTTGTAGTGAGAAGTGGAATTTTTTTATATTTAAATTACAAAGGAAAAAATGTAATGTTAATTTCAAGTGTATATGTTGTTAACCAGTATTTCTAAGTAGAAGTTCTAACAACGTTACTTTAATTATTAGACAAACTTACCTATAATTAGTATATTAATTATATGCAAATTAAACTGCCAATATCCTTGAATACATTTTGTTTCCTTCCTAGCCACCTGCCTCACACATGTTAGAGAATCAGCTCTGAGCATCCAACCTATTCTCTCTTGCATTATATTGACAATTGAAACTTCCTGCCCCCACCATGTACTTTTGTTTATGGGACTATTTTGTTTACCAGTCTCTTAATTCATAAACAGTATAAAAATAAATATCAGTCTTACACCAGCTAAATTATCACACATTCCAAATCCCTGAAAACCCAGTTATTAAGTGGTAGAATCATCTCCGAACATATGACTGGTGACGGATAGATTAACCATGAGCCCAAACCACACTTCAGAAACATAAAGCTGTTTTGAGGCCATCATTTCATTCTTGAAAACTTCTAGCAGCTTCTTGAGATATTGGTGGTAGCATTGAGAATGACCTCTTAAAGAATGACATCGTAAGTGAGCCATCATGAGGAAGGAGATAACCTTCTGACACTGAGCTTAAGAGCAGCTCTCACCAACGGGAACAAACCTCCCAGCTCTCAAGGGCCAGGGATTAACCGAAGGTAATCCTTAGAGCTTGCAGACTCCCAAATCTGGAGGAGTGAGCAATGGGCAAAGAGAAGAATGTGATTTCCCAAAGAGAGTCCAAATCAGAGGGCATCATAACATAACTTTATGTCAAAGAGATACTTGCACATCCATGTTCATAGCAACGTTATTCACAATAGCCAAGAGATGAAAGCAACCCAGATGTCCATCAGCAGATGAATGGATAAGCAAAATGTGGTATACATACAATGGAATATTATTTGGCTTTAAAAAGGAAGGAAATTCTGGCACATGCTACAATATGGGTGAATCTTGGGGACATTATGCTAAATGAAATAGGCTAGTCACCGGGGGAGATCAGAGGGGTAGACAAACCATGAGAGACGATGGACTCTGAAAAACAAACAGGGTTCTAGAGGGGAGGGGGGTGGGAGGATGGGTTAGCTTGGTGGTGGGTATTGAGGAGGGCACATTCTGCATGGAGCACTGGGTGTTGTGCACAAACGATGAATCATGGAACACTTCATCTAAAACTAATGATGTAATGTATGGGGATTAACATAAGAATAAAAAAAAAAAAGAAATAGGCTAGTCACAATAATACTGCATAATTCCACTTATATGAGATATCTAAAATTGTCAAATTTATATAAACAGAAAGTACAATAGAAGTTGCCAAGAGCTGAGGAGATAGGAAAATGAGGAGCTATTGTTTAATGGGTATAGAGTTTCAGTTCTGCAAGATGAAAAAGTTCTGGAGATCTGTTGCATTCACAACAGTGTGAATGTCCTTAACACTGGTGAACTGTACACTTAAAAATAGTAGAGATAGTAAATTTTATATTATGATTTTTTTTTACCATCAAATGAAAAATAAAAAAGAATAACTATATGTAGCGAGTAACTTTAAATATAAGGAAAACCAACTATAACAAATCAGTACACTGGGAACTATCATACAACTATTTAGATTTTTCAACTTCCAGGAGAAATATTTGCCTTTTTGATTCCTACCAATACTTTAGTTATGACAGCTTTTCTCAACCTAATGGTTTGGTCAGATAGTTGACAGAAGTTGTTCTCATCAGGGGTCCCAAAACCCTATTGGTGAAGCCCAGAGATGTTGTGTTTGTATTTATTTTTTGTGTGTCCAAGAAAACTCTTGATTTTAAAAAGCCTACTAGTTTTTAAAAAATAAAAAAGAAATGTAATAGCACTGAAGTTATGAAAACAAAACCTTACCCACTATCTCTCTCCCTACGTAACAACTATTCCCTATTTACATATTAACCCTTCTGATCCTCATCCAAATGCAGGCATGATTTTATGCCACTGTAGTCATGATGTGCATATCATTTTGCACATGCTTCTTTTTTTCATTCGCTATTATGCTGGAGACAATTTTCCAACATTTCCATTTTCACTGAAACTATCATTTTTAATTACTGTATGATATTCCGTTGAGTTGATGACCATAATGAACTTAGCTATTGCCCTATTTTGGGGCACTTGTTTCTGTTCTGCTAATACAGGTAAAACAGGCTGGATATTTAAGCTACTTTTGATGTGCTCAGTGTTTTGTTTTGTTTTGTTGTTTTTTTTGAAGATTTTATTTATTTATTTGACACAGCGAGAGAGGGAACACAAGCAGGGGGAGTGGGAGAGGGAGAAGCAGGCTTCCTGCCGAGCAGGGAGCCCGATGCAGGGCTCGATCCCAGGACCCTGGGATCAGGACCTGAGCCGAAGGCAGACACTTAACGACTGAGCCACCCAGGTGCCCGTGCTCAGTGTTTTAAATGATCACTGTTAGAGACCAAAATTATCATGTACACAGAGCTGAAAGGGCCAAGGGTGTAACAACCCTGTTCCTCACTGAGCACCCCTGAGCACCCCAATCATATCTTCCAGCAAGTTCACGACCCCACATCGTGCCAAGTAGGCTTTTCTGTGGCATTTATCCAAATGGCAGCGGCAACATGTTTCTGTTTAAATCGCACATACAGTAATGTTTCAGTGTTCAGTTAGTGAATTCCTCAACTTTCCTGGGTTCTAGGTAACTTTGGGGACCAGAAGTTCCATTTGTAGTACTATGCTTACTTAGCTATTTATTTCTTTTGGTACAAAGAGTCGATTTTGTTCAATCACTATGAGGTTTTAGCGCATAATGTTCCCCTCTGCCTGGAAAGCCTCCCTCACCAGGCTGACTCCTCTCATCTTTCACATCTCAGTACAGAATATCAATCACTGCCTTAGGAAAGCCCTCCCTGGCACTTCCTCTCCCAACCAGGTCAGTCCTCCCTCTCCCCTTCCTGGTACATGGTCTCATCATTTCCTGAACTTTCCCTTCCTTACATTGATCAGCTTGTAACCACATATACTAATGTACGTATTTAATGTCTGTCTCCTCTTCTAGATGTAAGCTCTAGGAGGTCAGGGACTGGGTCTGTTTTGCTTGCTGTATCCCAGTGTCTAGTTAGTGGATAGTAGGTATTCAATAATATTTGTTGAGTGGATTAAATGTCATCAGGGACAGCCATGAGCCATTAGGTTAAGAAAGGAAGAGAAAGGAGGAACCAAGAGCCAAGGCTTAGCTATCTTAGCATGACCCACTTCTCTACATTCAAGAAAAACATTGGCATGATTTTAATAACCAATAAATCAAAAACTTCACCATAACTTTTTTTCCTAAAAGTAGTCTGGAGCATTGTCCTTCAGGTTTTTCTCCCTTCTCTACTCTTTCATGATGCATACATGCTTAAGGCACCTGTCCACTTCTGCTTTACATTTATTTGTTACATCTTTTCTTAAAAGATGGTACTCTCTTAGAAGGCAAGGTTTACTTCTTCCCTACCTCCTATTTGCATTGCCAACAATGTTTAAGAAATAATACATACTCAATAGACATTACTTCTTTTATCCTAAAATTGATATGGAATCCCAAGGGCCACCAAATAGCCAAAATAATCTTGAAAAAGAACAAAATTGAAGGTCTCACATTTCCTGATTTTAAAACTGACTACCAAGCTACAGTAATCAAAACAGTGTGGTGCTGGCATAAAACAGACATATTGACCACTGGAATGGAACTGAAAGCCCAGAAATAAACCCTTGCATGAATGGTCAAATGATTTTCAACAAGGGTATGGAGACTAATCAATGGAGAAAGGATCGTCTCTTCAAACCAATGGTGTTGAAAAAGTTGGATATCCATATGCAAAAGAATGCAGTTGGGCTTTTACCTCTTGCCGTATTACACAGAAAGTAACTCAAAATGGATCAAAGACCTAAACACAAAACCTAACACTATAAAACTCTTAGAAGGGGAAAAGCTTCATGACATTGGATCTGCCCATGATTTCTTGGGACATGACACCAAAACACAGGCAACAAAAGAAAAAACAAATAAATTGAACTTCATCAAAATCAAACACTTCTGTGCCATCAAAAGATACAAGCAACAAAAGAAAAAGGCAACCCATGGAATGGGAGAAAATATTTTTAAGTCATATATCTGAAAGGGGGTAATGTCCGTAATATAAAGAACCCCTGCAACTCAACAGCAAAATAAACAACCTGATTTTAAAATGTGCAAAGGACTTCAACAGACATTTCTCCCAAGATCTGCAATTGGCCAATAAGCACAGGAAAGGATGTTCAACAACACCAATCATTAAGGAAATGCAAATCAAAACCACAATGAGATACCACTTTACACCCATCAGGATGGCTACTATTAGAAACAAAACAAAAACAAAAACAAAAACAAAACAAAACAAAAACCCAGAAACTAACTAGTTTTAGAAAAGATGTGGAGAAATTAGAACACTTGTGTACTATTGGTGGGAATTTAAAATGGTGCAGCCGCTATGGAAAACAATATGGCAGTTCCTCAAAAACTTAAAAGTAGAATTAGCATGTGATCCAACAATCCTATTTCTGGGCATACACTCAAAAGAACTGAAAGCAGGGACTCAAACATGTATTTGTACACCCATGTTCATAGCAGCATTATTCACAGTAACAAAAGTGGAAACAACGCAAGCGTCCATCAACAGATGAATGGATAAACAAAACATGGTATACACATACGATGGACTACTACTCTGTCTTAAAGGGGAAAGAAAATTTGACACATGCGACAACATGGTTGAACATTATGCTAAGTGAAATAATCCAATCACAAGAGGACAAATATTGTATAATTCCACTTTCATGAGATACAAAGGAGAGTCAAATTTGTAGAGGTGGAAAATAGACTGGTGGTTGCCAGGGCCTGGGAGGAAGAGGAAATGGGGAAGTTATTTAATGGATATAGAATTTCAGTTTTGCAAGATGAGAGGAGAATTGTGGATGGATGGGGGTGATGGTTGCACAGCCATGTGAATGTACTTAATGCCACAGAACTGTATACTTAAAATGGTTAAGATGGCAAATTTAATGTTATGTGTATTTTGCCACACTTAAAAAAAAAATAGTTCCTTTTCCCACTATTCATATCAAGTGTGAGTCCCTCAGTCCCTAGAATGGCCCCTTGCATCTAGTATGCCTCCATAGATGTGTGAGTGAGTGACCAGAACCCCAGAGTTGGAAGGCGCCTAGACGTCATGTGTGGAACCCTCTGCTCAGGGGAGGCATGGGTTCTATAATTCCCACCTTTGCTGAGACACCTCCAGGTTGTGAGACACTCACTACCTCTCAACACACCTCACTCCATGGTTGCGTGCTTCTTTTTCATTAGAAAAGTCTTCCTTATGCTAAAAGGAAGGAAATATGGCTTTTTGGTAATACCTCCCCATCCCCAGTGGTCCTAGCTCTGCTTTCTGGGCCCAGAGAGTTGGTCAAATTTCTAGTCCACCTGACTGCCCTTATAAAATAAAAGGCAGAGCTCTATGCGCTAGGGAACTTAATGCCTCACCCTAAATTCAACTATTCTAGCAACAAGACACTCCTTTTGTATTTTAGACACACACTAAAAAGTCTCAAAAGGAATATCTAGCCCTAATTCCTTCCAGAGACTCACCAAATGGCAAGAATATGGAGGTGACAAATGTGTCCGATGGAGTCTACTGGTGGGGAAGAGACTCTGGTAATTGAAGAATGGGGAGTATTTAGCCTAGAGAAGGTATATCTCAGAAGGAGATATTACCAGTCTTAAGGGCTATTCCACGGAAGAGGAAGCTTTGCAGTGTAAATCCGTGGGGCATTAGATAAAGGAAGCGGATTCAGCTCAGTGATAAGAAAAGACTCTAGAACTGTCCAAGCATAGAACATAGAACAGTAAGTGACATATAGTAGGTGCTCAATAAACTATAGCCATCATCATCATTATTATTATTATCAGTCATCAGCTTGAACTTCATCACCCTTTTGAAATCAGAAAACACACACACATCATATACCCCACTGGGCTTCCTGACACCATTCATGCCTGACACACAACATTCTCGAAGTATTTCTGTGCTCAATACAGGTGCACATAGCACAGCTAGTTAAAATTTAAACAACCACCACAACTATCGCTATTGAGGAGAGACTACTCAAGGACTTTTGGTCTCAAACCCAGCTCACCCAAGACTTACTTCTTTCTGCTGAGCTGCAGCCCCCGGGTCTAACCTGGTTCCTCCCATGGCCAGGATCCTCTGACCTTTTATGTCCTGGCAATGACTTCTCCGCATGTTGGCAGTGACCGCCTGAATTTCCAACTCAACCCTGATCTCAGCCTCTCCGGCGTTCTCTCTCCTTTAATTCCATGGCCAAGGCTTCTGCTGCCTCTTCCTATCCCCGAGGAGCAACCCATGCTTTTGAAAAATGACCATGCCGAAGGGGGACTAACACTTGCTGCCCCCCAGCAGGTCCTGTCAATCTGATTTTGAAACGACAGGAGGTTGGAGGACTTGGCTCATGGTGGTATTTGCCACTCTCCGGGAGGATGCAAAGATGGAGGGAGGAGGAGGAAAGGATCTTCTGAATGTGAGCGCATTCACAGACCCAGAGGACAGAGACGTATTAAAGTAAACTGGAACAAACCCGCAACATCAGGTGCGTTCTGCCTTCAAAAATAGCTGGCAGTTAGAAAGGGTTATTTACATATTGATTTCATGCTAACTTTGTAATGGAATGTGCTGCCTGCCTCCCTGAGACCTAACAACTGTCATCATAATTTTTTCTAAAAATACAGTCAGAGAAAAACACTCAGTGAACCCTCCACTGGAAAGTGGCGGCAAAAGGCCCCAGATCCCAAACCTACTTGATAGACCACGGCCAAGAGGAGGCTTACTCAACATCCATGGTTGAGGGAACATTTCACAGCCACAGCTGGCCCTTCCTGCTTCCCACCAGCTGCACTATCTTTCTTTGTTAATGTCATTCCAGAAAACCCATCTTGTTCTAGGGTGAGGGAGATGCCTTCCCCTGCAGAGCAGCCTTGATGGAAACTCCAGCTGGCCCCTGATTGGAAATAATGGATGACACAGGGCCCGAGTCAGCCCACCAGCTCCAACGCCCCATCTTGGCTGCATTCCTGCAGCGGTTTCTGACCCCTCTCCCCCAGTGGCTCTCCACCGAGGGTCCCCCACCTCTCCAGCCTCCCAATAGCAGCTTCCAGTGTTCCTCCCTCGGGCTCCCTGCCCCACCCTGAGCCCCCCAAGTCTGTGTCTATGGAGGCTACAGGGCTGTTGCCTGGCAGGACTGTCATTGCTCTCCAGCACAATATTAGCAATTTAAATGCCAGGCCTGGTGGAGCCGATTCGGTGGTGATCCCTTGGCATATGGATGACATATCTGCTGCAAGCTAGGTGAGACCAGTCCCAGAAGGCCCGCCACCAGCCCCCGCAGCCCCCGCCCGTCCCTAGCCGCTCCGCTCCCTGGGCAGGCGTGTGAGCAGTTACATTGGTCAGAGCCAGCCGTCCCTGCTGCCCACTTCGTCTCCAGCCGGGCCTCCACGGCTGGGGACAAATCTTTCATTCATGAAGAGTAGCTTGTTAGGACAACGCTGGGGACTCTAAAGCCACTTAATTAAATTGTGGAAAGTCGCTTGGCCCTGGTGGGAAATTTGCACACAAAGGCAGGGTGTCTGGCACTCCCTTTGCCAACAGGCTCCACAACAAAACCATGACCTTACCCGCTCCCGGGCCCCCCGGCTCTTCCCCCTCTGCTCTCAGCACCCCCTCATTAGAGGGCGTTTGTTAGGGGATGTTTTCCCAGCGATTCCCTGACAGGCCTTTCATTCCTTCCTCGGCAATCAAGGGCGGCGAGTACAGGCTGAGAGCCCTCCAAGGCCTGATTGCTGAAAGAATTTCCAAAAGTAAAGAGTGTAAACAGGTACATTGAAAAAGCCTCTTTTGAACAATTATGTAAACATTCCAAACACTATTTGAAAACTTTCACAGTGGAATTGTCAGATCAGAGCATTCTTGTTTAATTGCAAGGGCACAATGGCTGCTCTTGGGGGGGGGCGGGGCGCATCCCAGCTCCCTGCAGACCTCCCCCTCCCGCTCAGAGAGATGGTTCAGGGGCCACGCGGGGGCTGCGGATAAAGAAGTCATGAGTTTCACTGTCGGGCCAACAGCATCTTTCTGTGTGTGTTCTCCCTCCTTCCGCTCCCAGAAGAATCTCCTGGGAATGGGGTGGGTGCATTCTTTCTTCTGATTAGATTTCTCCAGGACCTGGTCCAGTGCTCTGCACTCAGGGTAGGTTAATAATCTTGCATGCAAGATTATATTCCTAGATTCACTTCTGTCTCATTTAAGGTTTTCTTCAAATCACAAAATGATCATTCGTAATACCAACCAGAGTTGGTGGCCAAGTTCCCTTCACCATAGGAATGGTTCCTCACTTGCCTTTCTCCCCTGCCTAGGCTAGCGTGCTGTCCTTCTCTTTTCCATGCAGCCCAGATTCTCACGATTCATGAACAGCCGCACCAATGACCCTGATTGCATTAGGAGGAGTTGGAAGGGTTTAGGCCACGCGAGCGAATCACCCGATCTCCTATTTCATGGGAACACTGAGGTTTCAGATGACTGTTCGTACACATCCTTCCTGGAATCAGCAGAGCCGGTCTCCAATCACTTGGTCCATCCAGCCCGAGACCACCAAGCCTTGCAGGGTTTACCTAAATTAAGAGCTGTGGTCCTGGAGACTGGGGCACGGCTTGTTTTTATTTTTGTATTTTAAAATCTGTTTCTTAATAGCCTAACTGTTCAATAAAGAGGATTGACATCTCAGCACAATGAAATCTTACAAATGTGTCATATGAAGGCCAGGTGAAGTCACAGGAAATATTATGAAAATAAAGTGAAAAATTGTATTTGTACTATATTGGAAAAAAAAAGAAAAAACTACGTCTGCATGCAGCAAAGGACTGGAAAGGGCCACGGCGGAATGAAAACACTTGTTCTGGGGAGTGAGAGTACCAGCATGTTTTACTTTGCAAGCTGTCTTTAATGTCATCACATTGTGTTGTCAAGGCAGGGTCTGGGAATGCTGGAAAGCACCCGTGTACATACAAGGTTGAACATAAAAGGCCACCCCGGTAACCCACAGAGAGATGTATACACCAGCCTGCAGCACTGTGCATCCTTACCCAGGATGTGGATCAGAGCTTCGGAGTAAATTCCTCAGGTCTAAAGAAGGAGCTAAGCCTTGCCTGCTTGCTGAGTCCCCAGGAGGCAGAAACAGAATCACAACTAAAAGATAAATCAGAAATGTAGTTGGTAGAATTGGTGATGCTCTACAGGGTCAGTTGCAGAACAGGAACCAGAGGAAAAAAATCACCTTTCTCCATTTTATGGAGCTCCCTGGATACAGAAGGGCTCAAAGAATGTCTGAATATGCCTATCTCCAGGCTTATTCAATTTGACTAAAGTCAACATTTATTATGCACCTACTCTGTGCCAGGGCCAGTGTTATGTGCTGGGCATACAAAGTCGTAGGATAATTTTGATCCCCAGAAGTTAATTCACAAATTAGGTGAGGAACCAACATCTTTAAACACGTGCACGAGTCAATGGGATTTGGACAAGGGTGCCAAGACTATTCAATGGACAAAAAAATAGTCTTTTTAACAAATGATGCTGGGAACCTGGATACCCACAAGCAAAAGAATGAATCTGGACCCCTACCTCACATCATATACAAAAATTACCTTGAAGTAAATCAGACATAAACGTTAGAGTTAAAACTATAAAACTCGTAGAAGAAACCTAGATGTAAATCTTTGTGACCTTGGATTAGGCAACGGTTTCTCAGATATGACACTAAATATCACAAACAACAAAAGAAAAACTAGATAAATTGGACTTGATCAGAACTGGAAACTTTTGTGCTGCAAAGGACACTATCAACAAAGTAAAAAAACAACCCACAGAATGGATGAAAATATTTGTAAATCTTATATCTGATAAGGGTCTAGTATTTAAAATATATAAAGAACTCTTAAAACTCAACAATAAGAAGACAAATAACCCAATTTTAAAATGCACAGTGGACTTCAATAGAGATTTCTCCAGGGACGCCTGGGTGGCTCAGTCGGTTAAGCGTCTGCCTTCGGCTCAGATCATGATCCCAGGGTCCTGGGATCGAGCCCCGCATCGGGCTCCCTGCTCAACGATGGGGGGGGGAGCGAGGTCTGCTTCTCCCTCTGCCTCCCCCCTCCCCCCACCCTCTGGCTTGTGCGAGTTCTCTCTCTCACTCTCTCTCAAATAAATAAATAAAATCTTTTAAAAAAAGACATTTCTCCAAAGAAGATTACAAATGACCAGTAAGCAAATGAAAAGATACTCAACATCATTAGTCATTAAGGAAATGCAAATCAAAACCACAGTGAGATAGCACTTCACACATGCCAGGATGGCTATCATCAAAAAGTCAGACAGTGAGGGGCACCTGGGTGGCTCAGTCGTTCAGCGTCTGCCTTCGGCTCAGGTCATGATCCCAGGGTCCTGGGATCGAGCCCCGCATCCGGCTTCCTGCTCAGCGGGAAGCCTGCTTCTCTCCCTCTCCCACTCCCCCTGCTTGTGTTCCCTCTCTCACTGTGTCTCTCTGTCAAATAAATAAATAAAATCTTTAAAAAAAAAAAAAAAGTCAGACAGTGAAAAGTGTTAGAGAAATTGGAACTCTCATCCATTGCTGGTGGAAAGGTAAAATGGTGCAGCCATTACGGAGAACAGTTTGGTGGCTCCTCAAAAAGTTAGAGTTTGCCATATGATCTAGTAATTGCACCCAGGAGAATTGAAAACATGTGTCCACCCGAAAACTTGTACATGAATGTCTGGAGCAGCGTTAGTGATAATAGCCATAAAGTGTAAAACAACCCAAGTAACCATCAACTAATGAATGGATAAACTAAATGTGGTCTAGCCATACAATGGAACGTTATTCAATCATAAAGAGGAATGAAATATTGATGTGGGCTACGAGCCAGACACAAAAGGCCACATATTGTATGCTTCTAGTTCTATGAAATGCTCAGGATAGGCAAATCCATAGAAACATAAAGTAGATTAGCCGTTGCCATGGGCTGGTGCGGGGGAGGGGGTGACTGCTGAAGGGTACAGGGCTTCTCTTTGGGGTGAGGGTAAGTGCTCTGTCCTTAGATAGGAGTGCCAGTTACATAACTCTGCGATTATACTAAACACCACTGAATTTTATCCTTTAAAAGATTGAGTTTTATGATACATGAGTTATACCTCAAGCTTTTTTAAAAAGTGCATATGAAAGGTTCTGTAAACTATAAAACACCACACACAATAAAATTTCTGTAGCAGAAGCAAGAGGTCCTAGGTATTTCATGGAACTCTGGAACATTCATCTGCCTAACTATTGAGGCCCCTCTCAGCATTCCTGCCGGCGGCTCACCAGGATGGGCTGGCTGCGGGTGCCGGCCCTAGGGCTCAGGAGCCTAAGCAGGGCGTCCCTGTGTCCCTGGTTTTCCAGTATTTGCTGGGACACGAGAGTTCTAGATCTGCTGAGCCCCTTCAGGATGGGAGGATGGGGAAATTACAAATAAGCCTGCCTGGAAAGCCAGCACAGACAAGGAGGCCAAACGCACTGAGTCAGAAGCATAAGGCTCAGTCCAGAATTCCAGGAACTGGGTAATGAACAGGGACCACCCCTTCCTCCCCTCCCTTCCTCCTACCCTTGTGCACGTGCATGTGCACATACACCATTCATTTCTTTCATCAGATTTGGCCAGATTGTACCTTGAGATCTAAGGAAAGTTTCCCCCCCTCCTTCTGTTGTCCCGCAATAGCAACCAGAGTGGGCAAGAGCCCTACACCCCAAGCACAGCCCTGCTAGAGAAGGCCTCTTTGTTTCCTGGGACAGACCAGCTGCCTGACTGTCTTGGGGCCACAGGAGCTGGGTCTGGTGTCAGATTGCTTCCAGGCCATGGGGCCACCTACGCCCCGCTGGATTCCTGAGCCATATCCCTGAATCCTACTTGGAAGTGGACCCTGGTTCTCTGTATGAACTATTGCTGTGGCTATATCCGGGAGCCAGTCTATGTTTCAAATCAGCCCAAGGGTCCCAGCTATCTTTAGACATAGTTTTCTGAATTCTAGCCTGGGCTGGCCAGAGTGGCCAGGACCCAGTGTTCAAGGAGTGGCCTGGGCTTCAGACCATCCCTACATTCAGATAATCTCCTGAGCTTTACAAGTCTATATGATCAGGCCTCAGGCTACCTCTCTGACATCATCCCCTACCTCTCCCACCTGCCTTCATTCCACTTGGGCCACACTGACCTCTTGGGGGTCCTTGAGCAGATCAAGCATACTCCTCTTTTGGGACCTTTGCACCTGCTCTTCTCTGGCAGGAAGAGTTTTCTCCCAGGTCACCTGGCTGGCTGCCTCACTTCATTTAGCTCTTTGCTCAAATGTGACCTCCTTACAGAAGTCTTCTCTGACCATCTTTTATAAAGTCGCAGCCCTGTCACACTATATCCCCATATCCTGCTTTATTTTTCCTTCTTTCTGTGCTTTGTGTCTGTAGCCCCCTCCAGAGTAGAAGCACCATGAAGACTGGATTTTGTTTTGTTCACTGATGTATCTTCACACCTAAGAGTGCCTGGTACCTCACTGACACTGTATATATCTGTTGAATGAATGAATAAATGAATAAATGAGCAAATGAATGAACAAATGAATATATTATCCCCTTTGAACCCCCTGGCAGCTTTGTGAGAAAGGCAAATTATGGGCTTTGTTTTAGCCCTGAGAAATTTAAAGCACAAAGGCCATAAATGAACTGTCTATGTTCACAGAGAGTTGGGGGTAAGAGAGGGCCTCAGGCATCTCAAGACCCTCTTCCTGACTCCACCCACCCCTCCTGCTCCCGGTGGAATCCTCTATGTGGAGATCTTCTGTAGGGTTTATGAAAGAGCAGCAGAGCTCATTAGGCCAACCTGGGGCAACAGAGCGTGGGGGTGGGGGCAGGGGGAGCAGGTCTAAAGGGCTGGGATGATAGGCAGTCATGGGAGGAGCTCAGAAATCTCTCTACACCCTATTCTGCTCGGGAGGCCCTGGGTGTGCCTTCCACCATGGCAAAGCCCTTACTAGAGACTTTTCTGGATGCTCCTGGGAGCGTGCTCTGCCTTGCAGGTTCTCAAGTAGGTCAGTCTTCAGAAATTCCTGGGCTGGAAGCTGGAAGAAAGCCTGTGTTCTAGACCTAGCCTCAGCACCGCCTTATACTTAGGGCAACAGGGCAAGGGTGTCTGTCCTACTGCCTTAGAAAGGGGAGGAAATGCAGGTGCCAAGCATGCTGTAAATGATCACGTCACGTGATGCCACCCCGCTTTCATTCGGAGGGGGGGTGACAGAGAGCCAAGAGCACTGGGTTGGGAGTTTTGAATTCTTGCTGGAGTTCCGGTCCTCAGAAGCTCCACGATGGACAGTCCTCATTGCTCTGAGCCTTGATTTTCTCATCCATTCAATGGAACTAATAAACCCCACCTTACAGGGATGCCATGAGGATTTGGGGACCTGCGCATTGTCTGCTGAAGGTCAATGTGGTCTGTGAGAGCAGGATACATTTTGTGCACTTGGCAAGCCTAGGAAATCACATGAATGAGGAGAGAAGAAAACTATCCAGTCAAGCTTGAGAACATTCCCTCTGTGTGCCTCCATTTTCTCATCTGCAAAGTGGGGGTAATAATAGGACTTACCGTCTAGGATTGCTGAAAAATAAACTCTACAGAAAGTGCTCAGAACCCTGCCTGGCCTCCGCAGAGCTCTTAGTGGAGGTTAGTTAGTATCGTTGTTGCTGTTATTATGAATGTCACGTATCAGTATTATATCCTACAAATAATGAAGTATCAACTAGGAGGTGTCGATACACCCGCCTCTGCCTGGGCAATGTCGATTTTCCATTCCACATCTACTCTCCAGCCCAGGGTCCCTGTCGAGGGGGAATGACTCTCTTGTCATTTCAGCTTCTTCCCTGAACATGCATCTCAGATCCCACCCCAAAAAAAGGTTTCAGTTCTTATACACAAAAAGCATTTAAGAGGTAAAGTATTCTATTGCCTTTCCATGACAAGGGAAGTTTGCTAATTTACAGCTCTGTGTGAATTAGTAAGGAAGTAGGAAGTTGTGAAATAATTGGTTTAATAAAAATCAACTACCCATGAGGTGCCCAACCTAGAAATTCCAGTGGTCCTTGCAGGAAGAGAACAGTGTCTGCACCCACAGTTTGCTTTTAACTATAGAAGAGGGACAGATATATTCTTCGTGCATCAGTAGGTAGAGCGGGGGCCAGGGATGCAGATATAAGGAGGCAGATTGCAGTTCAATATTAAAAAAACACTTTCCACCAAAAGAGCTGCCTGGAAATGAAATAGCCTGACTCAGGAGGAAGGGTGTTCCCTGTCCCTGGATGTGATCACATGGAGACCCCTTCTGTAGAGGAGATTAATTCGTGGGGAAAAGTCTGGGTTACATTACCTTTAAGTCCCCTTCTGATTCTCAGACTCCGTGACTCTCTAAGCATATGAATTGCTGAGGCAGGAGACAGGAAGCCATGCTGGCCTGAATCTCAGATCATGATTCTCTGCACAGAAAACCCAAAGGGTTCAGCAGTTGCCCTTGGCCACCTCCACTGTACCAGCCAAGGGACTACAAAGACCTCTTTCCTTCCCCTCCACTTCTGGGATAACAGCCTCGTCTGTCTTCCATAGCAGCCACCGTAACCAGCACATTCCACCAGTGAACTGGCCACAGGTGAGGACTATGAAGAGGGCCACAGTCTTGCTGCTCAGCTCCGCCCCTCACAGCTTCATTCATTCAGCAAATGCTTTTTGAGCACCTGTTTTCTGCAGACACTGTGCTGGGTGCTCGGATAGTGAGGCAAGAAGTTAAGTATGGTCCCTGTCCTTAGGAAACTTATAGGACAGTGAAGCATTCATAGAAATCAATGCATATTATAATACTGTGTAAGAAGCAGTGAAAGGTGCGCTGAGGGGTGTGCCTAATCTAAGCTGGAGAAGCTCCCTGGAGGAGATGACACAGGCTGAATTTCAGAGGTCACAGAAGAGTAGCTAGACCAGTGTTGTCCAGTAGAATTTTCTCCAGTGATGGCGATGTTCTATAGCCTACCAATATGGTAGTCACCAGCTACATGTGTCTATGGAGCCCTTGAAATGCACCTGGTGTGACTGAGGAACTGAATTTTTAATCTTATTAATATTAAAATGTGGAAAGATTGGCCAGGACAGATAGGCAAAGAGTGCGAGAAAGTTATAGATGCCGTGATAATGGAATTTCAAGGGAGAGGGGTTAGGGACAAGGCCATGGAGAGCAGGTGTATAGGGCCAACGGGAGAGAAGAGAAAGGAGCCCTAGAGAAGGCTGACATTTAAAGGGTGAACCAAGAAAATCAGAGAAGCAAAAAGAAATCTAGATTAGTGTCACCAAAACAGGGAAGGGAGAGTTTCTAAGGAGGAGTAGTCAAGAATGGCAAATGCCATAAGCACTAAAAAGATGACAGTGAATCTAGCAATTAGGAGACTGGGGGTAGGGAGAGGGGGAGATTTAATGAGGTGTTGGGGGCTTCACACCCATCTGGATTTGGCAATTCAGGCCTGTTCCTCCCAGAGATAACCTGCTCCCTAGAGACCTGGGGCCCTGTGGTTTTTAAACAGATTGGCGTTTTTCAGCCTTTTGGAGTCACAAATGCCTTTGACAATCTAATGAAAACTAGGCCTCCCTCTCCGGAAAAATTCACCTGCACATAAAATGTTGCATCTCATTTCAGGGACCTCCTAAAGCTCAGCCGTGGACCCCCTGGTTTGAAAAAGTCTAAATTAGTTCTTATTTGCCGAGTTCTGGCTGCAGATATCTGAGTTATGACCAAATCATCTGCTTCGGGGGAATGTAAACTTAGCAACCTAGTTCTGCCATCCCTGGGGCCCCCAGCCTCCACTCAAGCCGGGTTCATTCACATTTCCGGGTTTATTGTCCTGCTGCCTGTCAATCAACTCCAAACCCTCAAGCAAATTAGCATGTCTAAAGCCCTCCTCGGCAGCCTCTGCCTCGAGTGAGTAGCTAGTGTTTCCCAGGGTCCTCAGCCTTGGATACAAAAGGGTCACAAAAGCAGTTATAAAACCGCCTGCCTCTCCCCCACAATGTCGGTGGGGCTGAGCGGGCTCTGCTCCTGCCTCTGAATCTTGCAGCCCCAGTGTTGGCGCCTTCTCTTCCCATCGCAAGTCTTGGCTCACGGACCCTTTGTGGCCCACTCTTCTAGTTCTTGAACATACCTAGGAATAGCTGAAATAGCTGAAGTTCCAAGCCTTGTCCCAGTTTAAAACCCCAGATACGGTTTGGGCCATTCCTAAAGAAGGAACATGACATCAGTGTGTTTTTTCAGGAGAAAAGAGAGAGAACAGGTGGACACAGAGAACGGAAAGGAGGAAGACTCACCTTGTCGCTGTATCTCAGATTCTTAAATCAGTCTTCGTTGTTAAACCTTGACCAGAATAAGATACAACAGTTGCTAACATTCAATTCCGCTGGGACTGCTACAGCTAACAGTGACAATAATAGTAGTAATAGTAATAAAACAAGAGCCTCTCATGTCGCTGTCGATTTCCCCAAAGTGTCTCCTGGCTAGAGAATTGTCCCCTGGGAGAGCTCAAGTGAATGGCGATCCCAGCAAGCTTCTGCTTGGCTACTGTTCCCGAAAGCTGGGGAAAGTCAGCAAACTTCCCCACGAACCCACCCCAAACACGTTCACATGTTAATTCCAGAATGCTGTCTGTTACAACTTACAGTACATCAATACAGGATGGAGCTCCCCAGACGGCGCTGGCGGTTCTAAGCTGCAATGAGTACGATATGGCCCTTTAGATTTCACAGACACCCTGTCCAAGTACAAACACACACTCACACACACACAGGCACACACGCACGCCCATCAGCAGGCTGCGTGGTGCGTGCAGTCAGAAGCCGTGTGGGAAATGTGCAATCACACCTCGCTTTCAGAGGCAGTGAAATCTCTCTTGGTTTGGGAACTGCAACAGTTTGCATGTTGAGAGGGTACAGGAGGTTTCCAAGCATCCTGCGTGGAGTTTGGTGCACTGGCCCAGTTTACCTAATTGCCACTTTGCCAGATCCTTTCTGAAGGCCCCCCCACACAGCCTGGGGAAGACTCTCAGTAGAGCATCACGTAAACGTGGTTCTCATCAGTTTTCTCGAAGATAATGCATTGGTTCGCTCGATATTTGACAGTTCACACAGATTATTTCTATTTCTCATCTCATTTGCTTCTCGCAGAGGCACGGGAAGAGTTCCCAAACAGGAATTATTGCCCCTATTTTACGGGGGAGGAACGTGAAGTGCAAAGAGGTCAAATGACTTGCTCAAGGTCAATGTGACAGTAAGTGTCACAGAGGAAAAATTATGCTGTTACCTGTTGAAAACAAACAATAAAGAGGCCTTTATTCAATACTACTGCAATAGGAGTGAGAGGTAGGACTTAACTCCAAATGCAGCAAAGGCAGCTGGGGATTTATAGCCAAGGAGCAGATGGAGGGCCTCGGTGTGTGGGAAATCACTAAGAGGAGATGAGGGTAGGGAATCCTTGGGAAAGGCAGGCCAAGGGCTTAGCCGGCAACGGTGGGGGATAGAGAACTTGATCAGCTATCAAGGGTGGAGAATTCTCTCTAAGTTGACTTAGCAGGATTCTTGCAAAACTTCAGCTATTCAGGGACAGCCATGGAAAGCCAAGGTCAAGACCTAGTTGAAAAGAAGACTCAGAGGAGCCTGAAGAAAGTTTGTTCAAGGAGAGTCTTTATCATAAGTGGCAGGCTGAGGCCAAAACCCTGGCTCCGAGGTCGAGGCCTTTCCCCTGAGCTGCCCTTGTAAAAATCATCATCTCCACTTATCCCTGCATTTATTAGTAACTTTATAGCCCATCAAGTCACATACAGAATCCCACATAACGTTTCATTCCGCTCCTTGAATTAATACGAAGAGTAGGTAATGTTTTCAGTTTATTGATTAAAATCTTTCCTGTCCTTCCCACCCTAAGAATTAAGAAACTATTAGTTAGAAATAAGTGTTTATCTTAAAGCAATACTGATTGATAAAATACCTTTTGGGGAGCAAATGATGTTGTGCCCCAGATTACGGTTCTCGAAAATCCTGCTATCTTGAGGGCTCTCTTCCTGGAAATGAGAGAGACGGCCAGCCTTGTGGGCTCTAGAGTCCCGGTGCTTAGGCTAGCATCCCAATTCCACCGCTGCCTTGCTGTGTGACCGGGGACAAGATCCCTGACGGTGACTAGTCAGTTTCCTCATCTGTCAAATGGGAAGAATAGTAGGACTCCGCCATGGGGGTCGTGAGGATCGAAGTGTTCTATTTAAGGCACACAGCACAGTTCAAATAGTTAGTGCTCCAAAGCCATGAGCTGTTAGGACCTCGGGGTCCTTATCTGTAAGTTGGAGAGAACAGCACCTCTGTCACAGGATTGTTACGACAATCGACGCTTTTTAGCCTGTGGACAGGTCACATGTGATGGGTTACTACTGAGCGCTGAGGGAGTGGATCTGGGAATAGTAAGATATTCCAGGGGCCTCGAGGGGATCCATGACTACTGCTCATTGAGCTCTAAGTGGGGAGAGTACTGGGCAAGGTGGGGGGGCCTCTTTTGGTTCTAGGTGAAGCAGCAGCAGGGTGGCGGGTGACAGTCCCGTTCTAGATGGTAGGAAATACAACCCCGTGCCCCAGGTGGAGATCTAGAGCTCCCGGCGGGGTCCTGCACCCCCCAGTCAGCCAGCAGCTGGAAGTGGGTTATTCTAGGATGAGCCCACTGGGAGCTCAGAAAGGATCTTCACTGCCCTCCTGGGACTGGAGGATGATTAGGTTAAACCATATGAAATCGCCAATATTCAACTGTTTGCAACCTGCAAGAACAGCAACCTCATATGATTCCACATCCTATTAACCTCTTGTGAATTCATTTGTCTGTATCACTTTATTCAAGGACTGGTGTCCGTAATCCAATGATTCGCTGGCTCACTCTTTCATTCCACACACATTTACTATCGTCTAACGTGTAGGCTGGTGTGTGTGGAGTTAAGGGACAGCCAGTGTCCCTCTCTCCTGGCCACCTGAGTTCTGGACCAGTGGAAAGAGATGCAGTCAGGCAGGAGGGCACTGAAATGTTGCCTTTCCTCCTGATAAGATTGGTTCTGGAGGATGGGACTCGTCTCCAGGTGATAATGGGCTTTCTGATATTGAACCCCCGGATGGGGCAGATGACCCCAGTCAGTCACAAGGATGGCTGAGAAACTGTCACCCTGGCCTTTATGCTTGGGCTGCCCATGAGCAGATTCTCCGCTGAGACAGCTCCCAAAATGGGGGTCAGGGGGGAGGCTGAGCGGTAAGCCAGCTTCTTCCTCCAAACTTACCAATCAGTTCATCACCCTCCAGCCCACGGACAACGTGAGAAACGTCAATTCAAGGCAAGGGTATGACTTGCCATCCTTCCCCAGGGAAACTGTGCCAACAAATAGTAACAGCAGGAAAAAAAAAAAAAAGACACACACACACACACACAGAAACAAAATTCCACTTACTAAAGACCTGCATGCATGCAGGAGACTTTATTAAAGGTTTTGACATCATGGAAATGGGCTTATATCCCAATTATTTGTTATAATTATAACAAATTATAGTTTGTTGTTAAAAATCTTTTTCTTAATAGACTGCCACTTAGTTCCACTGTCCTGTTTCCCCTCCCTCACCCTACCCCTGCCTTCTGGCCCCTCCCTCTCTTCTCTGTTTTTTACCTCCTGGGAGCACGCCCCCATCCCTTTCTCCCATTTTATTATGTAGAAAATTAGAGGTTCTTATCAACCTCTACCCCACAGTTTCAGTTGAGATATTTCTGTGCATATTTTTTCTGTCTCCAGAAGATGTACCTCTCTTTCTGCAATATGGAAGAAGCTAACTTAAGAGAACATAAATAATTCTTCCTAAAAATTCTAGATTGCCTTATTACCCCCAGCCTTCCTACCACAGAATAAAGACCTAAAAAAATAATTCTCAATTATGCCTACATTTGATAGGGGTGGAATTTCCCCCAAAATGTCTTTTCCTAACATAATTATTCTAAACATTAACCCCAGTGAAGTTTAACGTTGAAAGATACAACACTACAACCTCTCCTCTCCAAAGTTAATGCTCACACCTTAAGCTTTGCAATACAGGCATAAGTTAGTCTCAGTCCGAATTATTGATTGCCATTCTCCCTCCTCTTCTTAAAATAAGAGAAAATGAGGACAAGAGAAGAAATTAAGAGAACTAACGAATGACTCTTTCTCCTTAAATAAAGGGATCCTTTCTAGTAATCAACTTTCAGGAATTATGGCTTCTTTTCCAATGATTAATCATAATATGACAGATGTGGGAAGAAATGTAAATTTAAGGAAAAGTACATTTTGATAGGATTCTAAAAATCCATTTCGAGCATGCAATCAATAGTACAATTCTCCTAGATGGTCATCTGTAATCCTAAGTATCAGGATAATAAGATGTGGAATTCAGGAAATGCTTTAGAAATCATCCTGGTGCTCCCTCCTTGTTAAGACCTAGTTCAAATGGCTCACCCAAGGCCACCCAGGGAGTGAGAGGCAGAGCAGGGAGAGTCTCCTGGTCTCCTCCACTCCCCACCCTCTGCCTTCCCTTCTCCATCCCTGTTGTCAGGTTCTACTTTGAAAACCACCAGGACATCCAAGCAGAGATTGGGGTTTTCCTCTTCCCTCATGGTCTATGATAATGAAATTCTAATCAGTATAATAAAAAGACACCTAGGAATAAAACCCTACAAAGTATTTGGAGCAGATGAACTTGGAAACTTGACTACACTCCTCCCAACTATCCAAGAAGCTTGGCCCCATCTCTGGAGATAGCCATCCCTACCCTGCTAATGCAAGAAGCAGCTCTGTGCTAAGACTTCCTGCCTCCTCCCAGCAGGACCACCAGCCCACCCCTCTCAAAGCGTGACCCTCTTCACACCTGCTCTAGGCAGGCATGATTTACACTTCTTTAGTGAAGAGTGCACACCAGCCTTAGAGCGGTGCCGGGGTGGGACCCTTGTGCTGGAGATAATGTGCTTACTTCTTTCCTCATTGGATCATGAAGAATAAAAGCATGACACAAGCTCCCTTTGTTGTTTTAATCAATGTCCAATTTTAGTGCCCTTATAATAAATTTTAACTTTAAAATTTATTTGAGAGAGAGTTGGGGGAGAGGCAGAAGGAGAAGGACAAGCAGACTCTGTGCTGAGTGTGGAGCCTGACGTGGGGCTCGATCCCAGGACCCCAAGATCATGACCTGAACTGAAATCAAGATGGCAGTCTCAACCAACTGAGCCAACCAGGCACCCCAGATTTTGACTTATTCTATGAGCTCATTGGTGTATTTGCTCTCAGAGATACAACATGTAGGGAGCAGAAGTGAGACCCAATGACTACATTCCGTGTATATACCGTCAATAGTCTAGTTCCCCAAATGCCATCAGATGCATCCCATTCAACTTTGGAATCAGGGTCAAGAGTTCTTTTCATATGAGAAGAAGGGAAATAAAGGCAGAGTGAGGAGGGGCGTTTTGCCTGAGGCAAAACAGAGTGGGAGCTTGAAAACCTGTGCTGGAAGCCCGGAGTTCTGTTCCCAATCCAGTCCCCTTGAGTGGAGAGACTTCTCATCCCCACCTGGTGTCCCCAGACATTGGCTCTGCTGTTACCATGACTTGGGGAGGAGGGGGAAGGGGATGAAGGAGGATGTCACAGACAGTTGTCAGAGGGATAAAGTGTTAAACTTTGGGAACAAACACCTTGACTTTGCTGAGGCATAAACTTCACAGCGGGAAACCATTATTTCAGTGACAAAGCTTTGTTCAGTTGACATTATCTCTTAATTATCTGCATAAGAATGCATTTGTCAAGTTTCATGAGATGGGATTGATAACAAAAAACTTGCATTTCTGCACAATATTTTAATTCCACAGGCAGAAGTAGCACAACACACAAGGAAAGAACTGGAGGCAGCTGTCTGGGCTGCTGCTGGCTCTGCGAACATTGCAACCCCATCACCACAAAGCCTTGTGACCCGCCCTGCCAAACCAGACTGCCAGGCTCTGTTGGAGTTCTGGGGCCACAAGGCTAAGGCAAGCTTCCTGAAACGTCTTGGCCCAAATGGTCCACATCTTGGGAAGACACCATTCATGACCGTATCCACAGAACCAATCTGGCTCCTAGGGGTACCAGTGGTACCACGTGATTCCGGGCTGTAATCATGGAGTATTTCACTCTTCACCCCCTCCTGATGTAGTTAGCCAGGCAGCAAAATCCCAGCTCCTTCCACCCCAGCCTCCCCCGCCCCCTAAATAGCCACAGGGATTTTTCTCTCCGTGTCACTGAGGTGCCTTCCCCGAGGTATATTTGGCAGGGCAAGATCCAGCTGTGGTCAGAAACAGGGAAGAGCTTCTGGTCAGATGACCTGAACTGACAGTATTTTAATTCTTTAAGTCACTGACAATAATTTGTCAGGTAAATATAGCTCCTTTTATAACTCCCTAAGATACATTTGATTCTTTCGCTGTCAGGGAGTTTAGAAGACACTCCCTCAAGGGAGGGGCTGGACCCACGTCATGTTGCAGGATCTCCACCCAAAGGACCGTGAGACTCAGCATGCACACGGTACTCCAGTAATCTGCTCAGATATTCCAGAGTTTCCAGGTTGGGTGTGCAGGTCAGTGTCCCAACATGATCCTCATTACAGGGAGCCAAGGACAGAACCTTCAAGCATGCTAGCATTGAAAGGAGGTGGCAGGTAGGAATGTACAAAAGACCTGAACTGAAATCTAGAGTGGCAGTCTCAACCAACTGAGCCAACCAGGCGCCCCAGATTGTGCCGGAGTCAGAGAACATGAAAATCAGGCAGCATGGTCATGTCTGCCCACATCTGCCCCTCTGTGCCGGGGTCAGAGAGAACATCTGGGGGACCTGGAGGCTGACTGTGACACACTGTGGCAGCATGGCCTCCAACTTGTTGCCACCTCCCTGCATCCACACCCTCGAGGGGTTTCCTACCACGCTGACTCGAGGCTTACCCATGGTACTGGCATTGGCCAAAGGGACAATAACGAACATGAGGCCAGCTAAGACTTGAAACGTGCTTGCACTTGGAGCCCTGTGACTGCCCCCGGGAAAGACGACCCGGCTCGCCCGCTGGCTGATGAGAGGTGCACGGCCCCTTCCTGCAGCTGACAGCCTGCTGACCCCAGACACGTCAATGAGCCCATCCTCGGTCCTTCAACCATAGCCAACCTACGTGCACTGACAGCACCTGCTTGAGTGAGCTCAGCGGGGATTGGCCTAACAGCCCCGACCAGAAGAACCACATGGAGTGGTTTGTTTTGCATCCACAGATACTCACTAATACACTGACAAGACGGATTTGGATTAGAGATCCCAAGTGTGATCCCTGGTGAGTGTTATGTATCAGCTTGACTGGGCCGCGGGGGTGCCCAGATATTTGGTCAGACATTGTTCCGGGTGGGTCTGGATGAGATTAATATTCAGATCGGTAGACGGAATAAAGCAGATTGCCCTCCCCCATGTGGGTGGGCCTCATCCAATCAATTGAAGACCTGAATAGAACAAAAAGGCTTAGTAAGAGGGGACTCTTCTTGCCCGACTGCCGAGCTGGGACACTGGCCTTTTCCTGCCCCTCAGACTCAAGCTTTCCTGGGTTTCGGTCCCCCAGGCTTGGACTGGAATTTGTACCACTGGCTCTTCTGGGTCTCCAGCTTGCTGACTGCAGATGTCAGGACTTCTCAGCTTCCATAATCATGTGATCCAATACCTCATAATCAATCTCTCAATAGATGGATAGACAGAAGAGAAATATAAATAAATATTATATTTATTATTATGTTACAATATTTATTTGTGTGTGTGTATAGACATATATATATCTTATTATCTTACCAGTTCTGTTTCTCTAGAGAACCCTGACGAATGCACCCTATTTCCTGATAACAGGTGCTCTCTGCTCGGGGCCGCTCTTGCGGCTCTCCCTGGTGCACACACACGTCTTCCTGTTCCCCAGAGATGGCTGAAGATAGTCTGCAGGTGGGACTCAAGCCTTCCAGACTCCTTTGTTCTAATTGCAATCAGCAGTGACTTCCCACTTGCTGTTGCCCCCCATTAGCTCTGCTCCTTGTCCTCCGCGGTAGGAGTGCAGCCGTCACCCTGGAAAGGCAGTCCCGCAGCTGTGGAGGGAAGAAGGATGCAGGAAGGAAGGTTAGGGCTGATTTATGTGGCACAGGGGCCATTCTTTTTCCTCTCGTTCTTCCCCCACAGGACTGAATCCAAAATAAATGAACAGACTTACCCATTCCTGAGTTTTAATGGAACTAATTATCTGATTGCAGAGTCCCAACTTCTGTGACTGCTTCCATTCTGGCTAGCGTTAGATTGCATTACTATTTTCATTTGTTTTCATTATTATTAGCTTTTAGCAATGAAATGGAGTTAAAATTATTACAGTTTGTAACATGCTTTTTGTACTAATAATTCAAGTACTTTTGAGTAGGAGCTGAGAGCATTAATTTGTCAATCACTCCTGCTTTGTATCTAGTCCTACTTTAAATAGACTAAACAAAAGAAATGAACACTATATATTTCCCCAAGGGATAGAACTTGTAAACATTCAGATATGTTACGCTTTCATGAAATTATAAACTGTAATTCCAAGGTATATTGCACAAATAATAGGGTATTTCAAAATCAGTGCAGCTGACACACAAAAGCTTCAACTCTGGTTCACATAATAACACAGGGCAGCCGTCTGTGCTGAGTCTACTAACCTAGTCAGGAACCAAGGTGAAGGTGAATAAATGCAAACATTTTTGGAGGTTGAGCAGAAGGTCCTCAAGAAGCTCTGAGTCAGGGACCTACGCCTTATGGAAAACGAGGGCCTTTTCCAGCTTCTACGCCCACTCAGTCGGAAGCAGCATTTCAACAACAACAGCAAAATGGGGATAGCCTGCACTATCACTAAGAAATGCCACATTAATTCTTCCAGGAGTGTTCACAACAAAGAGAAAAGGAAGGAAGATCCAGAGCTAGAAATAAATGTGGTATTGTAACTGCGTGTAAATGAGAAACCACCTCTATTAAACGTGATGAAAAAGATCAGCTTGTGTCCATGGCATGTCTAGGTAACAGGATGGTTTTTAAATAAAGAGATGACTGTCTTATTACCTTAAAATACAGGTAGCACTCAGTTGGATCAGGGCAATATGAGTTCTCTGGACCTAATTTAAGGAATGAATAGGAATGGTTTGTACTTATCAAATCAATTGTCTCCTGTAACTATGTCCTTAGGTAGTCTTGAAAACAGTTTAGTCTCTTAACTAGGTTGAGTACTAGATGAAAACCTTGAGGGGCGCCTGGGTGGCTCAGTCGTTAAGCGTCTGCCTTCGGCTCAGGTCATGATCCCAGGGTCCTGGGATTGAGGCCCCGCATCGGGCTCCCTGCTCAGCGGGAAGCCTGCTTCTCCCTCTCCCACTCGCCCTGCTTGTGTTCCCTCTCTCACTGTGCCTCTCTCTGTCAAATAAATAAATAAAATCTTTAAAAAAAAAGAAAACCTTGTGTATGTTTCTTGCCTAAAACTTACCCCCCCCCCCAAAGCAAAGGAAATCTATAACTCAGCTCCATTGTCCATGGTCACAGGTTCTGGATTGGAAGGATCCCCACAGATCAGGGGGCATTGGGTGGGCTTGTTCTGGTCCCAGGTCTGTCTGGGAAGAGAGGTGACACAAGCAGGACAGTGGAAAGGCCCATTTCTGCAGGTTTGACTCCTAATTGTTTTTTGTTTTTTTTTTAAGTAATCTCTGTGCCCAACATGGGGCTCGAACTCAGGACCCCAAAATCAAGAGTCACACACTCCACCCACTGAGCCAGCCAGGTGCCCCACTTCTAATTGTTTTTACCTCAATTTTTTATTCCGCCTGAGAAGAGCCAGAATGTCAAGCTTGGCCCCTAAAATTAAACACTTCCAAGAAAACACAGGAGTTGGTATGTTACTGGGTTTCACTTCCACGGCTTAAGACCCTGATTTGGAAAATCTCATAGTTCTGACGAGAATATATTTCGTCATTAGTAAGAGACTGCTATAGCACCTGTTCACTAAAGCAGGGCAGTTTTTCAAGTCTGGATTTTCTTTGGCAGAAGAGTCCTTGGAAATTGACCAATTGGTTAATCCTGTTGACTCTCCAAGCCCCCCCAACCCACGTGCCCTCCCCCAACCCCACGTGCCCTCCCCCAACCCCCACCTCACAGGCTGCTCAAAAAATAGCTTTTGACTGTGGCCTTTAACAATATGATAATTTATTTAAAACAGATACAGTCCTGAAAGTGACCCACTTAAAATTATTAAAGAGATACTGTGTTTATTTTTGCTGTCCATAAAACAGAAAATGGTTTATGAATATGCAAACGATCTGATGTAATTAGCATGATTGGCTCCTACTGCACTCCGTTTTATGTGGTTAGAAGAGTAGATGCAGAAACTAATGAGGTCATGTTAATGTGCCTGTGAAGAGCGCTTCAGCTGTCAGAACAAGGAAGGCGAATGTCTGGTAGAATCTTTTCTTTTCCACAAAAAAAAAAAAGTGGGCACGCGTGGGGTGCGCTTCTGCCCGTGGGCTGGGGCACCACCAGGCCCCGGGAGCCACTTTGCCTCGTGCATACGAGGAGTCAGGATGAGAAATAAAATTCCATGTCCATTCAGAGCAATGATTAATGTGGTATTTAATTATCTAGAAAGTTGTCAACAAGTGCTAATAACTGAAACTCCTCCGGCAGGTGACACAGGCCACACGGTCCCATTAGACATGCTAACACCCTATCCCCTGGCCCTTCTTAATTAAAATAAGAGGCAAAAATGTTAATTGTGCACCGACTACCTCTTGGGATTAATCTGGCCTGATCCTGGGGCCCTGCTAACCCAGGAAAGCAGGTTTCTCATTCAGGCATGAGGCTTGAACAAAAGGCTCCCCCTGGAACATTGCCACCCACCTGGTAAATTCAGGGTCCCCACTGAGGGAGGGGAAGGGCAAGGGAGGCAGGCACCCAATGGGCAGGGAGGTTTTTTTAATCAGAATGCTGCAAGGCATGTCTCAGGACGCTTCTTAGATATCGAACAGGACTCACAGACTGCCACTGAGCTTTTCCCTCTACATTCTTCTAAAGCATAAACATAGGAACTTGAAAACCTTATTTTCAATTTCTGCCAGCTTCTCTCTACCTCTGAAAATACACCTCGCCTCTTTGTACCCCCTGCCTACCCCCCCAACACACACACACACTTGCAACAGAAACAGAGAACATCTTGAAAGCTCCATTGTTAAGGGGGGTGGGGATGGGGAGGACCAGTGGAAAGTGAAAAATGAGGTTTTGGTGTTAATCAAAGACTCAGCCAAGTTCCCTGGAAAGGGATCTCCCTGGAAAGGTATTGCATTGGTTCATACTAAAGACATTTAAACTAAAAGAAAAGGAAATCGGAGTTCTTTGGTGGCAACCATGACTTCTGCCTTTGGAGAAGCAGCTGGTCCATTTCTGATGTTCTCTCCAGGACAGGGTCTCAAAGCATGCCTACTGTGTGCCGGGCACATGTCTATCTTCTTTGTGAGACTGTGTGCTCTTTGAGAGAAAGGAAAAGAATGTATGTCTCTAGCACTTAGCTAGTGCTAGGTACATATAATATACTCCGTAAATGTTTGTTGAATGTATACATAAGTGGATGGATAAAGGAATAAGTAAATTTTTAAGAAATGTGTGGGTCCTTTCCTTTGGGATTTTCACAACTTTGGGGAGTATACCTAGGAGATCGTTTCTTTCCTTGGCACACAGAGAGCATTACCCATAGACAGGCTGAAGTGCCCATCCGGGAGAGCAGAGGTGTGACTGCGGAAGAGG
This sequence comes from Mirounga leonina, assembly GCF_011800145.1. Lineage (NCBI taxonomy): Eukaryota > Metazoa > Chordata > Mammalia > Carnivora > Phocidae > Mirounga > Mirounga leonina. The sequence continues at coordinate 64,784,851 of NW_023270447.1, read as the reverse complement.
CAGAAGGTCCATCCAAACCAAAATCGCTCACCCACAGAACTGTCCAATGTCTCAGTTTTCATCCTGATTTCACGGCACCATGTACCTCTCTCTCTCATAAATCTGGATCATAGTTGTAATTTTGCATCTAGTGAGGTGATTCTTGGATTAACAGCTAGGGGTCACCTCCCCACCAGACTGGAAGATTCAGGAGGGCAGGTTTTGTTTGTCTTTTGTTCCTGAATCACCCGGGCACATCCACACCCAGCCCGGTGCCTGCCACAGACGTGCTTCGTAAATAGCTGGACTTCAGTCTTTCCATCTGTACCACGGGGGCCCTTCTACCCCCACCCTTCTGTGATGCTGCGATAGGCCCACACTTAGAGTAACTCCTGGGAGTGTACGCTGTTAAGTCTCCAGAAGGCCCAGGTTAGAATTCAAATCTCTTACCCAAGCGAGAGGACGCCAACACAAGGACAAATGATGGCGCGGCAGACTGGCCAACGACGATGAAGTGGGGCCTTGACAAAAGGCAAAGAGATGGGTGTGGTGGTGGAGGCGGCAAATACACGGGTGAGTCAGGGAGGAACTCAGCTGGAGGGACCAGGCCAAGGTGTGCAAGTCAGGGCCCAGAAAGCCAGAGAACAATACCGTGGCCCAACAAGGAGAGGAGAGCAGCACAGGAAGAAGGGCATTGCCTGAGTTTGCTAGAGCTGCCATCACGGTGTACCACAAACTTGGGGCATAACACAACGGAAATATGTTGTCTTTCAGTTCTGGAAGCCAGGAGTCTGAAACCAAGGTGTTGATGGGACTGTGCGTGAGAGGAGGAGCCTTCCTTGCCTCCACCAGCTTCTGGAGGCCCAGTGGTTCTTGGGTTATGGCAGCGTCCTTCCGACCTCTGCCTCCATCCTCCCACGGCCGGCCGGTTTTCCTCTGTGTCTTCACACCATCTTCCCTCTGTTATCTCTGTTCCTTGTCCTCTTCTTATAAGGACACCAGTCCTATTGGAGTAGGGCCCACCCTACTCCACTATGACCTCAACTTAACTCGATTAACTCTGCAAAGACCTTTTTTCCAAATAAGGTCCCATCACAAGTAGCAGTACCAGGGCTTAGTATGTGAACATATCTTTTCAGGGCGGGGGGGTGGGGGATAGGCACCATTCCACCTTTACCGGGCATCAAACGCACAGTCTTAGTGCAGCAAACCTTTGACCACCTCTCTGTGCCGAGCTCTGCGCATCTCTATGGAGGACAAAAGTGCATCGGACTTCAATGCCAAGTACAGGAAGGAGACGTCCTCGGGGGCACGCGATGCTGTGAGGGTTCAAAGAAGGCAAGACTATGGTCAGTTGGAGGAACCTGCAAAAACTTTACAGAGGTAGTTGGGTTGAAGTTAATTGTTGAAAGATGGGTCAGCACTCTACAGGTGGATATGGGGGAGGCAGACATGGTGGAGGAAAATGGAAGAGCATAGGCAAACCACAGAGTACAGAATGTGGGCTCTGCCCTGTGACAATTTAAGGTGTCTAAGCAGGAAGTAAAGTGATTTGATTTTGGTTTTGGCAAAAATTCTGGCCAACTCAACAGTACATCCACGGCCCTGACCAATGCTCCAATCGCTGCCTAGCCACTAGTCTGGCATGAACTGCCCCAACCACTATCCTGGAGGCACCAACCACGCCAGGTCAGTGCTCTGGGATACTCTCTGCCTAGAATCCCCTTCCTACCTTACTGTCAGGCAAACGCCTACTTGCCTTCTACAGCTCAGCTCCAATGTCACCAGTTTGGTTTGTTGTGACTTGCTTTACGCTTCCAAAGCAGCGTGAGCTCACCGCTGTTACAACACTAAAGACAGCTTGTCACTATCTGTCACCATCTCTCTTCCTTACCAGACCACGGGCTTCTGGGGCTCAGGGTCTGGGTCTCACGCATTTCTGTATCACCAGTAACCAACTCAGTGCCTGGCACACAGTTGGCATTTAATAAATGTCACTGACCACAGAGCTGAGGAAGGACAGGAGAAAACCAGAGCCAGGAAGACCCATTAGGGGGCTGTTGCAATAATGTTGGCAAGAAATGGTAGGTCTCGAAGGACGGCTAAGGTAGTGTCGGGAAAGACAGTGGAAAGACAGACTCCCCCAAGCCAGAAAGGCAGACTGGCCTCCTATACTTTGCATATCTCTCTCTAAAACCCCAAGGACCTGGCATGACCTGAGCTTGTCTGCCCTGATTCTGGGCAGGAAGCACAAAAGCTGCAGTCCTTAGCCTGGGGCTCAGTTGGGGAAAAGTTGGGGTCTGGCATAGCCTTGACCAAGGCCCCAGGGTAGCTCTCTGTGGCTAGCCGAAGGCATCCCCTTAAAGTCTCCTCTAGAGCCCAAGAAGGGCTTCAGGTCTCCTCTAGAGCCCTTAAAGTCTCCCTTAAAGTCTCCTCTAGAGCCCAAGAAGGGCCCTGCTATGGCCTTTTAGTGGGCCAAGAGCGACCCCCAGTGCCCAGGAACTAGCCCAGTCAGCACCCCACCCCCTGGACCCTCCACGCCCACAAGTTCCATGTAAAGGGAAAGTCAGAACTGTGCTCAAGCCTCTGGATGTGGCCCTGTGAAGACCTGGAGAGCAAGCCTTCCACAGTCAGTGAGACCCCAGCTAGACCGGTACCTCCTGCCACCTCCCTCCCTCAGCATCTCTGACACCTTGTACGCTGACCCAGCCTCTGCCATCACGTGGTGAATTAGAGCCTCCCATGGAGGTAAAACCACCGTTTTACCTTCCAAAAACCAAGCCAGCTCTGCCACAAGCCAGACAGGGTGGACCCAGGTGTGGAAGGCAGGCTTCACAGAGGCCGCTGTAGGAGCTGTCCTGGCACAGCGGCACAGAGCTCCAGGGAGCGGTCCACGGCAAGCTTACTGGCCAGGAGTGGGGGACCCTGGGTGCGCACCAGCACCACAGACAGGGCTACTGCAACAACCCTAGGGAAACCAGGAGGGAGGGAGGTTATTGAGGACCCCAGCATCTCAGTCTGAATTCACCATATGAACACAGAACTCCTCCCACTGGGAAAACCCAGCTGGGGAAGGGAGTCATGGAATGGAGTCGAATGATTAGCCCTGCAGCTCCACTGTATTCCCTCTCTCCCTCTCTCTCATCCCTACCCTCCCTGCCTCTGACTCAACTGACATCCTCAGATTCCATGGCCGTTAGCTTCAACTGGACTCCTGATTTTCTCTGTTTGCAAGAGTATTTTGGTATTGATTGAAGGCAAGACTTCAGATGAGAAGCCAGGAAATTGGAATGGGCCTTTCCATTCCGACAACGCTGCTGAGTTTGCCCTTTGTTCTCACCATTTTAAGATGGGAGGGGAAAGACAACTTGAAAAAAAGTCAAGGGATGGAGAGGTCTCCAAAAGGCAAGGGGTACAAAACTACCCACCGACACAGGACATATTTCAGACGTTCAGCAGACATTAACTAAGAGAGGCCACAAGGAAGAGCCAGGTGAGAACCCCGGTTCTCCGAGCCCTAACCCAGGGCTCTTTCTCCGGCACTGGCCACAGAGCATTAGGTCTTTAAGTCACCAAGTACGACAGCTTTCCAAGCCCAGCACATCCAACCAGGCTCTGCAATCCCCAGCGAAGTCAGTGCCCTTCAAGAAGGCCAGAAAGAATCTAATGGATGGTGCCAATGCCTTCATGTTGAGCAAAGGAAGAGCAGGGGACAGATTAAAATGACCCCTACTCAGCATGGTCAGAAGGTTCAGAAGGGGCAGGCGCTAAATCCATAGTCACCAGGAAGATGTAAATGAGAGACATTGTTTCCTTCCTTCAGAACTGGGAAAGACCCAGTTCTTTCCTACTGTGTGTCTGTCCTGAGGCCCTTCCTTCACTCCACCCACAGCATTCCTGACACTTCTGGTCACTGGATATGTGGGGCTTTTCCCCCCAACAACAAGCAAGTCTCTGACACTGGCCAGGTGTCCTACAGTTCAACTCAATTCTGACACTGTCTACCTGGACATAGTGTTAGACCCCACAGGGTAAGGGCTCGGTTCCTCCACCCTGTCCCCCCGCCCTCCCACATACATACTCCAGACATGAGCCTGGGTTATCACATGTGCTCCTGACTAAGCAGCTATAGATCAAAGGTTCCAATGACCCCCTCCTTGGGTTGAATCAATTTGCTAGAGCAGCTCGTAGAACTCAGGGAAGCACTTACTTACATGTACCAGTTTTTTTGTTTTTTTGTTTTTTTTTTTTTAAAGATTTTATTTATTTATTTGACACAGAGAGACACAGCGAGAGAGGGAACACAAGCAGGGGGAGTGGGAGAGGGAGAAGCAGGCTTCTGCTGAGCAGGGAGCCCGATGCGGGGCTCGATCCCAGGACCCCGGGATCATGACCTGAGCCGAAGGCAGACGCTTAACGACTGAGCCACCCAGGCGCCCCCATGTACCAGTTTATTAAAGGGTATTATGGAGTGCCTGGGTGGTTCAGTTGGTTAAGCATCTGACTCTTGATTTTGGCTCAGGTCATGATCTCAGAGTCGTGAGATCCAGCCCCATATCAGGCTCCACGCTCAGTGCAGTGTTTGCTTCAGATTCTCTCTCTCCCTTGCCCTCTGCCCCTCTCCCACTGCTCAAGCACACTTTCTATATAAATAAATAAATAAAATCTTTTTTTAAAAAAAAGGGTATGATAAAGGACACAGATGAACAGCCAGATGAAGAGATACATGGGGTGAGGTCTGGGAGGGTCCTGAGTGCAGGTGCTTCTGTCCCTGTTGAGCTGTGGTGTGTACCTCCTAGTATTGGTGTGCTTGCCAGCCTGGAAGCTCTCTGAACCCCATACTTTTAGGATTTTATGGCATGATCAATTATTAACTCCATTTCCAGCCCCTCTTTCCTCTCTGGAGGGTGGGGAGCTGAAAATTCCAAGCTTCAAATCGAGGCTCAGTCTTTCTGGTGACCAACCCCACCCAGGAGCCATTCAGGAGCCCACCCAGAGCCACCTCGATAGAACAAAAGACTCTCCTAGTGCTCTTATCACTTAGGAAACTACAAGGATTTGGGGAGCTCTGTGCCAGGAACCAGGGGCAGAGACCAATATATATATTTTTCTATTATCTCACAGAGGCCTTAGTAAAAGGTGACACTCAGCCCTCTTAGGTACTTGAATTAGGGGTTCCCTTTGACACTTGGAGGAATCAATTTAGAAACAACATAGAGACTGTTACCAGGGTACCTGGGTGGCTCAGTCAGTTAAGCCACTGACTCTTGATTTCAGCTTAGGTCAGGATCTCAGGGTCATGGGATCAAGCCCTGAGTTGAGCTCCGTGCTGAGAGTGGAGCCTGTTTAAGATTCTCTCCCTCTCCCTCTACCCGCCCCCCACTTCCCCCCCTCATGTGTGCACTCTATCTCTCTCTCTTTATAAAACAAACAAATAAATAAATAATAAATTGTTACCTTATGCACTGGGTGGTCAACAATTTGCAATTTATTACTCTAAGTGGCCATACTAAAAATATAGTTGTCAAGAAGAAACAAACTGAAGACATCAAATAAGGGCCATCTCCTTCAATGCTAAAATTTGTCCAAATGATTTAGATGAAGTTGTGGGTAGGAACTTGCGAAACGATCTAGAATATTCTGAGAACATCCTTAACCTTTGAGGTTGACAACTGGTCAGATAGCTATGCCCTTTGATATAACATTCTTTAATGTCCTAATCAATGACATAACTTGGAGCCTAATGATCCAGGAAGTCATCTCTGGCATTCTAAACTCCATTCACTTCACAAATACTTATTGAATACCTATTCTGTGCCAGGCACTGGGCTGGGTGCCAGGGATACAACGGTGACTCAAGGAGAGCCATTTCCTGCCCTCAACCTGCAGCAAGGTGAAGGATACAAATAACAAAATTATCATACAACGTGATAGGTGGGGAGATCAAGGATGCTTTGAGAGTCCCAACAGAGGACTCAAGCTTAGGGGAACCTGGAAATCTTCTTGGAATGGCTGACTTCTAATCTGGGAACTAGACGATGAATAGAGCTAACCAAGTAAAATCGTCAAAGGATAGAGATGGGGTGACCGGTGGAGGGGGCAGTAGGGAGATTGAATTCCAAGCAGAAGAAACAGCACGTGCAAAGGACAGGAGTCCATTAAGAGAATGAGACCCACAAAAAACAAAAGTAGCTTGGAAGAGCTGTGAGGTCAACAGCAAAATGTAGAGAGGCGGGGCTTAAGAGAGATGAGGCTGGAGAGGCAGGTAGGGGTCAGACAGTGAAAATTCTTACAGTGTTCTGGTATGTGAAATTTAGCGTGAAGGCAGAACCCTAACCAAATCACAAAGCACCTTTTGGAGGGTAGAGTTCAGGTTGGAATCTGTCCCCAAATGCCCTCTGAAGGCCTACAGAAGGAAAATATGCAATGTACATGAACTATCCAAGCCAAATGGACTCAAAGGCAAAAGCGTTCATATTCTTTTGAGGGCCAGTGCCCAGAACAGGCACAGATGTATGTCCCTGCACCTGGCTGTGTTTCTAAGAACAAAGTAGTAAAGTGCTTGAGGGTACGAGCTGTGGGGTCAAAGACACCCCAGGTTTCAAAGGCTGGCTCTGCAAATTATCAGCTTCCTGACTTTGGGAGTATTACCTCGTGTCCTTGGGCCTCAGTTTCCTCATCTGCAAAATCAGGATAACCACCCCCACACACCTTCAGGACTGCTGGAAGGATAAATGAAATAACAAATGTAAAACTTTTAACACAAAAAGGAATGAGATCTTGCCATTTGCAACAACGTGGATGGAACTGGAGGGTATTATGTTGAGTGAAATAAGTCAAACAGAGAAAGACATGTATCATATGATCTCACTGATATGAGGAATTCTTAATCGCAGGAAACAAACTGAGTGTTGTTGGAGTGGGGGGTGGGGTGGGAGGGATGGGGTGACGGGGTGATAGACACTGGGGAGGGTATGTGCTCTGGTAAGCGCTGTGAATTGTGCAAGACTGTTGAATCTCAGATCTCTACCTCTGAAACAAATAATGCAATATATGTTAAGAAAAAAAAAAGAAGAAGAAGAAGGTAGCGGGAGGGGAAGAATGAAGCGGGGGAAATCGGAGGGGTAGACGAACCATGAGAGACGATGGACTCTGAAAAACAAACTGAAGGTTCTAGAGGGGAGGGGGGTGGGAGGATGGGTTGGCCTGGTGGTGGGTATTGAGGAGGGCACATTCTGCATGGAGCACTGGGTGTTATGCACAAACAATGAATCATGGAACACTTCATCTAAAACTAATGATGTAATGTATGGGGATTAACATAAGAATAAAAAAAATAAAAAAAAATAAAAAAAAAAAAAACTTTTAACACAGTGCCTGGCACATATGTGCTAAATATAGGGTCTTAATATTTTTAAAATGTATGTTGTCCTGGACTGTGGGTGCTAAATCTGGTCATGAGCCCATGAGATTCGGTAAACAGGCAGAGAGTCCAAAATGGTAGCTATAGAGTCCTGTCCAATTCCACCTCGTATGCAGGCCCTTACTTCCAGTCCTAAACTGTAGGTCAGAGTGACCCGACATTGAAATTCTCTGTGCTCAATGCCCCGTACCTGACTTCCCCGGAAGGAGAGCCTTCCTGGGAGACGTCACCTGGGACCCGGATGTAGCGCAGTACAGCAGTCCAACAAGCTTGGATGGGCTCTAGGGGACCTCCAGCTGGAGCTCCAGAGAATGTCACTGCAACCTCCCAACATGTGAGCCAATGAATCTTCTTGAGAGGTGGTGGGAAGGGGGAGGGCATGGTGTGTGTGTCAGTTCCTAGAGCTGTTGTAACAAATTACTACAGACTCAGTGGCTTAACACAACAGAAATTCCTTCTCTCCTAGTTCTGGAGTCCGGAAGTCTGAAATCAAGGTTAGGCAGGGCCACGCCCTCTCGGAAGGCTGGAGGGGAGAACCCTTCCTTGCCTGTTTGAGCTTCTGTGGCTCCAGGCATCCCTCGGCTTGTGGCAGCCTTGTCTGCCTCTATCTTCCCAGGGCCTACTCTTCCCCTCTTCCGGTGTCTCTCTTCCCTCTGTCTTGTATGAGGATGCTTATGCTTGAATTTAGGGCCCACCTGGATAATATCCGATGATCTATTCTCAAGATCTTTGACTTCATGACAGCTGGAAAGACCCTTTGTTGAAATAAAGTCATGTTCACGGGTTCCAGAGATTAGTACGTGGACATATCTTGCGAAGAGCTGCCATTCAACCCACTACAGTGGGCCTGAAGGGTTGGTCCCAACTCCCATAGGCTTCTGTTCACTGGTGGCTGTTTACCCCCAGATGGATATAAGGGTGTCCCGGGAGAGACACAGGTACAGAGCCTTGTTGCTTCATTGCTCTGCTTCCCAGAGCCTCCCCTTGTCCAGCCCCATGGTGCTCATCCTCCTGTCCCTCCTCTTTGCAAGAAGTGCCTTGCCGTGAGGTGTGGAGATGTCCCTTTCCCCAGGATCCCTGGCTGTTCCTCCCGAAATCGCATAAGCTACCTGGCTCTGGACAAACATGCATCATTTCAAGAAGCCATCCGAAGATAGATACCTTTCTTTCCCCAAAGCCATTCTCTCCTAGAAGGGCAGACAAGGGTCTCCTTATTTGTGGGGATGAGAAAGATACAAACGAGGAAATATTAATTCAAGCAAAAGGTTCATTCTTTCTTTTTTATGTACAAATTATGCAACATAATTGTTTTACAGTGATTAATATTATTTCAGGGGCCTACCAAACAGCATTTACAATGCAAATCTCCAGGCTGCAGAAAGGTAATCAGGAGGAGAGTGGAGGCTGCTCAGCCGCTGTGAGGCTGGGATGGAACGAGTGGGAAAGGGTCACACGGCTTGCCTTAGAACACAGTGTCCAAAGTCAGACGTGCGTGTGGTGGCTTCTCCCTCTCCCCTCCCAGCAAGGGCTTCAGAAAGACTTTCCAGATCTGCTGAGCATGCCTTCTGAGCAATATGGCAATGTCTCTACTTCTACTCTCCCTTCCTGAGGTTTCCCTTTAAAAAGTCACATGCTTTCCCTCCTAACCAAGAGAAAGGCACATGACTAGGTGGTGGGAAGATGGGATATTGGAAAATAACAACATGGGGAAATGTGTCAAAAATACCCATCTGTTCTAATCCATCCCATCATTAATAACCTCACCTCCCCCCATCAAGGCAGAAAAAGCATGAGGCCTCCCACTGTGCTGTACCCTCCCCCCCATCAGCCAATGCCATTGCAGTCGCCTGCTTGCTTGTGTGATCTCATGCTTTGATGTCCTTTGATTCCTTAAACGTGTGATTAGCACACACTTTGCACCACACAGCCAGTTTTAGTCGCTGTTCACCAGTGAGAGCCCCCCAAGCCTGGACGCCCAAGTGCCCTTCTAAGCTGGTTGCTCCGTCTCACTCCATTTCCCTGCTCAGAGGAGAGCTCCTGGTGCAGGGTGAAAAGCCACCTACCACAGCCTCTGCTCAAACCGCACAAAACACATCCCAGGGAAACCTCTGCTGTCACTCTGGGATACGATTTCTCCCGATAGCGTTGCTTCCAACGTCCAACGTTAGAAATGGATAAATTCAATAAGTGTGAAATTTTCTAGAGAGAAAAAAAAACATTATAGTATGGCATATACACTGCTGAATCGTTAATTTGTTAGAGCAACAATATCACGGCAATGTTACAGCTGGTTTCCTTAGTAACGTGTTCAAGTATATGGGAAAACATTTTGGGGTAATAAAATGTTCCCATTTGAATTTGGAATAAACTTTCACATGAGGTAAGGCAGCGATATTCTAAAAATAACAGCTTAAGCAATCAATTAACTTATTCAGTTATTCCATGCAACTTTAAAGTATGCAAATATTGTGCTTACTGGAAATACGACAGGTTACCAGAATTATGTCTGACTGTGCTGGTCAGTTAAATTTTGAAGAATTATTTGGACGTTTTTTCCTGTTTAACACTCAGCAATGTATAGAAACAGCTTGCCTGGGTATTCTGAAATGAAGAGAGCTTATTCTTAAGGGTCCAATAATAAAAAATAGATTACCTCCCTGGTGCTGGAATTCAGCAGCCCGGATTTCCAAATCATATTTTCTAGGGCAATGGTTTTCCAACTTTACCATGCATCAGAATCCCCTGGAGGGCTTGTTAAAACAGATTGCTGGGCCCTGCCAGAGTCTCTGATTGAGTAGCATTGAGATGGGACCTGAGAATCTGCATTTCTCACAAGTTCCCAAGTAGTGCTGATGCCTCATGGTTCATTGAGAACCATGTTCTAGGGGAAACCTAAAACTGATCTCCTCTGGTCCTGAACAACGAAATATATACCCAAATGATGGAAAGGTGATTTTCATATCACTCTGAGACCATCTGAATCCTAAAAGCAACGTTACAGCCAGAGCCTCTCTTTTCTTATACATCACTTATAAAAAATCTTAAGGAGAAAGGTCCATTCTCCTGAAGATAGAGAAATGTAGATGGACCCAGAGGCTTCATATTTTGAAGAGGATAGTCAGGAGCTGGGCCCCTCCTGGGAGCGGCCAACATCACACGGTGCAGAGCAGGGACCCTGTTTGTAATCACCTCCATTCCCGGGGCTTAGCAGACAGCCAGACATGGAGCAGAAGCTCCGTAATGGTGGGCCAGATGTGCTTCCATTCCTGAGTTAAGGCTACAGTCAGCAAGTACCTTGGTTTTGTTATGGATTTTACTAAATGTATTCGCAAAGTCACTGGTGACGGGAAAATGCTTAAATCACAGTCCTCGCCCTTTTGCTCCTGATATGATAATCCAGGTCTCCAGGTAGACAGTCAGCTTATAAAATGGAAAGTGCCCTGGGCTGGAGTCAGGACATCTAGCTTCTGGTCCTGAATTTGTCCTGACTTGCCACTGACCTTGGGCTTTCCTCCACCTCCAAGAGGGTCAGAGCAGTATTCTCTGAAAATGCCTTCCCGCTCTGGTAATGTGGGAATCAACCTTGATCCTACACTTGTTCTTTGTTTTGGTTTGGGTTTTCTTCTCTGTCTGTACCACATCAATTTCAGTGTGAGGTAAAGGAGATTCCCAAATACTATTTTGTATCTTGTGGAGGATCGCTTCCCACAGCTAATTTCTCAATTTCAGTTTCCTTCCTCCAGAAGCTTGCTGTGTCCACATTTCAATTAATTGTCTATTGGCACACACCCGACTCCAAACATTTGTGCAGTTCCCGAGAAAGCCTCATTCAGCTAAGTACCTGATCGCATCAACCTTGCTCTCTGGTTCCAACATCTCAGAATATCCAAGCGAGGAAATATGCAAATGCCAAAGTCACCCAGAGAGAATTCATCAGGGGAGGCAGTCATTGGAGGCAGGGAAGAAGCTCAAATGAAAGATATTATCGCTTGCTGGAGATGAAGGAAATTGGGGTGGGGGAAGGGAGGAAGTGGAGAATCTGAAGACTGGAAATGCTCACACCTCATGGCACAGGATGCTGTTTCTCCAGAGAAGGGCTGAGCAGATCAGCTGAGTTACAAATATGCCATGGAGGCACTTGCTGGGAGGCAGGCTTGTCCTCGAAGCCACAGAAATGAGAGTATTATTAGAGAGACTACCCCAAGTCTCTGTGCCAAATAAATTCAGCCCTCCTACTTGCTGACAAACTCCTACCATTAGAATCACTCTTCAGTGTGTTTTGTAACCCTGCAAAATGGCTGGGATATAACGCTCACTAACAAAAGTGGTATGCAAAATTATATCAACACAGGATCTCCAGTGCACAGAAAAAAAAAGACAGGACAATAGGCCAATGCTGGCTTGCTGAGGTGCTGAGATAATCAACAAGTTTTTTCCCTACTTATACAGGCTTTCACTTTCCAAGTTTTCTACCATTGATAAGTACTGCTCTCCTGCTTTTACGGTTAAGAAAAAAAGAAAACATTTTAAAAGTTGTTTTTAACAAAAAGGAGGCCTTGAAGGTAAGTCACTGACTTCAAAAAGCTCCTGGTAGCATGCAAATTTATTGCCTAAAAAAGACTGTCCTTTATTCGTTCTGCATAGTTTGGTTTGACATCTTGGTGACTCTCATCCTCGAAAGCTGAGCAGGGACCAAGAATCGCGTTTCATTCATCTTGCACCCGGTGAGCTTAGTACTGATCTAGGCACTGGATGGGCATCAAGTGTGGACTGAATTGTACCAAAAATAGAGGAGCCCACAGATCTCAGAAGAAATGGAACCCAGGATGAGCTTTGAAAGAACAAGGGTGATTTGGAAAGGCTGGAGCAGACTAAGCCCCAGGGGATGAGGTACTAGGGGAGTCCCAGTGGAGAAGAAAAGAGCAGGAGGGTTTTAAGCACAGGCCTGTGGAGGGGAGCAGAGTCAAAACAGGGTGGGGGGGACCACCAGGGTGTTAGCCCCCTCCCTGCACAATTTCACCACCAGCCAGCCCCATCTTACAGCATTGTAGCTCAATGGCTTTTGCCCTTCTTCTGTTGAGATCTGGTTTTGAAGTCACTCCATTCGTAGAGACACCAAAAGCCAACTGGAAGTTAAGTGAAGGAAAACATGCAAAGCTTCTTCAAAATGAGCTGGGTCTGCCCCACCTGTACCTATGACATGATGCTGAGTGCTTAAAGAAATCTCCAAGGAAATGCCAGGATCCCACAGCAAGACTTGGGAGTGTGAGGAAGAAATAGGAGGCACGGCCAGGAAATCGAAGGAACAGAATGTCAGGAGGACTTTGACAAAACATAGTAACATCATGTAGTCGGGTTAATTGTCACCACACACGTACCCCAGGGAAATGACTTATGTCAAGTAAATGGAAAAAAAAATTTCCTTGATTTTTTCATTTGGACAAGCTGCTTATGCATAAAATTATACCTGCTCATTTAATAAATATTTACTGAGTGCCTACCATGTGTTAGGAGCTGGAAATTGGTCATGAATAAAGCAGGACTCCCTGCCCTTGTGCAATACATGAGTTAGAAGGAGCATTTACTCTCCAGCTCAGCAGCTGTGGTTTACCGATGAAGAGATCACAGCCCTCTACAGGGAGGCGATATCCCCAAGAACTAGTGCACCTTCCATTTCTTTTACCAGGAGGTTTTACACCTCGTGACTTCTCGGGATTTTCTCTCCCTACCTGCAAAGCTCTTTTTTTTTTTTTTTTAAGATTATTTATTTATTTATTTATTTGACAGAGAGAGACACAGCGATAGAGGGAACACAAGCAGGGGGAGTGGGAGAGGGAGAAGCGGGTTTCCTGCTGAGCAGGGAGCCCGATGCGGGGCTCAATCCCAGGACCCTGGGATCACGACCTGAGCTGAAGGCAGATGCTTAACGACTGCCTACCTGCAAAGCTCTTGCCCTTCTCCACTGACGAAAATTCTCCTTTCCCTCTAGGGCTTGTTAAAATGTCATCTAGGCTCTACGATGCTCTCCCTGTGCCTTCCTTTGGGTTTCTGTTGCCCTGTCCACCTCTACTACAATAGTTGTTGCAGCGTGCCTTGAACTTTAGTGAGTACACATCTGTCCCCTCCACTCGGTTGCGAGCCCCCCGAAAGCAGAGGTGACCTCCCATTCATCACCGTACTCTCAGCACCAGCACTGCCGGAGGGAGTAATATTTATGGAGGAGTCACCCAGACCTGGAAACTGTGGCAAATACTTTATATACACTGTCACATGTAATCCGCACCAATCTCTCTAAGGAGGATATTACTTTGATTTAAAGATGAGGAAACAGAGGCTCAGAGAGGTCAAATAACTTGCTCAAAGTCACACAGCCAAGGGAAGAAGCCGAAATTCAGCCAGTCCTATCTAGCTCTGAAGTCCATGCTCTCTTCATTATAGACTGCCAGCTCTGTAAGCTCCATGAGGTCAAAGACTATGCCTGTCCTATCCGTAGCACCCGGCACAGGGTTTAACACTGTGGTGTCCTGCTGGTCACACAGAACAACCCTGAGTCAGTGTGGGAGAGGACTACACAAAAGCATGAATACTAGGAGGTGGCGGGGGGTTAGGTGGCGACTGGGGTCATCGGGGAGGCTGCCTACCAACAGAAGGCATCATGTGGAGATACTCTCGGGTACCGCTTAAACAGTTCGGCCATTATAACAATCTTATCATGTTCAAGGGCAGACATCAGAGTGAACTCACAGTACCCTTAAAACAAAAAACAAAACAAACATAAAGTGAGCCCTAATACGACAACGATATAATTTCCTGGAGATGCAGTATAAAGCAGAACCATAGAGGGCAAGCAATAAAGCCAGGTAGGGGTTGGGAAAAATGACAATGTGCCCAAGCTCCAGGGAAGAGCAAGGATGGGGATGCTGGGACTATTACAGTAGCAGAGTGTGCAGAGGCACCCTTAGGGGAAGCCTGGCACACGGCACAGGGCTGCGTGCGGCTGCTAAGAAGAGTCTCACTGGTTTGAACAACCATTTCACTTCCTAATTCCTGAGCCAAATCTCCTAGGGGACTGCTTTTCACCTCCAGCTCCCATTCCCCACTTCTTCCCAGCCCCCGCCCCCTGGCTTTGCTCTGTTGCAAACACCGGATCAAGGTTTTTCCAAAACTCCAGAGTAAACCAGAGAAGGCTCAGTGGGTCCACATTTTCATGTCCTTCATCTAAGGCCAGCCAAGAAGTGACCACATGGAGAACATTTCTGGGAAATCGGTAAAAACACTGAGATTCTTTCCCCCTGGGCCCCTTCAGTATTTTTTTGGAAATCTACCTCCCTAGGTACCTGCTTTCTTTCATTGTGAGCTGAGAGCTACACTACACATGGGATTCCTCCGTGCACTGCCTTCGGAGACTCTCAGACCTCAATCCGATAGATGTTTGTGTCACACCCAAGGTTGGAAGTTCCTTACAGGGCACAGGAGGGCATGCTTCTCCTCCAGTGCCTGCAGGGCCCAGCCTGGTGCTTAGAAAGGGACCCACGAAGATTTGTGGAAGCTCAACGTTCAAGCACAGTGCCCCCATCTCCACCCCTAAGATTTCCAGCTTTCCTTTTAATTTTTTTTAATAGGTTTCAGAATTCTTTTTTTTTTTTTCAAGATTTTATTTATTTGAGAGAGAGAGGGAGAGAGCACAAGCAGGGGGAGAAGCAGAGGCAGAGGGAGAAGCAGACTCCCCACGGAGCAGGGAGCCCAATGCTGGACTCGATCCCAGGACCCGGGATCATGACCTGAGCGGAAGGCAAACGCTTAACCGACTGAGCCACCCAGGCGCCCCTCCTTTTAATTTTTTTAAAAAACTGTTTTATGAGATCTGTGTTTTTAGTGTGACCTACCTCAAATCCTTTTTGTAGGCAGGCAGGGAATAAATGAATAAACAAACAAATGAAAAACAGACTCCTTCCTGCCTGGGGGTACTTGTGTAGGGCTTTGTCAGCTCCGCTTCCAGAAAATCCACCCTAACAGAGACTGAGCTAAGGAACAACAGTTTGGGAACTCAGCAGGTTCCTGTTTTTTTTTTTTTTTTTTTAAACCTAGATAAGCCTGGGTGCCTCCAGTAAATTCCCCTTTGATTGGT
The DNA here is from genome assembly GCF_011800145.1 of Mirounga leonina. NCBI lineage: Eukaryota > Metazoa > Chordata > Mammalia > Carnivora > Phocidae > Mirounga > Mirounga leonina. Next base: position 64,769,321 of record NW_023270447.1, on the reverse strand, counting down.
ATGTTTCATCAGTTGAACTCTAATTGGTGCAAACAGGTAATTTGGAGATTACAAGATTTATTCTTCTATAACAGTGATTACTGATTGCTAATGATAGTGCTGATTTTTAGGTGTTTAAAACCTTGACAGTTACAATACTCGTGTGATTTACTGCAGTGTCTTAGAGACAGCCTCCTCTGGATCCCTGAGGACAGAGGCTGTGTCCCCTATGAGCTCTGCCCAGGGCCCCATGGGCGTGTGTTTGTGTGTGTGTGTGTGTGAATAAAGGCTTATTAATATTAATAATAATGATGATGACCGCAGACTATAAGGCATTCATCCAGAACACTGAATCACTCAATCCACTTGTAATTTCATGGATTTTAAAGTGTATGCCTTCTCCTCCCAATGCCTAATTCAATGAGGTATTAGGATTATTAGCTCTAGAAATAATTGGCCTTAAAGGCACATCATAAAAGGACGAAGTCATAAACTCTCCTCCCTGACATTTGGAGAGATGCTGGTTTGGAAGCATTCAGAGGAGCCAAACTACCAAGTAGCTGCCTCCCTTGCCACCCCAGGGAAAGGAGCTCAACGAGGCTGCCCTGGCCTGGAGCCAGCTCCGGAGCCTGGCACCGCCTTTGGGCGCACTCCCTTGTTATCCTATGTTAACAGGCCAGGCGCTAACATGTCAAAACACCAGTGTGGGAAGTGAATGGAAAGTGGCAGTGCCCAGACAGGAAAGCGGCCTCCACCCAGGGGGCCCCCGCGCACGCAGGGTGTGGGCGCCCAGTCCTACCAGGACTCGGCTTGGCACTCAACCACACCTGCCAATACATAAGGAGGGCCGAAGTGAGAAACTGGGGCCAACTAATTCAGAAACGTGTCCCAATTACCACCGGCCCGGGCTCTGTACCCAGAACATAAGAGCAACTCCTCAACCTCGGGGTCTATGTGTTTTTCTTTTTGTTAGGACTGTAAGCGAGTAACAGAATCTGCCGCCTCCCCTTTCCGGCCTCTAAGCCTCGACAGGAGCTATTAATCCCGTGTGTGGCTCTGCACCTGCCAGCCCTTCTCACAGCTCAGGGTCGCAACCCCCACTACTCCCTCCTTCCCCCCTCCAGGCCGGGGATTGCCGCCCTTCTCTCAGTTCCCTTACCTTCTGCCAGCATTCTGAAATGCTGGGTGCGCTTGCCCTGAGCAGAGACGGTTACCTGGGTTACCTGGGTGTCCTCGAGCTTGTGAGAGAACCATAGACGTTGGGGTCCTCCTCCCACCGCTCAGCGTGATTCCTGACATGTAACTTGTGTTTCAGAAAGCTGTTTTGACACAACCGAAACCTTTCCTCTGGGTGTGTGGAGCCATACACCTTTCGAGTGGAGATGGACCACTGGAGAAATCTATCCTCCCCTTTCCCTTCAGGGATGAAGAATCAAAGGCTCAAGAGGGTGGGCAGAGTGGCCCAAAGACTTTTGCTCAATGGCAGTGTAAGACAGAAGATTTTTTTTAGCTAGAAGGTTCTAAGAAAGAGTATCCCAGTCACCTAGAAGTAAAAAAAAAAAAAAAAAAAAAAAATTCTTCCAGACCTTTTGCTCTCAGAAAAGAGCAGGTCGTATGATTAAACGCAATGTTTGTGGCCGCTCAGGCGTCTTGGCTGTTTGCGATGTGACCACAGGCACTGCCCTTTTGCGTCTCAGATTCACCCCGGCAAGAATCACCACACCAATCCTTGCCTAGCATTTTACAATACTCAAATATGCCGTATGGTCCTTCTAACAATTTTTAATGGAGTTATTCCTTCCATTTCACCTAAGAGGAAACTTCGGTGAAAGGATTTGCCCAAGGTCACACAGTGCGTAGGAGAGCTGGGCCTTGAACCCAGAATTTTGGTTTCAAGCCCAATACCTGTGCCCTGTGTCCCAAAGCTGCCCCTCTCAGCTCTGCTCCATGGAAGCAAAGACCTAGTACCTCTCTTTGGCCAGGAGCTTCTGGAGACAAGTGCTTTTAAGCAGGCTGTATCTTTCACCTTCTTCATGGAGCCCTAAAACATGCCCATCAGATCCTTCCTATCCTGCTTTAAGAGTCTCAAAGAGGCGGCATCTGTGAGGCTTTCCGGGGTGTCAGCTGGAAAGCGGGGGCTGTGCTTTGGCCTGGATGACATCAAATACCCTGCCCCTTCGACCGAATTCTAGTCTGCCACAGTATGTTTTTTTCAGAAAAACTGGGAAAAGTTTGATGCAAACTGTTTGACTCTAGCTTTCGTTACAAGGGGCGTGATGATTTTGAAGCAGAAAGAAGTAAATCCAGCCGACGGCTGGAAAAGCTGTCAGGGCAAAATTGCATGGGTGATATCCTGAAGACTCTTGTAACGAACCCGCCACATGGTCACCCTCTGGGGGTTTTCCGACTAGGATGGAGCAGGCATTTGACAATGTGCTAATAACCCCCCCTCCCCAAAGCAGGGGAAGCGGGGACCAGGCCACATCGTTGGCCCTTGCTTCTCTCTGGAGAGCACCCCTGGCCCTCATTGCTCCGTGTTGACTTCGGGAACTTCATTTGATCATTGCTTAAGTCTCTCTTACTTTCTGTCGCTGAAGAACTTTGAAATCAGTCGCGTTTTTCCCAGAGGATTTGAAAACAAAAGCAGCCACGACCACAGATTATCCTTCTTCCTAAAGTTTCTTAGGTGCTTGCTCCCTTTTCCTATCAAAATCCACAGCTACCTTTTCTCTCTCCCGCCCTCCCCCTCGCAGAGGCTTTAATGCAGCACCTCAACATGATTTTGAGCAATCCCCACTCACACGCACACCCGGAGTCTTGCTTAAACATGACATGAGTCATCATTTCACATTTGTTATCGGCAGTCTTCAAGGATCCCAAGAGAAGCTTGGTCTGACAGTCCCTAAGGTGAGGAGTCTGGTTTGCTGACTACGAGTGAGAACCCTGTAGAACTTTCCAGATGGGCAGCGGGGCATCGGCCCAGGGAGCTCATTCCCTGACTTTGCTGCTGTGTGGCCTTGGGTATTCAAGAGCTTGGCTGCCAGAAGCATGTGCCAACCTCTGCCATCCTGGTGGCATGGAAGATCGAAGAGGGCTTTGGGCCAGATGACCTCATGAATCTGCCCCCCCACCTCCTGCCGCTGCATCTTTCTGTGACATCATAATGATAGCAGTGGGTGGGCCCCTGGAGCTCATTCCAATTTGAGGGAGACTCTTAGCTGCGTGCCCTCCCCATCCTCCTCCTTCTCCTCTTCCCCTCCTCTTCTCTAGCACTCACAAGCCAGGGCTAAGTCAGTGACAGTCAGATGCAGTATTCCCAGAGAAGACAGGCCAGGGGCCCCAGGGGCCTACAAGGACACCTTAAGATGTGCAGCGTGTCTTTCCTGCATCGGGAGGAACAGCCTTAATAAGGACATGCCTTGGCAGGGAACAGGAGGGACTCACACTGCAGATGCATTATCTCCCTCAGCATCAAACGGCACCAGCAGGCACAGGCCCCAAACTCCAGACTCTACTTATATACTGAGCCAACCCCTTGAGGCCATGACAAATCCTCCCAAAGCTCGGTGAGCTCACAAGCTAAAGCTGCCAACAGCACTCCCCAGGGAACCCATCCTGAGGACGTCGGGGCCTAAGGTGGAAAGCTCAGGCTCTGTACATCCTCACCGCAGAGACGATGGAAGAAAGATGGGGCACACTCCTGGGTCCAACCAGAACCTGTCCACTCTGCGAGCAGACCACGAACCATCCCGCAGGACTACAGTCTGCACAGGGGTGTAGAGAGGCACAGGAGGGCACTGAATGCCCTCAGCAACCTAGTTCCACTTGTCCAGTGATCCAACTCCAGCATGAAGGTTCTACGCACATAAGTGTCATGGAGGGGGCAAGGGGACAATCACGGCATGTGTTTCCTAGGGCTGCCATAACAGCTGGGCAGCTTAAAACAACAAATTTATTCCCTCACATTTCTGGACACTAGAAATCCAAACTCAAGGGAACAGGATCATGCTCCCTCTGAGGGTTCTATGGAAGAATCCTTCCTTGCCTGTTCCCAGCTTCCATAGTTGCTGGCAAGCCTTGGCGTTCCTTGGCTTACAAATGCATCGCTCTGATATCTGCCTGCGTTGTCACGTGGCCTTCATTCCTGTGTGTGTTCACACGGCTTTCTTATAAGGACAGCAGTTGATAGATTAGGGCCTACCCTGATCTAGTATGACCTCATCTTAACTTAAAACTCAATCTCTGAAGACCCGATTTCCAAATAAGGTCACATTCTGAGGTTCCAGATGGACATGAATTTTGGAGTGACACTGTTCAACCCACTATAGTTGCCCCAGCTTGAGGAGCCTGTAACGACTGCTAGTCTGTGTTTCATGCACCAAACCCAGCAAGTTGGAATAAGCTCCAGGGCCCTATCTATTCTGTCCTTACTACTCAATAGGAAAGGAAGAAGAGGTTGATAGAGCACACAGGTGGCAGTTACTGGGAGAAATGAAGCTATTTCATCCGAAAACAAACAAACAAACAAACTTGGAGTTGAACATGCAGACTGAAGGGGAGGAGAAGGGGGGAGCCGTGATGGGCAAGAAGAGCATCCGAGCCCGGAAGCCTGGCCAGCCTGGAAGTGTGCTGGGTGGGCCTGGCCAGCGTATGGGGCATTGAAGCAAGGGCTGAACTCGAAAGGTTAGCAAGGGCTGGATCACAGCAGAACTTGCCAGCCACACTAAAAAGCTACAGACCTATTTGAGAACCAACTGGGAGTCACTAAAGGGTGTTAAGCAGAAAAGGGAGTGAGATTTCCCACGTGTGGAGGTAACAGCTGTGGAGGAGCAGGTTTGGGAGAAAGATGAAGGCTTCCATATGCTGAACTGCAAGCGCATGTGGGACACATACCCAGGAGGCCGGGGGTATATGGCAGAGGGAGCTCGAGAGAGCAGTCCCACCTGGAGAAATAGAGGGGGAGCTCATCAGTATTTGGTGGTAACTAGAGTCCAGGGAAACAAAAAAGCCATCCAGAAAAACAAAAAACAAGAAACAGAACATGGTATGAGAAGAGGAGAGAACCTAGGATAGGATCTTGATGAAGAGCAACATGTAATCAGTGCTCAGGCGGGAGATTAGCAGGGTCGTGATGTTTTAGGAGCAAGGAAGGAAGAGAGAAAAGGGAAAATCCCCACACATTCTCTCTGCTCCCAAGACACCGAGCTTATACTCACAGTGTCAGATCATCACAAAGAATTATTGTAAAGAGAGCGGGAAACCTATTTCTTCATTTCAACTGAATTCGGGGATAGGGATTTTCTCCACAAATACATCTCGTGCTTAACAGAGGCCCTGGAATGTAAGTGCTTTATAAATATTTGTTGAATGAGTGAGTTAATTAATGAATGTTTAAGAACTATTTGGGGAAAGCATTACAAAAGCTTTAAGAGCTGCGCAGAAGTATTGAGAGGATCAGGGTAAACTTGAGGACCATCTGGAATGTCCCCCAGGAGAAGAAACACACCAAACTGTGTGTTGGCTCCCAGAAGACCCACACAGGGCAAGATTAAGGGAAGAACAATAGAAGCAAAGGGAAGCCAGCCCAACTGGCCTCCGTGGCCGGGTGCACAGGCAGACAACACTATGTGGAATGGAGCCAAACAGCCAAGGGAAAATGGAAATTATGGGATGTGCTTAAGGAAACCTAAAGTAATAAAAATAGAAACCTGGATTTAAATTCTCACTGTATTATTGAAACTATACTTGAGAAGTGGGGCAGACAGCACTGGGGGGAATAATGCCAAATCAGCAGCATAGCTGCCTTGCCCTTAGAAACCAGGCTCCCTTTTACTCCTTTTCTCAAAGTAAAATCTAAGCTCCAGCAATGTTTCTGTCTTCTGAACAACCAAATGAAGTGGCAGATCTAGGACCACGGAAGGCAAAGCTCCCTGAAGGGAGCCTTGTCCAGAGTCTACCTACTTTGGCAGACCCTGGGATGCTCAACAGGAAGGGTACCCCCCACTGAGCAGAAGCTTATTTGCTCCTTGAAAAGGAAGTTATCCATTTACCTTTTATATTATGGTAAATAGAGAATAACAGAAATTCCCACTCTGCAATTAGCTGGATAGCACCCTATGCATAACTCAAAAGGTAAGGGTAGCTTTAAGGCATGCTCCTGCTTGGGAAAACAAGGAATCTCAATTTCTGCAAATAACATGTTGACCAAGAACACAGCTAGGTTGTAGGTTGCCCCTACAACCCAATAAAAAGGCTAGAATGCAGGACAGGTAGGAGCTAATACATATTATATATATATATAATATATATATATATATTTTTTTTTTTTTTTTTTTCCTTCTGTGATGTGGACTATAGTGAATGTTGCAGATCATGCCTTTGGTCACACATCTTCAGAGACTTCTGGGCATCGTGTGCTGAAAGTTGTCCTTTCCAGCACAACTTCCAAATGGTCTCAGCATGAATTGGAGTGTTCTGATCACATATTTCTTGGCTTCTTTTCAGTGTTTTATCACTCTGCTTGGTTTTAGAAAATGTTTTTCCACCCACTGGAAGGATACAACCAAACTCTGATACAGATGAGAACTCAGAAAGGATAGTGAGCTCAAAGCCCCTGAAGAATGAAAGGGCACAAAAGTGCATCATGAGGGAAACAGAAGGAAAATGGGATGGGGGAGAGAGACAGTCTGGAAGGATACTAAGGTTTTAAATGTGGCTACCTCTAGGATAAGGAATGTTCTAATTGTCCCCTTTTGGTTTAAGTTTATCAGCCTTTTCCACTTTTTATTCAAGGAACTGTTACACTTTTAAATAGTAAAAAATAAAAGGTATTTTACGACAAAAAAATCAAACTAATAACATCTATATGTCTTAAGGTAAGATTTCTAAACATGTTTTTTTTTTAAAAAAAGGGGTTTTTTTGTTTTTTGTTTTTTGTTTTTTGTTTTTAAAGATTTTATTTATTTATTTGAGAGAGAGAATGAGAGAGAGCATGAGAGGGAAGAGGGTCAGAGGGAGAATCAGACTCCCCGCTGAGCAGGGAGCCCGATGCGGGACTCGATCCAGGGACTCCAGGATCATGACCTGAGCCAAAGGCAGTCGCTTAACCAACTGAGCCACCCAGGCGCCCTAAAAAAAGGTTTTTTAAAAGATTTTTTATTTATGTATTTGAGAGAGAGCGCACGACCTAGGGGGAGGAGCAGAGGAAGGGGGAGAATCAGACTCCCTGCTGAGCAGGGAGCCCAATGTGGGGCTCAATCCCAAGACTCTAAGATCGTGACTTGAGCTGAAGGCAGACGTTTAACCGACTAAGCCACTCAAGTGCCCCTAGAGAAAAAGTTTTTAATGTGGTAAAATATACAGATGTTTTACCAGTTTAACCATTGTTAAGGGTACAATTCAGTGGCATTAAGTACATTCACAATGTTGTACAGGGATCACCACCATCCATTTCCAGAAATTTCTCATCATCCCCAACAGAAACTCTGTACCCATTAGATATAAATTCCCATTTCTCCCTCCTGCCACCTCCTGGAAACCTCTATTCTACCGTCTCTATGAATTTGCCTATTCTAAGTACCTCATATGGGTGGGATCATATAATACTTATCAATTTGTATCTGACTTATTTCACTTGGCATAATGTTTTCAAGGTTCATTCATGTTGTAGCATGTATCAGAATGCCATTCCTTTTGAAAGCTGATTTTTGTTCTATTACATGTCTATACCACATGTATCCTCTATTGATGGTTATCTTCAGACGTCATTTGGTCTGTCTTCACCTTTTGACTATTGTAAATAGTGTCGCTATGAACATCAGTGTGCAAGTAACTGTTCAAGTCCTTGCTTTCAATTATTTTGGGTATATACCTAAAAGTGGAATCACTTGGTCACATGGTAATTCTCTATTTAACTTTTTGAGGAAGCCCCATACTGTTTTCCACAACAGCTGCACTATTTTATATTTCCACTGGTTTCCAACTTCTCGACATCCTCATCAACATTGGTTATTTCTCCTTTTTTGTATTATAGCCATCCTAATTTGTGTGAAGTGGAATCTCATTATGGTTTTGATTTGCATTTCCCTGATTAAGATGTTGAGCATCTTTTCTTGTGCTTGTTGGCCATTTGTATGTCTTGTTTGAAGAAATGTCTATTCAAGTCCTTTGCCCATGTTCGAATTGGATTTTTTATTGTTGTTGAGTTGTAGGAGTTCTTTATATATTCTGCATATTAATCACATCTATGATTTGCAAATGTTTTCTCCCTTTCTCATAGGTTGTCTTTTCATTCTCTTAAAAGCATTCTTCAACAGACAAAAACTTTTCAATTTTGATGAAGTCCAGTTTGTCTGGTTTTTGCCTTGTTGCTGTGCTTTTAATCCTGTATCCAAGAAATCATTGTCAAATCTAATGTTATGAAAGTTTTCCTCTGTGGTTTCTTCAAAAAGTTCTATAGTTTTAGGTCTTATACTTAGGTTTTCTAGCCCATTTTGATTTAATGTTGTATATGGCATAAGGTAAGGATATAATTTCATTCTTTTGCATGTGGATATCCAGTTTTTCCTGTACCATTTGTTGAACAGACTGTCCTTTCCCCACTGGATGGTCTTGGAACCCTTGTCAAAAGTCTTACATGCTTTTTGTACTATGAAAAACAATAGAATTTAATGTACTCTCTGGATAAATGTGAAAATAAAGTAGCAATACCTGATACTGGTATAAATGGGGGTGATACTATAATCCTATATTCATACAGTGCTTTATGAATGAGGCATCATTAACATCACTATGGTGTTATACCACCACAAACATCATATCATAGAGTGGTTTCTATCCACTCTTTCTTGTGATTCCCACCTTACCCCTGTGAGGTAAGCAGGACAGTAATAAATAGTCTCATTACAGAGATAAGCAAAGTCAGGTTCAGAATGTATCAAGGAAGTGGCAGAACAATGTGTTTTTTCCACCATCCCATAAAAGGGACAATATCGGAAACAATGCAACTTTTACACTGAGATCTGGTCCCAGTGTTCCTTTTACTGAGAAACTTGTCTGTCTTCACTCATCCTAAAATAGAGATGGTTTATTGCTCTCTACCTTGAATGCAGAGGGAAACACAGGTAACAAGAGGGAAAGAGGTCCACATAGAGCAAACCCAGAAATCAGGGCAAGGACCAAGAGCAGATTCAGAACAACCACAGCCTCATCAGGACATTTCTTCAATAATTTTAAAGCCTGAAACATGAAATAGCACATTGATGCACAGCACCTCCTGGCCAGATAGACCGACAAAAGCACAATGGATGTGGACAGCTGCAGGAACAGAAAGCTGGCTCTATCACTCCAGGCTTCAGGGGATAGAAACAGCTGAGCTGGGACCAATGGAAAGATGGCTGTTTAAGTTCATTTAGGAGACAGTTACATGTTCCCTGGAATGAAAGTTACTAGGTACCTACTGTGGACAAGATATATCAGGAGATGTGCAGATAGAAAGGCAGTAATCTTTGGGAAGTTTCAAATGGAGCAAAATAGGAAGTAAGAAAGAACTAAATTAAAGCAGCCATATGAAGTGCCTTAAGAATTTCACATGAACCTTCTGTAAGGCTGCCCCTATCCACAAAGGCAAGATCCTGAAGTTGGTCCATAACAATTCCCCTTGGTTACTCTCCATCAAAAGCCTGCCTGGTGGATTTTGTCTATCTGTACGGAGCCCTCAATATGCAAAACCTCTTCTATATCTTCAAGCACTAAAGGGAAACACAGCCTTCCTGATATAATAATGGGATGGATGGTGAGGCTATAAATTTATTTGGATTTATGATCTGGCTCTCTCCCTTCCCTCCATCTGTGCCAAACCATCCGGGGACGCTCCTGATTAATCATCTGTGGAAAAAGTACATTACTGCAAGGTGCATGTTCTCACTCAAGTGCTTTCAACAAGACCCTGGGCAGTTAGTGCGGAGGCTTTCAGGAAAGGAGCTGCTCAAAGGCATTGAATATTTGGCCTTTCCTGTACCTCACTGCTGTCTAAAACCGGAATGGAAAGAAATACCGTCAGGGTCACGGAGAATTGGAAAACCATGCAGGCTTGGCCGTCTAAGCCCCTGGATGAGGCTGGGCAGCTGTCAATAAAGCCACCTGAACAGGTGATGCTGGGGTCAGGATGTCATCTAGTCTGTCCCAAGAGACATTAGCCAGCCACAGGAGGCTGCAAGATGTAGCGGAAGAGGCAGGCTTTGGAGAAAGACTGGTTCAGATTCTAGTTCTGCCACTGAGTGTATGAGCCTGAGCACGGCCTCAGAGTTTCAGATTCCTCTACTGAAAAAAGAGAGAGCCCCTGCCATGGAGACCGGTTGTGGTAGTGAGCTTCTAAAATGGATCCCAACGAGCACACCTCTAGGCACTCACGCCCTCGGGTAACTTCCTTCTCTTGAGCATAAGCTGTACCAAGTGACTTGCCTCTAAAGAAGAGAATATGGCAGTAGTGATGGGATGCTCCTTTTGAGATTAGGTCACAAGACACTGTGACTTCCATCTTGCTTGCCTTCCCTCTTTGCCTCTTCCCCCTTGCTGTGAGCTGCCCTGTGGAGCCGTCCACGTGACAAGGAACAGAGGGCAGCAGCCCACAGCCCGCCAAGAATCCTGCCACAACCCCATAAATGAACTCAGAAACAGCCCCCTCTCCAAGTCAAGCCTTAATAGGACTGCAGTCTGGCCAACCCCTTACTGTGGCTCAGGAGAGACCTGAGCTGGAGGGCCCAGTGAAGCCACCTGCAGATTCCCGACTCCCAGAAACTAGGAGATAATAAGTTATTATTTCAGACCACTAAATTTGGGGCTAATTTGTTATGTGGCAATAGATAACTAATGCCACGGAACGGAGGATTTAATAAGGGACCACGTACAACAGCCAGTCCATAAGTGGTAGCTATTATCCTTAGCGTGAGATGGACTAATTGCCTTCCAATCCGTTTGTAGAAAAGATGGTGGTATGAAGATTGGAGGATGGAGGGAGGGAAGGGGGTGGCATTTTCCAGGAAATCATGAACTAAGCAGAAACTAAAAAGAGAAATATAGCCAAATGCCAACTATCTTGTGACATGTGATCATCTCCCTTCTCCATGGTCCCAAAATATTTCATTTGTGCCATGATTATCTCACCAGCACGGCTGGCCGTATGTCGAGCCGTCGCTCCTTCTCCCTTACCCCGTCCTCAAAGATAGGGGCCAAGCCTCCCGCTGTTGAATCCGTCACCACGTCAAACACTGTGCTTTCCAAATAATGAGGAGAAGAGCCCATAATTGTTGTTCCTCCTGTTTTTAAAAATTATTCTGGTAAGGTTTTCTTCCCATTCTTTTCTTATTGAAATTCTCCTTGTCTTTCAAAGTGTAGTCTTTCTCTGCACAGTCTCCCTGACTTCTAGCTCTTTCTTCAGCAATAGTCCCTCTCTCCATGATTCTCCTAATAAACAATGTGTTCCTCCAGTTAGTAGTTGTCTATCCCGGCGCTTTGCTAGAATCTGGGTGCTGTCACCGTCTCTCCCTCTAGATGGCAGCCTCCAGACCCACAGGGGCAGTCTGTCCTATTCGCCCTCTCAAGCTGAGTGCCCACTCCAGGCTTGCAGTGGGTTCTCAGAACCAGTGACTGAAGGAATAAATTATTCCAACCAGTCCTCTCAGATATGAATAACCAAATCTCTGAGAACAAGACGAGGGGGGAAAAGTCGGAAGGGAGGTCACAAATTGTAATAGACTTTTTCAAAGCCACAGGGCACCACACGTGCCCTCCAACCCAGCCAAGTTTACAGGGCTCGTGGGATCCCACAGGTTTCTTTTCTAAGCTGTGGACCCCTGCTGGCGTCATCCCCAGGACAAAGAAAATGGAGCTGTGAACACCATCTACCATGAAAGGAAGAGCAGGTAAGAGGATACAGACCAGACATTGTTAGAAACATAACTCAAGAGGGTATAATAAACAAGCACTCCTGGAGTTCATTGTCCATGGTGAAGGCCAATCCGTGCTCCTCTGCCCCTTCCCTGCTCCAGCACACCATTGATCACGACCCAGGTCTGACAGAAGTTCACCTCCACGGGCGCCTGGGTGGCTCAGTTGGTTGGGCGACTGCCTTCGGCTCGGGTCATGATCCTGGAGTCCCAGGATCGAGTCCCGCATCGGGCTCCCTGCTCGGCAAGAAGTCTGCTTCTCCCTCTGACCCTAACCCCTCTCATGTGCTCTCTCTCATTCTCTCTCTCTCAAATAAATAAATAAATAAATAAATAAATAAATAAATAAATAAATAAAAGAAAACTGCCGGGAGGAGCGCCTGGGTGGCTCAGTCGGTTAAGCGACTGCCTTCGGCTCAGGTCATGATCCTGGAGTCCCAGGATCGAGTCCCGCATCGGGCTTCCTGCTCAGTGGGGAGTCTGCTTCTCCCTCTGACCCTCCCCCCTCTCATGCTCTCTATCTCATTCTCTCTCTGAAATAAATAAATAAAATCTTAGAAAAAAAAAAAAAAAGAAATTCACCTCCGCACAACTCAGTTCTGGGCTAAACAGGACCAAAGCCTCTGGTGATTTCCAGCTCCCTTCTTGGGCAGGGGAAGCCCAAGATGCCATAAACAGGAGGGGAATGGGGGTGCCAGAGATACTGTGACAACACTAGGCCACTAATGAAGATGAAGCAATTCCCACAACTCATGCTGGATGAGAGAATGCCTATCGCCTTGGCAACCCCTCCTCCCTGAAGGCAACCTCAACTCAAGGATGGCCAAGCCCCAGGCTGAGGGGGTCCAGGTCTCTCCACCCCTGGGGTCCCGGTTTCTGAGCACAGGGCCTGGGCCTCCCTGGAGGCACCAAGTGAGCCATAGGCAGGTCTGAGTCTGGGCCTCACTGCTTCTGGGACCCTCATCCCAAGTGGCCCTGGTCAGTATCCGTTGTGCTGGTAACTCGTCAGAATAACCCACCCAGGCTAGGGATTGGTCAGCTCCTGCCTGCCTCATAGTGCTTAGTCAGCACCCACCTGTCGGGCAATAGTTGGTTAGCACCTGCACGCCTGGTAGTCATTGGTCAGTATTTGCCTGCTTCGCCTGACTGTCCAGTGCTGTCCATGAGCAGCCCTGTGAATTAAGGAATCACAACTGTCACGGAGGCCTGGGCCTGGAAGAATGGAAGAAAAATGGAATAAGAGAGGAAAGGAACATCCTTCCCACGCTTTACCGTTTACAGGGCATTTTAGTATGGTTTCCTTCTTTTGATCTTCCCCATAAACACTGGGGGCTAGGTACAGTCGGCCCCCTTTTATAGAGATATTCATTCATTTATTTCACAGACCTTTTGGGAGCACCCATTCTGGGCACAACTCTTGGGAAGCTCTGTGGGTACAAAAAGGAATAAAATGAAGCTCTTGCTCTCAGAGAGCACAACTCCAAGAGAGGAGCAAGGACATCATCATGCTCATCCTAATAACAGCTAACATTACTGAGCTCTTCCGCATGCCAGGGACCATCCAAGTACCTCATTAGTAATGACTCATTTAATCCTCACATCAGTTTTGTGAGGTAGGCGCAGCAATTATCCTTATTTTACAGCTAAGAAAACTGAGGTCCAGAAAGGTTAACCACATTCCCCATTCTCTTAGCTGGTAAATGGCAGAGGCAGGGTTTGAACCCAAGAAGTCTGGTTGTCAAGTACCCACCCTTGGACGCTCTAGATAATCAAGCCCAATATGACATGTTAAGTAGCAACTGAGAAATGTCCACCTTGCTACTGTAGTGAAGAGGAATGAGTGAGGCAGAAGATGGGAGAATCTAGGACAGGAGGTCATCAAATAGGGCTCTTCCAGAGCCCCAAAGGCCCACATCACTTCTATTTTTAAGGCTATGGTATATTAAAATAAATATATAAAGTCAAAATTACAGAATTTTGGTATATTTGAAGTGTTTATACTTAACATCTGATTGTAATGCATATGTGATATGATGCAGTGTAATTGTGCTTATCATTAGATAATTCCAAGATTATGAAAACGTATTGACTCATTGTGCATTTTGGGTTAGCTGGTCTGAATTGACAAGGCTGCATGACAAGCGTGATCCTCTTTCGGTTCTGTCAAGTATCTCTGTGATTGGATGGAAGTTTTCACTTGGAGCTAAGGTCAAAAATTGAAATTTGTTGCCCCTTTGTGATTGAGGGTCTGGGAGCCAAATGGGGGTCTCCTGTGACTGGCCTTGACTTTCAACAATGTCTTAAAGCCAGACAGGCAATGCAGTCAGTGGCTAAAGAGGACATTCTACAGCAATATTGTATGGGTTTGAGTCTCAGTTCTGTCACCTACTAATTGTGTGAACTTGGGCAAATTACTTAAATGATCTTTGCCTCAGTTTTCCCATCTATTAAATAAGGGTAACAATAATGCCTCGCTCCTAGGTTTGCTGTGAGTATTAAATACGTTAACATATGCAAACTGCTTAAAAATGCACCTGGCATATAGCAAGTCCTCAATAAGTGTTAAACATCATTATCTCGAAGAAAGAGCAGGGACTTTCATTGTACAAAGAGTAAAAATAAATTCTAGTCGGAAGAATCGGTGTGTACAAAGGCATAGTGGTGTGAAATTCAAGCAACGTTATGGGAACGAAAAATGACTCCATGTGAGGTAGGAAAAGCCCAGGCTCAGATGGGGAAAAGCCTTGTACACCAGGGTAAGGAATTAGAGTGAATGTTCTAGAAGATGGGGCCATTGGTGAGCCTGACCAGAAGGTACCAAGGTCCAAAATTCTAAGTGACTCACTCAGGCAACACATGGAAAAGCTGGCACTCAAAGTTTGATCTTTTGCTGCTTTGAAATTCCATGTTCTCTTCTATCTACAATAATGAACTTGTGTATCCCTGCCCCCCAGAACCCCAGCACACCCAAAACCATTTCATCCATCTTCAGGTGTGGCCATGCTGGTTTTCCCCAGGAAGCCATTCCTCTTCAATTCTCAGTCCATATGGCTCAGGTATCATCACCACCTCCACCGCAGGGGGATACATCTGACTCAGGCTCCACCAATCACAGCATCAAACCCCCAGAAATCATCTGGATCTCATCATCATCATCCACATTTTCTGAGCACTTAGCATGTGCCAGACATGACTCTCAAAGATTCACATGCTTTATCTCATTTAATTAAGGGTTAACTTCTAACTAACCCTTGGTAGTAAGCACTACTAGTTTTTCCATTAAGAAACCAAAGGCATTCTAAATCTAAAGTCCATTTGCTCAATTACCCCATGATGCTGCCTCCTGCCCATTGGTCTGGAGGGAGACTGGCACTCCCAAAAAGGCAGCTCAGGAGAACCACTGGAACAAGCTACTCTCTTATTTCCAGAGTTACTCAATCCCATTCCTTAAAATAAATACAGAAACCAAACCCACATCATCTTTCTAAATTGAGCTGAGCCTCAAATATGTGCCCACTGTAGAAGTTGATGAACTCACACATTCGTTCCTCAACCATCTATTGCCCCTCCTGGGCCAGGTCCCAGGCATGGCCTTAAGAAGTACAAAGGTGATCAGGACACGAAGTCAGCTTCAGGGCAACGGCACCTTGTGGTGGGAAGTCAGACTCTGTAGTGGCTTGCTCTGGAGCACCTGGTCCTCACCCTAGCCATGGGGCCATCAGATGCAGAATCTAAGCTCTGGCCTGGCTGCTCCCCACATCAGAGTGGGGCAGCAGGAAGAGTGTAGGTGGCAGCCACGTGGGCAGTGTCGCCATGTCACATGCCATGCCATGTGACTCAGACCCTACTGGGGAGCTGCTCTGATACTTCCTAATTTGTACCAAAAGCGTGATACATTGGGCTTATAAACTGCACTCATTTCTTAAAATAACATACAACCTCATAGTCTCTCTTGGAAATTAAGTTTTAATTTGGTGAATTTTTAAAGCCATGCTCTTTAGCAATTGCAAGAAATGTGAAGGGGAGAGAAAAGCGAAAGTAGCAAATCAAGATCACCCATCACCCCACCACTCAGAGGCAACCACTGTTCACCTCCTTCCAATCCTTTCTATATACATTTTTAACACAGTTGAGATCATACTGTATAATCAATTTTGTATCTCACTTTTCAGAAATGTGAATTTAAAAGTCAAGCACCCAAGAACCCCGGCTATCTCATCAACACTTCAGATGCCTCAGAAATGCATTGGAATTTTTAAAAACTGATTCTACAAATCTCCCCCTCCACTTCTCTTCTGACCGCGTGGGATTTGCTGCAGAATACACACGATATAGACACATCCCCTGAAGTGTAATAGATTTGAATTGCACACAAGTTGGTGAATGAATGTCTAAATAATTAGGAGGTTAATTAATCTAAAATATAGGAGGATGAGAGAAATTTGAAGCTACAGATTCAACAGAGAGATCTGCAAGCCTGTTCTGCTAATGAAAACAGAGAGAGGTGGGAGACGGAGACCATGGAACATGGTAACACAGCCAACTGCTCCAATGGGCATCAGACGCCCCAGGACCGGTCACTTTGACCGTGTAGTGCTGCAGCTCAAGGGGCCTCCAGGCATGTGAAAGCCAGACAATCCAGGTCCAAATTCAGGCTTTGCTGCTTATTGACTTTGTGACCTTGGGCAGACTATTTAATCTCTCTGAACCTCGGTCTTCTCATCCGTAAACAGTAAAGGATATAATAGAGCCGGCCTTATAGTATTGCTATAATGATTAATTAAGCCCACATATGTAAAACATTCCAAACACATCGCACAATTGTAGGAAATGTTAGCTCTTACCACCTGGAAAGCAGTATGCCCTAGAGCAGTGGCTTTCTCAAATTTTTTGACTGTGGCCCACAATAGCAAATATATTTGAGATCAACATCCAGAACGTACAAACATATATGTTATAGTTAAGTATAGGCGTGTGTGTATATACATACATACATATGTGTGTATGTATTTCACTAAACACTAATTATCCTTTTTTTTTTAAGTAGGCTCCACACCCAGCATGGAGCCCGATATGGGGCTCGAACTCACAACCGTGAGCTCAAGACCTGAGTCGAGATCAAGAGTCAGACACCTAACCGACTGAGTCACCCAGATGCCCCTAAATGCTAACTACCTTTATCCGTGCGGTGCAGTCATATTTTCCACTCTATTTCATTTTTGAAAACTCTTGTTGCAACCCACTGAAGTGATTTCATGACTCTCTACTGTTTCTCAGTTGGCAATCTGAAAAACTCTAGCCTAATGGAAAGCACATAGATTTTGGTGTAAAAAAGAAAAAAAAAATTCCCTGGGATCAGATCTCACCTCTGCCACTTACTACCCATGTAAGTTCAGGAAAGTTTTTGTTTGCTTTTAAAACAACCTGATCTTCAGTTTCCTCATCTACAAAATGACGGTGGCCATCTTACCGACGGGTAGGATACGGCACAGGACTCGGCACTTGCTGGGTACTCCAAAAGCTGTAGCTTTTGTAATTGATCTGCTTTGCTAAGCAGACAGGACTCCAGGAGAAGCTGGCCCCCATTACCAATGCCTTTGGGACCTCCGAATGCAATTACCGCAGGGCTTTGTCTCAGGGCTTGGTGTGGAAGCAGCTTCTGAGGTCTATGATACCCTTGCTTAACAGCATGCTTCCAAGTCCTGCTATTTGGATTTGATTTTTTAAAGTACTTCCTTTATTTTAATTCGGACCCCAGGGACCTGGAAAGTACACCACTGCTTTTTCCCAATAAAAATCAGACCGGCAATAAGCATATTGCATTTGAAATGGTGAAGCTGGGCTCGCCTTCAAAGGACACCGCATTAGGACTTGGCTCACCCCCAGCCTGTGTTCCACAGTCGATTTCCCTGGAGGAAACTTGGCCACAGCCTTGCGGGCTGGTGGGCTGCAAGAAAACTTGGCTTCAACTAACTCTTTTACAACTGAGCTGATGAGACACGAAGAGGAGAGAGAAAACTATCCGAGCAACACTGATGGCAAATCGGAACTCACATGTGACAGCTCATACCCCGTCCAGGAAACCTGGTTAAGTGGGGAGCATCGAGCCCTCTGGGTCCCCTGAGCCTGACCTAATGAGGGCTCTCCTTCACTCAATAGGCCCCAGTTATCAAAGGCATTTTTATCCCCGGGGAGAACACTCTCAAGGTTGCTATACTTACAAAAACAATTCCAGTAGTAAAAAATTGTGTTAAATATATAGCGTTTACTAAATGCACCCTTTGAATTGCTTTAGATATCTTCGCTCATTTAATTTTCATAGCCCTGTGAGTAGAGCCTATTCTCATTATCCCCATTTTAAGGATTATAAAACGGAGGCACACAGGGATTAATTAGTTTGCCCAAATTCTTGTGGCTAGAAAATGGTAGATCTGCGATTTGAACCCAGGCTGACTGGCTCAAGTCTGTGTCCTTAATGACCATTGCCCCTTAGTGATGACATGAATAGCTAGCCCTTCCTCCGGGCTCACCACCAGGAGCCAGGCACTGTTATAAGCCCTTAAGCGTATTAGCTCATTGACTCTTCACAATAACCTTGTGAGGTAGATGTTATCACACCCATTCCCCGTATAGTACTCTACCTGTGCCCAGAGCTGTTTCATCTGGAAACTTGGAGGATGTAGAACCTTGAAGCACCCTCCACCCTGAAACAGCATGGGGGTCAAAACACCTGAGAGAGAAGGGTTTTGTCAGTGGTGGCCTCCTGAGTAAGAGAGGTTGCAGCTGTTGACCCATTAATTAAACACATTTTTCTAAAGACCCACTCCATGCCAGTCACCTGACTGAATTCTGAGGCCTCAAAGATGCACTCATTCTCTGCCCTTAAGTTGGTTTCAACATAGGAACAAAAGGTTGATAGCTGCCATTTTATTTTTTATTATTTTTTATTTTTAAATTTTATTTAATTTAAATTCAATTAATTAACATAGTGTATTATTAGTTTCAGAGGTAGAGTTCAGCGATTCATCAGTTGCATATAACACCCCGTGCTCATTATGTCACGTGCTCTCCTTAATGCCCATCACCCAGTTACCCCATCCCCCCACCCAACTCCCCTCCAGCAACCCTCAGTTTGTTTCCTATAGTTAAGAGTCTCTTATGGTTTGTCTCCCTCTCTGATTTTGTCTTATTTTATTTTTCCCTCCCTTCCTCTATGATCCTGTTTTGTTTCTTAAATTCCACATATCAGTGAGATGATATGATAATTGTCTTTCTCTGATTGACTTATTTTGCTAGCATAATACCCTTTAGTTCCATCCATGTCATTGCAAATGGTAAGATTTCATTTTTGATGGCTGAGTAATACTCCATTGCATATATATACCACATCTTCTTTATCCATGCATCTGTCGATGGACATCCGGGCTCTTTCCATAGTTTGGCTATTGTGGACATTGCTGATAGCTGCCATTTTAAAGCTCTTGCCATGGGTCAGGCACACTGCCCAGGGCTTCCATATGCAAGATCTTTGTCTCCTCCTAATAACACTTACTGGGATTAGTATTATCACCCCTGAAGTCAAAGTTGGATAAAGCCAGGATTCAAACTTAAGTTTGCCTGATTCTGAAGCCTATGTCCTCAATGACTAAATCATACCCAATCTCCACAAGGGGTAGAATCAAGCTAAGTAGACATCACAATCATCACTCCCAACATCCAGGCCCACCCTCCATTGTGAAATAGCCTGGGATTTGACTCCTCCCTTGTCTCCAAGGTGACTGGTCTAAACCAATCTGGATTACCTTATCCCCTTCCATGGTGAGTGGTTCACATACCAGACTTAAGCCAATCGGCACATGTCATTCACAGGTATGCACTGATTGGTTCAGGTGATCTAATCAGAGAAAAGCTCTGGACTCTCCTCTGGTCATTGCTGGCAAGGTCGTTCTTTCCTCCTCCGGAAATATAAGCAAGGAAGTGTGAGACACCTCTTCCTTTGGCATCCATCTTGCAATGGGGAGGAAAGTCAGCCTGAGAATGGAGCCAACACGTGGAAAAGGTGAGGGAATAGCTGAGAAACAGAAGTGGAGCTCTGGAGCCTACACAAACTACTGTCAGTTTCTCATTTATGTGAGTCAAGGGATCCTCTTTGATGTGCAAGTCAGTTTTACTTGCTTGCAAATGAGAACATCCTAATATACAAAGTGTTTGGGAGAGACCGAGATTTATGAAGCTCATAATTATCATTCTAAACTTTGTATGTATTTGCCAAGGAAATATGACAAAACTGCCCCCAAATTTATAAATGAAAAAAATACTAGTTTTAGCTAATAAAATTCTTTAAAAGAATTTAAATTCTCAAAAACATAACATAAATACAACTAAAGAATATACAACAAACCAGAAAACATATTTGAAACCCATTTGACAATTAAGCATATATCCATGCATTTGTATAAATTAATAAAAATAGCACCTCTATTGAAAAGAAATGAGCTAAAGACATGAACAGGCATTTCTTAAACTAGAAGAAAGAGATATGGTAATAAACACAAATTTACACCAACAGTTTGATACCTTGATGTTTGTCTATCAGCAGGGCAAGGAGTAGAAGGAATGGTAGTACTCAGGATTGGAGAAGGTGGATAGAAACTCACACTCAAACAATCAAGAAAACTAAGACAACCTATGGAATAGGAAAAGATATTTGCAAATGACATATCTGATAAAGGGTTAGTATCCGAAATATATAAAGGACTTATAAAACTCAACACCCAAAAAACAAATAATCCAATTTAAAAAGTGCAGAAGACATGAACAGACATTTCTCCAAAGAAGACATACAGATGGCTACCAGACACATGAAAAGATGCTCATCATCACTGATCATCAGGGAAATGCAAATCAAAACTACAGTGAGACATCACTTCACACCTGTCAGAATGGCTAAAACTCAAAAACACAAGAAACAACAGGTGTTGTAGAGGATGTGGAGAAAGGGGAACCCTCTCGCACTGTTGGTGGGAATGCAAACTGGTACAGCCACTCTGCAGAACAGAATGGAGGGTCCTCAAAAAGGTAAAAATAGAACTACCCTTTGATCCAGCAATCACACTACTGGGTATTTACCCAAATAATACAAAAACACTATTCCAAAGGGATACATGCACCTCTATGTTTATAGCAGCATTATTTACAATAGCCAAACTATGGAAGCAGCCTAAGTGTCCATTAATAGATAATGGATAAAGAAGATGTTTTTATATTTATATATGTATATATATCAGACTATTATTCAGTCATAAAAATGAATGAAATCTTGCCATTCGCAATGACATGGCTGGAGCTAGAGAGTACAATGCTAAACGAAGTAAGTCAGTCAGAGAAAGACAAATACCATGTGATTTCACTCATATGTGGAATTTAAGAAACAAAACAAAAGAGCTAAAGGGGAAAAAAGAGAGAGACAAACCAAGAAACAGACTCTTAACTATAGAGAACAAAATGATGGCTACCAGAGGGGAGTTGGGTGGGGCATGGGTAAAATAGATGATGGGGGTTAAGGAGTGCACTTGTGACAAGCACCCAGTGATTAAAATAAAAACTTTAAAAAAATAATAAATAAAAGTAAAATTGTGCCTAAAAAAAAAAAAGAAAGAAGGACTCTCATGCCCTGCTGGATTAAGTGTAAGTTGGTATCACCTCTCTGAGGGACAATTTAGCAATAAGTACCACAATTTTTAAAATATACATACCAATTTGGTTCATCCACTTCTCTTCTTAAAATTTTATCTAAGCAAATAACCCCCCAAAAATGCAAAGTTATGTGTTCAGGGATATTCATTGTAATTTGGGTGGGGGGGGAGGTTAATGAAAACTGGAAACAATATGCAACAGTAGGTGATTGGTTAAATAAACTGTGGCGGTTTCATATAAATGGAGTCCCATGCAACTAGTTAGAAAGACAATATTGCTATATATATATATATATATATATATATATATATATATATATATATATAAAGGATTATATACCCTTTAGTTATAAAAGCAGTTTACAAAAGAAAAAAATATGTGTATTCTATGTGATACACATATATTAGAGATGGGAAACCATATGTTTTCTGAGTCTAAAGCTGGAAGCATCTCAACACTGGAAGCTCTATAATCTTTAGAATAGAAAGTTTTATTCTAAAAAGGTGTTTACAATTACCTTTTAAAATCCTCCTGCTGTAGTAATGAATGAGCAGGGTGCTGCGGTACCCGGATGTGACAGGCTGGTTTGGACAGGGTGGAGCAGGTCATCTCAGCCTTTTAGTGTAGTGAGGATCCTGTCTCGTGGGAGGAGGGTCCCTTAGCCATCCACGGAAAAGGGAAATTAAAGGGATCCTAGTAAAAGGAAATTTGAAAGTGTAACAAGAGCGAGGGGCTACCCTGATGGGGGTTTTCAAAAGAGCTACAGTTTTCTCAAAAAAGTTGTTACAGCAAATCCTGAAGACAAGATTTTTGCCGCAACTCCACCCAGAGATCAGGAAGGATTTCCCAGTAAATAAAAATGTAATGTGCATTTTTTAAAAGATTTTATTTATCTGAGAGAGAGATAGCGAGAAAAGCATGAGCAGGGGGAGGGGCAGAGGGAGAAGGAGAAGCAGGCTCCCCGCTGAGCAGGGAGCCCAATCTGGGGCTCTATCCCAGGACCCCAGGATCACCACCTGAGCCGAAGGCAGATGCTTAACCGACTGAGTCACCCAGGTGCCCCTGTAATGTGAATTTTTATCATTATACAAAGTTCTTAAAAATATTTTACTAATTATGATTTTTAGTGTGAAAATTCATAAAGAAAATGCAGTGTTGCATTTACATCACTAAGTATATGGGTTTTATGTAATTTTTTCCCCGTTTTCAGGTAAAAAGAAACATTTATGGCAGATACAACATGATGACATTTGTAATCAATACTTCAATACAGTCACAGGACATAATTATATTAAATTCAAAGTTCTTTACATTTAGTTATTTCTTACCACATACTATATACTGTATCTTCCATCCTAATATATTTTTCCATTACCATATTCCTTTGATGCTAAAAATCTAAATCCTAGAAATATTGTGAACGTAAAATAAGTCAGATTCTGGACCTTCTAGGTATCTGATCAGTGTGTGTGTGTGTGTGTGTGTGTGTGTGTGTGTGTGAATATTAGCAGTGTTTGTCTGTGAGTGATTTAAATTATTTTTGATTATGGGTGGTTTAAATTATTTTTTCTCTTTTGATTTGCCAGCATTTTCTAATATTATTTTTTATGCTGAGCATTCTAGTAGTATACATTTCATTTAACAAACTCGGGTATTTAAGAAATGCTATTTTCTTAATTTTCCTATAAGTGAGTTTAATTCCTAGTCCCAGCCCTATTCCTCTTGGTGGCAGAAATACAATCTTGTTCAAATCAGGTACTGGCTTACAAAGCAGGCTTACAAAGTGTCAAGCCATCAGTAGGCAGGAGGCCTATGGCTGGTCATTGTCACATTCTGTTCGCACTGGTCACTTTTTTTTTTTTAAGATTTTATTTATTCATTTGAGACACAGAGATACAGAGAGAGAGAGCATGAGCAGGGAGAGAGGCAGAGGGTGGAGAAGCAGGCTCCCTGCTGAGCCAGGAGCCCGATGTGGGCCTCGATCCCAGGACCCTGGGATCGTGACCTGAACTGAAGGCAGATGCTTAACCATCTGAGCCACCCAGGCGCCCCTGCGCTGGTCACTTGAACACACTCCTTGCCTGAACCACAAGCCCCCCAGGGCTGGCTGTCCCAGTGTCTTCCAGATGCCCTGCTGGACCAGGGCAAACTCTGGGAGGCCCCCTCAGGTCTCCCCTCTCCTGTCTCTCTGTGCCAACACCTTGTCAACTGCTCCCCATCATGCAGGAAAATTCCACAAGACTTGCCTTCCCCAAGCTCTGCACAGGCAAGGCAAGAGCTCTCTATCCTTGAATCCCCCAAGATCAAGCCCCAAGCCTTAAATCCCTTGCCCTCTGCCCCTTCCTCACTGCTTTAGTACCAGCAGATCTTATCTAGTGAGGGAGGGGTGTGAGCCACGGGAAAAACCCAAACAAACAAAACTGATTCTGATCAATCACATATGCTCCTAAATAGCTTTTTGGGTTTTTTGTTTTTAAGTATAACTCCAAGAATTTGACTCATGTTCTCTGGCTATACATAATGTCACACATCCTATTACACATATATTGCGTCACTTAATTCAAATATATAAACAAGTAAATCAACACAGAAAACAAGAGTTCGTTCTCACTGAGCTTTTATCTTGCACAATTATTGTATCATTATTATTGTAAAATAATAAATGTAAGTGGTGATTTAATACTGCTTCTCCTACATACAAGTTATGATCTTGGTGCTTTACATCTGTTAACTCTGCCGATCCTCAAAACAACTCTTAAGTAGGTGCTAATAGTATTCCCACTTTGACTAGGGGAAAACTGAGTCAAAGAAGATTATGTAACCTGCCTGAGCCAGGATTCAATCCCAGGAGTCAGGTGCAGGGTCTGTGCATCTCCAGCCCCTGCCAAATTTAACCTGTTAATGATGTCACCTGCCAGTGAGAGGTGAAGCATCTTGCCAAATGTCACTAGTTTAACTGGCTCGAACCAGGGACCAGAACCCAGGTCTTCTGACTCCAAATCTAATCTTTTTCCTCTGCATCTCTTTGCTTTTTGAGATTGACAAAGCTGATGATTTTGCCAACCACGGCCAGTGCAAACCTACCATTCACTCCCAGACAGGATGGCTGGGAAAGCTTTGCTGTGATTTGTGAGTCTAATCCCTAGTGGGACTGTCATTGTTGAAGATTCTTAATAGGCCCCATTGCCAGGCCTGGCTCTCAGGTTCAAAAAGACCACTGCTCAAGTCCAAGACAGGGGAGGAGAGTCTCAGCAGCCAGAGCCAATGAGACCCTTCCCAGCGGGGATTTTCATGGACATCAGCTAAGAGTGAGTCAGCATCTTAGATGTGGGTTCCCAGATGCTCCTAGGCTGTAGTGATGCAAGTTTCCCAGTGTCCCCACAGAAGGGGTGTCAGAGTCCTGTTCCTATCTGTCACCTGAGCCTCTGCTCACTTTTGGACTCTACACTTGAGAGGGGGCACAAGCAGCTAGAGCCCTGGAGGAGGACGGCAAGTTTGATGGGAAGTGGTAGAAGTCATGTCCTTGGAAGAATAGGGAAGGTTCTGGGCTGGGCTCTTAACAGAAAAGTGATTGATCTGGGGACATGATTGCCATTTGCAAAATTCTGAAGGGCGTCATGGAAAAGAATGAGAAGATTAGCCTGTGGGATTTAAAGAGCAAACCTAGAGCCCAGAGGTGGAAGGGCGGGAGGTGGGGGTGGGGGGGTGGGAGGGGGACTCAAATAAGGCATTTAAATGCTCAGGCCTTGGAGCCAGACCACCTCAACTTGAATCACCACTTAGCTGTTACTTAACCCCTCTGTGCGTCAGCTTCCTTATCTATAAAATAGAAATAATAAAAGCATCTATTTCAGAGTTCTTGAGAGGATTAAATGAGATAACTCATGTCAAGTGCTTAGCACTTGGCATATAGAAGTGCTCTATAAATGTTATCAATAATAATGATTATTACCATAATGGTACTGTTACTATTATTGCCAGGGCTAGTTAGCAAGGAGACACGCTACCTTAGGCAGTAACAAGCGCCCCTACCCTGGACACATGTAAACAGAGGTTCAAAGATTTACCATGTGGTGAAGATGTCGTAAAGTAAACTCAAGACTGGAGGCACAGGGAGAGCTAAAGAATGTCTAGGGGCCCTAGATTCTGCCGCGTTCTGCCAAGAACCGGAGCGTCGTCCTTCAGAGGAATACCTTGTCTTGGGTGGGGCTGCAGAACAAAATACCACAGAGTGAGTGGCGTAAAAACAACAGAAATTTATTTCTCATGGTTCTGGAGGCTGGGAAGTCCGAGATCAAGGCACCAGCGGATTTGGAGTCTGGTGAGAGCCCGCCTCCTCGTTCACAGACAGACTGTCTTCTCGCTGTGTCCTCACTTGGTGGATGGGGCGAGAGGGCTCTATGGGGTCTCTTTTAGAGGGGCACTAATCCTATTCATGAGGGCTCCACCTCAGGACCTAATCACCTGCCAAGGCCCACCTCCAAACACCACCACATTGGGGGTTAGGTTTCAACATATGAATTGGGGGGGCTCACAAGCATCCGACCTATAGCACTCCACTCCCATTTCTGGAGACTGGGGAACAGCTTCACATGCCTGATGATGTGGTTTCCAATGAGAGTCACCGAGCCAGCCAGCCAGAAACAGCCTGGCCTCGGTCCGGTGGAGACAAGCAAAGACCATTCACTCACTGGCAGTGACCTCCAGAGGTGATGAGAACAAAGTGCTCAGTAAAGGCCATTGCTCCACCCGCACAAGGGGGGACAATGAGCGCATAAATACCTCGGGAGTGCATTGAAGCAAATGCGGACACGAGTATCAGGCAAAATGATCCGGCTGCTGAAGGCCTCTCTGGTGTTGGATCCTACGTCCACATGTATCTAAGGAAAGCTTGAGGGTGGCACAAGTTTCATGTGGAGGGTGCTCATTACAGAATCCTGCAGGGAGTGGATTAGCAAGGAGGGGTGGGGTGGATGGAGGGAATGGGCACTCTGAGTGGGAGGGGATTCGGGAGGACAGTTTCTCCGGACCAGGTGTGTAGATGTGGGCCCAGCCAGGCCTCGTCCCTGAAGGTCTCAGTCCCAGAGAGACGGGCATCAAAAAAACGCTAGCATGGTCTGTGGAGAGGGTCTCAGTAAGACGGTGGGAGCCCAGGGCAGCCCTCTTAGGGCTCGGCACAAACAATGCTGCTGGCCTACACGCACTGATAAGGGACAGGCAAGGAGAGAATATCCCCCTCGCTTTATCAGCTTCTGGGCGGTGTGAGGCTGGCCCAGGACAATTTCAGGGCCATCAACAGGAGCCTGCACCTGTGGTGATAAGCAACCTTGGAGCAGTAATATTTTCACTCCTTAATATATTAACTAGTTCATTAATTAAATGATAGTTACTGACTACCGATTGTGACTGATAATTTTATGTGTCAAATTGACTGGGGCCACCGGGTGCCCAGACACTTGGTCAGTTATTATTCCAGGTATATCTAGGAGGGTGTTTTTGGATGAGATTAATATTTGACTTTGTGGAATGAGCAAAGCAAATTGCCCTTCCTAACATGGGAGGGCCTCATCCATTTACCTGAGTAGAACAAAGAGGCTGAGGGAGAGGGTATTTCACCGGCCTGCCTGCTTGAGCTGAACCTTGGTCTTCTGCCCTCAGACTGTAACTTACACCGATGGGTGTAAGCTGGAGACTCTCCCAGACCTCCAGCTTGCCCATCCGCAGGTCTCGGGACTTTTCAGCTTCCTTAGTAACGTGGGCAATTCCTTATAATAAATCATTCTCGAAATATATTTGTATATCCAACTGTGGGCTCTGTTTCTCGGGAGAACCCTAATATGCCTATTATGTGTCAGGCACATTGCCCTGTGCTCAAAAAGCTTCAGTCAGCAGCCCCTTTAGCAGTGGACAGCAGAGAGGAAAGAGACAGGTGGACACCATATTCAAGTGACAAAAATTGTTCTTGGGCACGTGTAAGGCGTATAGAACTAATTTGAGGGATTGGGCATAATCAAGAGGCAAGGGATCCTAAAATAAGAGGCCAAGGCCATAGCCAGTGAAGGACAAGATAATTATTCCTGATGGGATTGCATCTAAAACCCCAGAGTGCTATAGGCTGCAGATGCATGCACACATGTGTGTGAGGCGGGGGCGGGGCGGGGGGGGGAGCCGAATCCAATCAAATGCCAGATCCTATGCTCAAACCCAACCCTGTATACCACCTTTAAGAAAAGTGAAGGCTACAGGCTTAGATTGTAAGGGAAGGATGGAAAAAAACATGCTGACATATAGTTTGTACATGCATGGCTTATGTGTGCACGGAATGTGCACAGAAGCATTCAAACAAATACGGACGCAGAGTTTTTTAGGTTTCTTTAGGAATTGGGTCTTTGACCAGAGTTTTGGGCTTCAGGCCTGGTAGAGCCCTGGGATTCACGTGACCCATCAGACAGAGCCCATGGGAGGAGAATGCTGCTCCCGGGCCCCAGATGCACCTCTACAGACAAGACTAGAACAGGGCCCCCCAACCAAAATTTCTTTCTGTTTGATAAGGAGTCCCCCACCCCTAACCAGAATAGGCCTGAACTTGAGCCAAACCTGCATGAGTAGGGAGATCAGTCATCAAGGCCTGTTGGTGAGTTGGGTCTTTGTGGCCCCTTGCACACAGAGCCAGTGTGAGAGTTGCTGTCCTAGTCTCTTGCCAAGTCTCCAAGGCCCAGGTGTCAGGATTTCTCAAGCCAGCTCTGTTCTCTGTCCATTGCCCTCACCTAGCTTCCTGAGCCAACAGTGGACTTTATTTATGCTACAAACACTTATTATGGGGCTATTATAGACCAGAAACTGTATTAAGCATGAGGAATTCAGACATAAACAAAACACAGGCCTTTTCACAGAGTCCTGGAAATCAGCCAGCATTTTCCAATCTTAAGAAAGCAAGAAAACAGAAGGACTGGGGAATCCAATACTAACCTTCATCCACTCATATGTGACTGATCATATTCTTAAGTCAGATTTTTGAAATGATTATTAATCCAACCCTTTCCTACCTTTCCATAATGAAGTTTGGAACCAACCAAGACATAAGACATAGGACACAGATGGAAATCAAGATATCATCTTTGAAGATGATTTAAAGAACATGGCTTTAAACCTATGGCCACAGTGGCCTTCCCAGCCCTTCACTTCAGATATCAATTTACCCATCAGTAAATGGGCTGACCACAATGTTCCTGCCACACAGGGCAGAGCCTACACTGGGAGACTGCCCCATGATACTAGGTCCTGAATGTGTCCTCCCTGAACGTGGATCCAAGAAAATACAGAGAAGGCTGACCTGAGCATGCGCAGTTTTTTTCTCTGAAACTTGCCCATCAGATAAATCACTCTTCCTCTGGGGACTAGTCAGCAAAGTACATAATGACCAGAGTGTTACTTCTGCTGACATGTCAGCATGTAAGAACATGGGACAAGGGGGTTGGAGATTCTCTCCAAACCTGGTACATGCATCCAAGATTTAGCTTGTTAGTAAGTCTAATGACTTAATGAATGTCTTAAAATGGCTTAAATAGCAGACATTTATTTCTTGCTGTTCTGGAGACTAGGAAGTCCAAGGTCAAGGTCCTAGCAGGTTCAGTTCCTAGTGAGAGCTCTTTTCCTGGCTTACAGACAGCTGCTTTCTCATTGTGTGCTTACACGATAGAGAGAGAGAGAAGGGCTCTGATTTCTCTTCCTCCTCTTATAAGGGTACCAACCCACCATGAGGGCTCTAGCGTCATGAATTTATCTAAATCTGATTATCTTCCAAAGGCCCCACCTCCTAATACCATCATATTAGGGGTTAGATAGGGCTTCAACGTATGAATTTTGCCCATAACAGTGAACTTGGGATAGATAGGCTCCTAGTTCCCATGGAGACCACAAGGGAAAGACACTAGCTCTGATGTCTACATACCTAAGTTTAAATCCTGCCCCTGCCCCTTACTAATCAGGCAACCTTGAGCAAATGATCTTAGTCCTCCAGGCCTCAGGTCTGTCCTCTGAAGAATGAGGATAATGATGCTCAATCTATTGTAGAGATTTATTGGATGGACCCAATTTGAGCTTGAGTATGGACAGATGGGAGGGGTTGTGTTTTTGTTGTCATTATTTCTAACATCACCTGGCCTCAGAGCTCTTCTTCCTAAGAAGAGGGAGTGCAGTTCATGAGCCTGCCTGCCTTGAAGTCTAACCTGGAACGCATCTTGAAATCCAGCACCACCAAAATTCTTGAAGAAAGAAAGCAACTTCCAACCGGAAGATCTGTTGAATCCTCTCTGTTTTAGAAGGTCTATGATGAGTCTGTTCAAGACCAAACCAGAGAACTAAACGTTGCAGATTCTCCATCTTCCCAACAACTTCTAAGCCCCTGGGTGGCTCAGGGAAGGTTTAGCAACAGAATAGAATAAAGCACTTTTCTATCTGTCTTCTGGTCTACCATCTACACTGTAGTATACCACACACCACACACCACATACACACACACACACACACACACACACTTAAACACACACACCAGAGAATCCATCTCATTTCTAATGGCTTAGTTGTTTATCAAGTACAGAGAGAATTTATAAACAATTCCTCAGAAGTTAAAGGAAAGAGAGAGAAAAAAAATCTTGTATCCTGCTCAGAATGGATTTTTAAAAAACCTAACAGTCAAGCTTTTTCTTCCCCTGAGATATGATTATGATTTCTCTCATCTCTTTTCTCAGTGGTTTCATGTGCGCTGATACCCAACGTGGAACTCGTGGGTGCTGCTCGCTGACATTTGCTTCTCCTTCCAGGAGAGGATAATCTTGCCATTTCTTGGCTTCTTGGAACTGGATGCAGCCAAGTGGCCAGTCCTGGTCAATGAATGGACAGCAGAGCTGACACGTGTTACTTCTGGGCCAGAGCATTTAACTGTTTGGCAGCCACTGTGAGTCATCCAGAACTCTGCCCTGTGGTGATGACTGGCAATGTTCAAGATGGCGGCTGCTCCATCAAGCTGACAAGGTCTCTTACGAGCAAACATGAAGCAGAGCCTCTCACTGACCCATAAGCAATGTGTAGTTGAGCAAGAAAGTAACCTTTATTGCCGTAAGACATTAGAATCTGGGAGTTGTTTGTTACTGCAGCTTATCCTAATCTATTTTCTGTTACACCCCTACCAAATGAAAAAATTCAAATCAGTTGTCCTGATGTTGTTTTTGCCCTAAAGAACCCAAGTTGGCTATAGATGGCATCGATTCATGGGAGACTGAAAATATCCTAGCTCTGCAGTGTCCACTTTTATGGCCTAGCCCAAAGAGAAGACTGTGCTTCCCAGAGAACTGATTTAGCCTTTGCATTAAACATCAGGCTGCTTCCTCTACCGCATGGCAGGTTTTCATCTCCTCTGAATAATTTTTTAGCAACTTGAGAAACTGCAATCCAAACATATAGTATTTTTGGCTGGAAATTAAAACACGTCACTTTTAAAACATAAGCAGCATGCCCTGAATGTTTATGGTAAAAAGCTCACTCCTGGCCAGACTGCAAAGCTCACATTACCGAGAGGCAAACCCTGGAGCATGCTAGCAGTTTGCCTCCCAGTTCGTCCTTCCTACACAGTGCAATGACTGTGAATCATTTCTCCTCTGGCACATGGACTCCCAGGCTTTATGACTGCTTTCATATCAGAGAGCGGCTGGCTAGAATTTCCCCTTGCTGTAAGGGGACAGCTGTGGCAAAGGAGAGACAGGTTGCTGTCCACAGCGCTGCCCCTGTGATGAGCCAAAGCTGCCAGTTCAAACGAAGTTTCCAGTGACACTGCACTGAAGGCTCAACCGTGGAGCCTCCTGTTGGGGGAGCCACCTTATTCCTTTATTTACGTGTTCATTTATTTCATTTATTTACACATTTCTTTGTTAATGCCTGCAATGAGCCAGTTTCTGTGGGGGATGTGGTGAGGGACCCAAAGACAAAGATGACAGAACCCCTGCCTTGTAGGAGGTTGTAACCCAACAGTGGATGCACCTGGTAACACAGGTCATAAGAGAAACCAACATATTATGGGAATTTAGAAGAAGGTGATGCAGCAGAGATCCATGAGAGAAAAGGAGAAAAAAATGAACATCTCTATTAGCTTCCTTATGTCACTCCATTCCTACCACCCCCTAATGAGATGGTAATCCATATATTAGGTGTGCACACTAAACTTTAGAGAAATAAAGGGATTTTTCCAAGAAATGGTTAGTTGAAAGAGTTATGTTTCACATGCAGTTTCATCTGATTCCAAAATCAGTGTCTGTTGAGTAACTTAATCTCTCTAAGCCACAATTTATCCATCTATACAATGGAGATAAAATGAAAGTAGCAATCTCATGGAGTTGTTTTGAGGATCCCATGAGATCATCTATGAAGATAAAGTTCTTAGTCTGGCATTAAGTCTCAGTTCTTAGTTATTAGGTATGGTAAGTGCCCAATAACTATTCAAATATTATTACTGAGCACCTCCTGTATGGCAGGCACTTGCTCAGTACTTCACAAATATTTATTCTTACTTCCTTTTAAGGATAAGGAGAGTGAAGCTCAGATAAATGAAACAACTTGCCCAAGGACATTTCACTGATAAGTAATAATGCTTTGGGGCTAGGACCAAGATCTGCTTGACTTGGACATGGATACTCTTTCCATCATGCTAAGATGTCTTCCAAAGCTAAATCAGAAGATCAGAAGCCCCCAGGGAATGGGCGGTGTTAATCACTGTATTATGTATTGTGCAGTGCTCAAGAGTGTAGGCTTTGCATTGCCCAGGCAGCTCCACGTTTTACCAGCCTTGGGCAAGCTGTTTAACCTCTCTGAGCTCCATTTCCCATTTGTAAAATGGAGATGATAAAAACAGGATGCACCCCCCAAAGCTCTTTTGTGAGGATTAAATAAGAAAATGCATATGGAGTGCTTAGCAAGATGTCTGGCACATAGAAAGAGCTCAATGATTGTGAATGTTGATGATGATGATCGTGCTGATGGTGTTGCTGCTGCTGATGGTGATGATGGTGATGGTGATGATGGTGATGGTGATGATGGTGATGATGGTGATGATGGTGGTGATGGTGGTGATGGTGATGATAGTGCTGATGGTGGTGATGGTGATGATGGTGATGGTGCTGATGGTGGT
>NW_023270447.1:64684327-64736512 GCF_011800145.1 Mirounga leonina | reverse complement strand
ATGATGGTGCTGATGGTGATGGTGCTGATGGTGCTGATGGTGATGATGGTGATGGTGATGGTGATGATCCGACATCACTGACAGCCTCTGTGGCACACCCACAGAAGGTACCACGAAAGAGGGTAAATGGTATTTATGCCAAGACCATTGCCTTTTCCAGCACACGCTTCTGGTGAAACAACATTTCAGATGCAACAAGTTAAATAACCATGGAGAATGGTGATACCTACCAGAATTAGCGTGCTAAGAAAATGCATTCTCAAGGCATTGCTTCTTTATGTGACTTCTTAAAATGTTGGTTGGCAACAAAGCCAGAATTCTCTTACCAAAATGAAATCTGTAGAATACAATTTTCAGCTCAAACAATGTGGTTTATACAAAGCGCCACCCTTTCAAGTCAGATGAGGAAATATAAAACTGTTCTGTAATGGATATATTGTTTGCACACAAAAAAACATATGAATCCATGTTTCATGCCAGGCCTCATTTGGCATCTTCAGTAAAAGGGGAAAACTCTCTTTTCTCCAGAGGAAAACCCCAAAGGAGACTTCAGTACCATATTAGCTATCCCCTTTGTTCCTTCCAAGATGTCAGAAGACCATGCCTACCTTACTCACTGGGATGCCAGGTTACTGAGAGCCAGGGACCTGGCATTGATCACCATGAGTCCCTTTCATTAAACTGAGATGACTATGGATAATCCCATCAGTAGTGAATTCAGTTCTACAGAAATGTGCTGAGAGCTCATTAAATGCTCAGTGCTGTTCCAAGCACCGTGAGGAAGCCCAGAAAGGTAGGTAAGACCCTGTCTTGACCTCAGTGCACTCAGTGTCTAGTAGCCTACGGAAAAAACAAGTCCATAAAGGCAAGACAAATCCTTACTGTCACAGGACAATCGTGCATGCAACCAGCAGTCCTTCACCGCTCATTTACGGAGTGCCTGCCATGTGCCAAGCCCAGGGCAAAGCATGGAGGAGAGAAAAGTAAGAAGGCACACATGCTGTCCTCAGGAAGATCAGAACCCATGTGCTTTAGGAACTCCATGGCAGGAGACTGTCTGGGAACCAGAGAAGAGTTTTGGGGAAGTTCTTAAAGGAATGGTAAAAATCAACACAAGGCAATGCTTTCTGTCTAGGGACCAGGACCCAGACTCATAGGGCAAAGTCTGCTCAGTGGGTTGTAATCACAGACTGCTCGGTGACTCATTACCCACCACTGAGCTAGCTTATAGCCATGCAGGCCGCTCTTGGCCTTCAAAGCAGCGGGCATCCCGCCCTCCCTTCCTCTCAGCTCCCGGGCCTCCTGTGAGAATTCCTTCTTGTGTGATATCTGTTTGGAGAGAGGACACAACTCTCTTCAAGGAAGGAGAGGGGGTTCCATCACCTCTCTCCTTGTCTAGGCTCAGCTGCTGTGGAGAAGCCTTGCTGAAGAGGTAACGTGTGAAGGATTCCAGCCAGGTTAGGAACAGGAGGGGGAGTCTTAGAGGGTGAAGAAACTGCGGGGCAAAATGCCTGAGGCAGGAATAATTTTGGTGAGCTCAAGAAACCCAGAGAATAGGACGAACAGCAGAAATTAGGGCAGAAAGGTAGGTTGGGCCAGAACCCATGAGGCCCTGAGGCCACTGCAAGGGGTTTGGAGTTTATCACTAAGCCACTAGAGGGTTGTAAACATGAGAGGGGGCTGCAACTGTTTATTTTTTAAAGGATCCCTCTGACTGCTAGGTAGATGATGGACCATGGAGAGGCAAGACAGGGAGCAGGGGAACCCTAGCCCAGGGAGGAGATGGGGACAGCTAGGACCACAGGAATATCAGTGACGTTGGAGAGAAGGAGCTAGAAAGGGGATATAGTTTACAGGTGATGTCTGTTGGACTTGCTCATTGCTATGAGAATTGAGAGAAAGAAGAATCCAGAATGACTCTTGGATTTGCAGGTGGAGCAAGCGTATGGATAGCATTATTTAATGAGGAACAGGGGAGTGTGCTATTACTGGGGCATCTCTGGAGAAGGCCATGTTTTGGTAGAGAGAGAAAAAAAAAAACAGAGTTTTATTTTGAGCATGTAAGTTTTGAGATGTCTATAAGACACCCAAGTAGAGATATGGAGCCGAGTACTGTTGCAGGATCCTGGAGCTGGGTGTGCAGGAAAGGACCACAGATCTACATTCTGAGGTCCCTAGCATAGAGACGATATTTAAAGCCAAGGGTTGGGTTGTCTCCTAAGGAAACAAACAGACAGAAGAAAAGAGGTCTAAGGGCTGAAGCTTAGGGTTTGACATTTAGAAGTCAAGCCCTCTGAAACAAGAAAAAAAAAAAAACCCAATGTTCCTCTCCCTTCACACTTGCGTGCCCCACCGCCCTGCAGGAAAACCAAACCTGTAAAGACCATTTTCAACTGAATTTGAATACTGTATGTACATAATTAAAACCATTTGGCCCCGAAGATTAATAACTCCTTTTACATCTTCCTTTGACAGTCGCTCTGATTTGCCGGGCGGGACGAGTGGGGCGGGTGCTCTCTGAGTTGATTAACACCTCCACGTTGCTTTGAGCAAAGTGTGTGGCTGTGACAGAAAATGCCACATTGCAGATGCCTGGCTTGGGGACGGGACTCTGACTTCACGCCTCCCTATGGAGGCAGAGACTCACTTCTGACGGAGGGAAAGTATTACAAAAATATATATGTAACACATATTCTATTCCTGATTTAGGTCTATAATCTTATGAGCCAGACTGTAATGAATAAAGTTATAATTAGCTGGAGATGAAGAACACGCAGCCGTGTTTTCTAGGGTGCACTTGGAGGCCCCGATCCAATCTGCACATTTACAAGCTGTGCTATTTGCATCGACTTCTACGGCCTCCACTCAGAGACAGAAGAGGCTGCATTATTGATGACAGTGTGCGCATCTTGCTTATCTCTCTACTACACCCTGTGGGGTGTGGAAGTACAGGAGGAGGGAACAGCCAGGAAATCCGGAAAACACTACCCCATCCTCACAGAATGGTGCCCAAAATAGCAGCATCCATGTCTAGTCTGGGCCAGAAAACCTCTGGCATTTTCCCCAACTAGATCTACAGGCTTGGACGAAATAAATGGAGGTAAATTCATGCGAACTGCTGTGACCTCTGCTGTGTGACCATAGGCAAGTCACTTCCCCTCTCTGGGCCCTGAGTTTCTATTGGTGAGATGAGACGTTCGGCTTGAACATCTCTAAGGATCTGCTTCAACATCCCAAGGAGCTCTGATTCTATCAGGAGAAAACCAAATAAGAGAGAGCCACCAAGCAAGTTCCTGCAGGACCAGGCCTCACCCCATGCTGCCAAGAAACTTAGCCCCCATACGCCTTCTCTGTGTTTTGATGTGCTGTGAAGTAGTGTACTGGTAAATGTTTAACAACGGGCTCTCCAGTGAAAAAGCTCTGATTTGTAGTGTTTGCCAATTTCTGTGGTGCGAATACTCCCACCATGGAGGATTTCAACCTACCAACATGATGGCACTGAATACAGAGTTGAGAAAAGATGCACATAATCAACTTTCATAAGCTGGCACTCCTACCGACGATAACACACCACTCACGGTATATGTGTTGGGAATAACTGGCAAGTCACCCCCTCACTCTTCTCCTCCATTTCCCCTGGTCAAAAAATTTTTTTAAGTAGGGGCCAACACCACGGTAGCCGGCAGCAAAGAAAGTGACTTTGAACTTCTGGATCGTGCCCCTGCCATTCAGCTCTTGAAGTGATTGTAGCCTCGAGGTTAAAGGGCACGGCTCTTGAGCCAGACCTCCAGGGTTCCAAATTCTGACCCTGCCACTTATAAGCTGTGTGGCCTTGGTCAAGTGACTTGACATCTCTGTAAGAGACGCAAACAGGGGGTAGTGAACATACCATCTTCATAATTGTGTTAGTTCGGGGCACTGCAAAATACCTTAGACTGGGTGGCTTAAATAATAGAAATTTATTTTTTCAGTTCTGGAGGCTGGAATTCCAAGGTCAGGATGCCGGCATGGCTGGGTTTGGGTGAGGGCTCTTTCCTTGGCTTAGCAGACGGCCACCTTCTCACTGCATCTTTACATGGTAGAGAGGTAGCTGCGGTGTCTCTTCTTCTTATGAGGGCGCCATTTCTACAAGATCAGGGCTCCACCCTTATGACCTTCATCACCTTCTTAAAGCCCTTCTCCCCAAAATAGTCAGGTTAGGACTTCAATTTATAAATTTTGGGGAATGCCATTGGGTTGTTACAAGGATTGGGTGTGCACAGTGTGCCTGGTACCCAGTAAGTGCTCAGTAGAAGCCAGCTGTCATTACATATATACAATATGTATTACATATTTAAGATGATCACTGGTTTGTTTGAACCACACAATCAAAGATAAGACCAAAAGAAGGAAGAGAAAAGTAGTTTGGGCACCAGTTTTGCAAGCCTAGAACTTGATTTTCTCGTGAGAGCCTAGGACCCAGTCTGGACCAACAAATGTCCAATCTGATGGTCAGTTAAATCCGGCTATTGATCTAGAAGCTCCGCACTTGGATTTCGTGTTGTGCTCTGGGCAAATCAGAGTTAAAATCTGAAGGCTAACATTCAGTGTACCAATGGTTTCATCCCCTTTTGTGAACCCATGGCTGGTAACTGGACCAGCAGAAAGGCCTGGAGTACTTCCTGCTTCTCCTACCTGCAAACCCAGGATGTCCCATTCCCCACACTGCGAGTCAGACTCTGGGCACCAATCCTTCCAGTTTCCAGATGAGCCCTACCCAGATAGCAGCTGAGTCTCCTGCAACTTGATGTGGCTGCCTCCCCATACAGCCCCACTGACCTCGGTTCATTCATATGAACTTTGGGAAGGAATAAGGTGAGGAAAAGAGAAGGTTGGATGAGAGAAAAAGTAAGGAGGGAGGGGAACACCCATTTCTTGAGCATCTCCTTGAGGGTTTCCAGGCATGGAGCCACACACCCAGATTGTCCATCCACACTCTGACTGATTCTCCCAACAACCCTGAAAGACATTCTAGAGAATTCCTATAAAGCCCAGCAATTCCACTTCTAGGTATGTAGCCAAAGGGGTTGACAATTGGCACTCAAATACTTGTGCACAGATGTTTATAGCAGCATTATTCACAAAAGCAAAAGATGGAAACAAGCTAAATGTCCATCAAGATATGAATGAACAAACAAAATGTGACATACACATACAGTGGAATATTACTCAGGCATAAAGAGGGAACGAAGTGTTGATTCATTCTCTCAGGTGGAAGAACCTTGAAAACATCATGCTAGGAGAATGAAGCCAGACAGTCACGTACTGCCTGCTTCCATTTATTTGGAATCTCCAGAATAGTTAAATCCACAGAGACAAAAAGCAGTTGGTGCTTGCCAGAATCTTGAGGGGAAGGGAGGAATAGGAGTGATTGCTTGACAGATACGGAGTTTCTTTCAGGGTGATGAAAATGTTTGGGGGGACGCCTGGGTGGCTCAGTCAGTTATGCGCCTGCCTTCGGCTCGGGTCATGATCCCGGGCTCCTGGGATTGAGTCTTGCATGAGGCTCCTTGCTCAGCGGGGAGCCTGCTTCTCCCTCTGCCTGCCGCTCCCCATGCCTATGCTCTCTCTCTGACAAATAAATAAATAAAATCTTTTAAAAAAATGTTTGGGAACTTAATGTGGATGGTGGCTGCCCAACACTGTGAATGCACTAACTGCCACTTACCCACTTTAGAATGGGTACTTTTATGCCATATGAATTTCACCTCAATTTTTTAAAAACCCATTCCACATTCTGGGTATTTTTGAGTTGTATTAATTTGTTTTAGAAAAATGACTTGAGCTAGCGACAAGAAACTCAGATCTCCACTCAAAAGTGAAGGTAGGAGGTGACCCCCCAGTTTCTTATCCTAATCACCAAGGTTGGAGGCCCAGCGCTGGGAAAGGAGAGGAACAAGGAACTTCTAATTATTAACTCTGCAGACGTGCCAGGACCCGTGGTAAGCCTTTTACTTACTGCCTTCCGTTTTCATACTTTGCCAGACCTGGGACCCCTTGCTTTGTGTCAATGACAATTCTGGTTTGTTCTCCCAGTGACCTTGAGAAATTTATGGGAAGGCTATTGTTCCCATTTTAGAGATGAGGAAACTGAGAGTCTTCAGCATCAGGACCTGGTTTGGAACTCAAGTGTGCCTGGCTCCAGAGCCTCGGACTCTCATATCCGGTGTCCCTGAAAGTGTTGGAAATCACGGCCAATGCTCACAGCTACTGCCACCACCAGCATGGGCCGTGGGGGAGAGGAGAGAGGAAAGGGGGGCCTCTTGAGGCTCAGCCATGTTTACCGCCCTCAGGTTCCCCTTTCCTGTCCTCTATTCAACAGGGTAGAAATATGACCCCTTTAGGTAGACATGTCATCCTCCACTGCGCTTGGCATAGCAGCTCATTCATCTGAAGAGAGAATCTTGCCTTGGCAGCCCAAGGCCTGGGAGCTGTCAGAACTCAGAATGGTTGCTGTGCCTTCGCCCCCTGAGGTCCAGGTTCTGTGTCCATTCGAGGAATCCTTTTCATTGCACTCCCTGGGGTGCATCGTCTTCTAAGGGATCCCCTGATTTCTCAGAGTGGGACCGAGGCTGCACTGCAGTGAGGATCCTAAGGGGGCGTTCCGGTCTCTGGTCTCCACTCTTCTGCTGGGGATCCACGTCATCCTCAGCAAGCCTTCTCTCCTCTCCAGGCCTCGTTTTGTGGGTGTGAAAAGAAGACGGTGCACTCCCAACTTTGAAATGTCAATGATTCTCCCTCAACACCTTAACATTTGCTGAGGAACTTGGCAGTGTTACACAGATAGAGGTGTCCTCAAAAGTTGTGCGTGAATCAGATCCTGGTTATGAAACCACACGTGTGTAAAGCAGAGAGCAATGGTAGAATGTGAATAACCAGCCTCTAGTTCACCGTGAACTCATAGATGTTTATAGAAGCCAGGAAGGGAGAGAGAGGGAGAGAAGGAGGGACAGAAGAAAGGAAGTGAGACAGAGGAGAAAAGAATGGGAGTGGTTAATACTTTGGCACTTCAGAGTCGGAAACCGTAAGCTTGAGTCCGCTCTTTCATTCTCTGGCAGCCAGACCTTGGACAAGTCACGTCACCTCTCTCAGCTCAGTGTTCTCATCTATAAAATGGAGAGAAGAGCACCCATAGATGAATGTGATGACTAAATGGAATTCCATATTTGAAGGGCATAGCATAGTGCTGGGCACTTAATAAGCACCCAATAAAACATAAAGTATTCGGCAAAGAGGGAGAGAGAAAAGAGAGAGAGAGATGACAGAAGGTTGTGGGAAGGTGGGGAGGGACACCCGGACCAAACCCCCACTCAGCATGGGCTGGACATTGTCAACAACATAACCACATAGAACATACACAGAATCACAGAGAAGTTTGTCACGGAAATCCAGAGATGGGGCTACTTCCTCTTTCTTTCTCAAATTTGGAGACGTGAAGAGGCAGAGATGGGGATCATCTTTAGGCTCCCCTGATTCCTATTGCTGATGCTCACGCTGCTTTGAAGTACACCCCAGAATGATCAGTACTCACCCCCTGGAAGAGTGCATCCCCCACCGCACCTGAGACCCACACAGACGCACGCACAAACACGTAGGCATGAAGGAGCGCAAGGCATTTTCAAACGCTCACTTACACACCCTCCCGCATTCACATGCATACCCAACGAGGTCTGAGCAGCTAAGGTCAATGCTTCTCCTTGTAGGAATCAAAAGCAGTTACCCTTTTATCACTTTGAATTGATTATGTTAGTATTATTCCCCACCCCCCGACTGCCCCCACACCCCAGATGAGTCCAGTTCCCCGGTTACCTGCTGTCAAAGCCCCCTGCTTCCTTGCGTGGCATTGGCACAGCTTATCACCACACATGGATGTGCACGGTTATTGGACTACTGTCTGCTTCCCCTCCTAGACCAGCTGCTTCAGAGCTTGGGGACCCACGGCTATGGGGGCTCAGCCTATATATAGTATATACGCATATAGTAAAAGTTTCATAAATGCATGCCCAATGTCGAAATGAATGAATGAGCATGACAATGAGCCTTTTCAAATGCAAGGTCGAGACACCTCAGACCCCTTCGTTGACCCTGTAGTCTACCCCAGCCCCAGCCTGGCTCTGCCTCCAGGGCCTCAGCCCTCTGGCTCTCTCTGGAGTCCAGAACAGCTAGCAAGCCTCCTTCCTCAGCAGTGACGCGCAGGTCCTCTCTCCTGAAGGGTGGGCAGGCCTCCCAGCTCCACGTTGGGGCCTTCATGTCTATTACAATTAAGATCCAGCTACTCCAAAGGGGTCTTCGGGCCAGCGACCCCTTTTTCTTTTTTTTACCTGCCCCCTCAGCACCATCTGTCTATTCCTTTACACCCTTGACTCAGGCCTCAGATCCCTTTGAAAAAATATTTACATTTCTGCCCTTCTGTAGGGGACTTCGCCTGTCTCTCTAATAAATAGAACATGAGCCTCGACGGGTGCCCCGCCCTAGGGCAGCACTTTTTGGGGGGAGATCTCGGGGAGCCCTGCTGCTCGCTCCTCTCCTGGCAGGCTCCTGGGTCAGAACGCCCCTCCCATGCAGCCCTGACCCCCACTCCTCTGTGCCTTCCCCTCAGCCACCACCTCCTGGAGACACGCTGCCTAGCTTCCAGACCAGAGCGGCCCCAAGGGGTTGATTAGCATATTATTGTAGGGAAGGAAGTCTGGAGTAATCATTTTTCCTATTGACACTAAATAACATTACCTGAAGGCTTCCCCACCCCTCCAGAGGCCAAAAGCGGCCAGAGAAATGAGAATCACGGGTGTCTCTCTTCTCTGCCTCCTTCCCCAACTCCGGTTACCCCTCCTCTTCTTTCCTGTTCTTTCCAATCTGTTTTCCTAGTCTCATAGGTACCCTGCTTACCTCCCCTCTCCTCAGAAGCTCCTCTCCTATTCTCTCCTTCACCTCCAACTCCCCCCCCCCACTCCTTCTCTCCCTCCCTCTCTCTGCCTCCCCCCCTTCCCCAGGTCTCCCTCTCTCTCTTTCTTTCTCTCCACCCCCTGCTCTCTCCACCTTACCTCCACCCTTTTTAAGCAAAATGCAAACCTAGAAGTCCTCAAGGAAAATCTTCACCTCTCCTAAAACCGCCCCGCGCCTCCCTGACAGCTGGGGGCGCCTTAGCCAGACCAGCGCTTTGGTCTGCCTGGAAAGCCATTGGAATGACAAATCTTTGGACAAATTACTGATTTCTCATCTAATTTACATCCAATTAGTGTGAGTGAAATGAATCATGTGGTCAGCCCCTCAGGGGAAACATCCAGATAACAAATGCCCAGGGCTTCTTTCTGAAGGAACTGCTGGGCCCTTGGGGAAGCCTATGATTTACCCCTCGGGTCAGAGGCCCCCTCCCTTCCCCCAGGCAGGTTACCAGGCCCATAGATCAACCCCACCCCCTCCCTGCTGCCAGGGCCGACCAAGGGAGCTCAGGCTGGTAAAAAAAAAAAAAAAAAAAAAATGGGTGGGTGAGGACCAGACCTTCTACGGATCCCCCCCACCCACACCAGGTTAGAATGCAGCGCTGAGTTTTTGAAGCAATGCCAAGGCTCAGGCTTGAGACCCTCATGCAAGGAGTCGCCACAACCCCTCACCAGGCAGGTGGCCCCAGGCTCTGGTGATTCTAACTGGCATTTGCTGCCACTCACCACGTGCCAGGCCCTGCATTCAGTGCTTTGTGGCATCGTGGCTCTGAACCCTCACAACAAAGTACCGCGGAGGCAGGCGCCAGCTACAGGGATGTCTACTCTACAGGGAGGAAAACTGAGACTCAAGGAGGCCGTGTTCAAGGTGATCAGTCAGGGAAGATGCAGGGCTGAGGTTTCTGAACACCGGCAGTACGATGCCAGAGTCCGGGCTCCTAACCGTCGTGCTCTGTCGGCTGCGCCCATTTGGCAGAGGAGAAAACCAAGGCTCAGAGGGGTGACGTTTTGGCAGAGCGGGAATGCCAAGTGCATGGGAACCCTCTCTGTGCAG
Source organism: Mirounga leonina (assembly GCF_011800145.1). Lineage (NCBI taxonomy): Eukaryota > Metazoa > Chordata > Mammalia > Carnivora > Phocidae > Mirounga > Mirounga leonina. The sequence goes on along the minus strand of NW_023270447.1, from coordinate 64,726,480 downwards.
CTCCATCCTGCTGCTCAGGGCAGGGATGGAGCGCCTCCGAGTCCGGGCAGGTGGAAACCACTTCCGGGAGTGAGTGCGGGTAGATCACCCCGAGGTTACCGGGGTTCTCCCGCCCCACCCCCGGAGAAGAATCCAGACCAAAGCACACCTTGCCGTGCCTGGGTCACCACTTGCTTCTTCACGCATGAAGCGCAGCAGACGGAATTCAGAAATGTTTTTCTAAAACAAGAAGGATGACTCTCCGAATCGTCTGAAGTGGGAAGACAGGGGCGCGCAGGCAGGCCGGGTGGGGGGCACGGGCTTCTTGTCGGAAGAGTGCAGTGGCGGCATGTTTGGGATGAGTTTGGTCTTCCTGTGTAAACTTGTTTCCAGTCTGCTATTTAAAACCTGGCATATGGATGGGATCTCAGCTTCCAGTACTGGCAGTTCTTACCATTCACAGCGACTAAATAAAAAGGGAATTTTAAAAACCAAATGCAGTTTTACCCCATAACGAGGCAAAGAGAGAACTACTAAGAAGTTAACAACTCCCGAACTTGGGCCCAGCCAACCCTCTAAATGTGGAGGCTTCTCCGAAGCAGGGTGGGGTGAGGAGGGAAGGGCCCAGCTTCTTCCGAGTCCACAAGGTAGGTCTGGCTTTCTGGGCTGGGGTCTTCACCGGAGGCTCAGGGTGAGGGTCAGGGCGTGAGCTTCGCAGTCGCCGGCCAGGCACTGAAGCGCAGCTCCGCCTCTCACCACTGGGTCACCTTGGGTAGGTTATTCACCCTCTCTGAGCTGCAGTTTGCTCAGCGGTAAAACAGGCCCCAAATAGGACCTACCTCGCAGGATCTTGTAAGGATAATGTGAGCTAATGCTTGTAAAGCGTGTAGCCTGACGCCCGTCACATGCTACGTGTGCAAAAAAACAAACCAACCCTGCACTTATTATCTACACATCTACTGGGACAATGAGGATGATTTTCCTCACTTTTCAGCTTCTGAGGTCGGGGGTGTCCAACCCATCTCTTTCAAAGCAGGGGTCCCAGCACTGTGGTGAGCAGAGTAGGAGCAAAGGAGGCCTGGAGGTGGGGGGTGGGGGCGGAGGAGGAGAGAACAGCCTGCAGAGGAGGACAGGGACTCCAGGAGGCATAGGACTTCGGTCAGTACGGGCAGGAGCAGAGTAACAAAGATCCTGGGGAAGCAACCATGTTGATTCCCCTCTGGATCCCCAGTAACGGTAACAATTGCTAAGTGCTTGCTATGTGCCTGGCCTTGATCTCAACGCTTTACAGGTGTGGGGCTTTCTTCCCACAGAAGCCGCATGCAAGTGGTATTATTATTTTTGAATAGGAACCAGGCTCAGAGAAGTGAAGGCCCAAGGTCACACGGTTGGACAGTGAGTGATGGGGCTGGGACACCAACCCAGGGGGCGGGGGTGGGGGGGCAGATTCCAGAGCCCTGCTCCATTTCCCGCCTCCACTAGTACAGGCCTTGGCACCAGGAGGTATCCTGGCGCAGAGAAGAAAGACCTGTCCCCAGGGAGAGAGCAGAAATGGCCCCCTTAGCCCGAACAGACAGGTCAGCTGCGAGCCTCCTGCCAGCTCACAGGGGGCAGAGCCTCCCCCTCCCCCCCCCCGCCCCAGACCCATTCAGGACCCCTGCCCAGCCCCTGACAATCAGGGTAAGCCACGTGAGCCGCCACTGAGACCCGGTTCCCCGCCCACCCCAGGGAGCAGGCCACCAGTCCCTCAGAGTGTGGCCGGCCGCCGAAGAGTGACGAAGAGTGCCTCGGCAGCTTCCTGCGCCCTCAGCGTCCTGGTCTAGGAAACGGGAAGGTCGCAGCACTTACAGCACGCGACTGTTAATGAGGATTAAGTAAAGCGGTTAGAGCCGCACCTGACTCAGCTCCTTGTCCTTACCGGGAAGGAAACAGGCTCAGAGCAGCGGCGCCCCTTGTCCGGTGAGCAGAGCCTGTGAGGCTCACCCCAAACACGTGGAATTGGAGCCCCGCGAGGTCAGCAGGGCTGTGACGAGGGCCGTGGGTGTGCGGGACAGGGCGGGGGGAGTTTGGGGCAGGGGGAGTCTGGTGGTCTGAGAACCGTGATCCCAGTGACGTCACGGGGCGTCTCTGACTCAGTTGTCCCAAAACACAGAGAACCACCCCCACCTCCAGTTCTGGAAGGCTGCTCCCAGACACATGTCATCCCATCTCCCCATCTCCCCAGAGCATCCCTTGGGAGGAAGAACTTTGTCCTGACTCAGAGATTTGCCCCAGGCGCCGAGGACGTGCCTGCTCCGGGCTCCGGCTTCCGAGCCTGCCACTGTCAAGACTTATGGCCACCTCGTCTCTCCCCCTCTCCGGGTCTGGCTACATCACTTATCTCCCCGACGCTGACCTGCCAGCAGCCGCAGGAGGCTCTCTCCGGTAGGATTTGATTAATGAGGTTCAGCAGCAACAAATCAGTCTTATGGAGCAGCCCTCCCCTCTCCGGGACACACTCGCCCAACAGCCTCTGCATACAAACCACCCGCCCTCCTGCCCGCCGTCCCCGGCTCTGCACCCCGGCCCCCGCGGGCCAGACCCGGCTGGACTCCCGGCTCACCCCCCTCCAGCAGGCACCGCGCCCAAGTGCCGGCAAGAGGTGCTTGCTGTTTCCCCTTATCTTCAAGATAATAATATAATTATTAGAGTGATATAAATCATTATAGCAACTGTCTCTAGACTTGCTGTGCGCGTGACACTTTGCTCAACACTTGATGTGATTTTATTTAATTAATTCTCTCAACACCCCTATGGGGTGGGGATTTTACTACGGCCATTTTATGGATGAGGGAAGGGAGGTGAGATGGACTGGTACCATGCCCACCAGTTAGAGGGTGGCAGAGCTGGGATTTGAACCTCGGCATTCTGGCCTTTGATTCTACTTTTTCACATGGTTGAAGTCCCAAAACCCTTTGGAAATATGATGAAAGCTTTGGTCTTTCTTTAAAAAGTGCACAGCTCTATCCACACATTGCCACAAAATTTCAGCGTGTGCAGATGCACCCACCTTGGACCTCATCTGTCCTGAGGACCCCGCCAGCCCAGCTCACTCACTGTGAAACTCGGGCACAGCCCTCTCCCTCCGGGCCTCAGTCTGTCCTGGGAGGGAGGGAAACTGAAGGGTCCTGGCTCCGAAGGCCCCCTCTCCTACTCTCTGCTTCAAACGCAGACACCCGACACCCAATCTCATCTGCTCACCCCCGTTTGGAAAGTTCAAGGCACTGGAAGGCAGAACTGTTTTTCTCTGGGGGTTTCCAACCACTCTCTGTGCATCACCCCACCGTGGCCCTTCTTCTTACCCTGACTGTTTTATTGGAACTGTTTGCTTTTCAAGTAGTTCCAGGAAGTCCATGGCCCAAGGCATCCCATCCACTCCTCTGCAGCATAATCTACACATCATTCAAGTGCATGTCCCTCCGGCCATCGGTGACCTCAGGTCACCTTCCTGGGAACCTTTCTGTAGTGGGCGTCCTGCTCAGCTGCTCCTCCGGCCCCCCACAACTCCCCTTGCCCCCGGACCACCAGGCCTTGATCCCTACCCTTTCCTGCACACTGAAGATGCTCTGGTGCTCCCACTCGTGTTCCCCCTCTTTACCTTCCCCAAAGCCCTCACATCCCAGAAACATTTGTCAGGGATTTGCCAATAGCCACTTTCTCATCCGTTGGGGCAAGAGTCATCTCTGCATATAGATGTTTTGTAATAGATGCTTCATTGATTATGTAAAGTTCTTTTGGGAATCGCCTGGCCATTTCTGGGTCCTCACTGACCAGTTGCACCTCCAACACACATCTCGGATCTCCTGGGTCAGGATGCCAAACCACCTGAGCCAGAGGCTCAGGGAGGGAGCACAGTCCCAGGTGGCCGCTCATGTGGCGAGGGCAGATGGCTCTTGCCGTCGAGATAGACTTGCACGGCTCACCCTACTTCGGACAGGCTGGCTGTGGAAGGGCCATTTCATCTGAACGTGGCTTGTTCCTCGTTTGGAAGTAATACCAATGATTCTGGTGATGAACATTTTTTTGTACTCTGCAGGGTACAAAGCAAAGCGCATTCTTCCATTAATCCAGACTAGGGCTTATTACCGTGCCCACTTTACAGATACAGAAACTAAGGCACTGAGAAGTGACTTGCCCAAGGTGGCATGGTTCACACGGGGCAATTCCAGCCCTTGAGTCCGATTCCTCAGACTGCAAGACTGTCCTTTTTCTCCTACATCATTTTGCTTATAAGCTTATGTGGGGAGAGGGGCATTTATAAGATGCTCTCAGATGGTTCCGTTGGTCCCGGTGTCTTGAAGTGTGCAGGAAATGCACATGGTTATGTGTATTAGAGAGAAGCCTGAATAGCGATGTGTGGGATATTTGGGAGTGGTTGGGTCTGTGTCCCTGTGCAGGTGGAACACATGTGTGAGGAAGTGGGCTGGAGTGCAGAGTGTAAGGGGAGCACCCTTGGGGGTGCGCTGTGTGTGGGACTGTGCATACATGTGGTATTAGCCTCTGGTCTGTTTCCTCCTCTGCAGGGTCACTCTGCACTTCATCTTCAGATCCTGGAGCCTAGGGGTTCAGCCTCATAGGACAGAAACCCAGATGAATCACCACTTGCAGACTGTTTGGGGATGACTGTGTAATGAACACTTCAATGGGCATGCCCCATCCCCTCAAAAAAAATACTCCCCCTGCAAGCCCAGGATGTGCCCCAAGGTTTTGGAGTTGGTCCTTCAATGGTGCCTTTGGAGTCAGTGATCGAGTCACCCAGAAAAGAAGGTCCATCATCTTGCAGGGGTGGGATGTAGGCATAGAAGGGTCACCATGGAATTAAGCCAATAAATAGCCCCAGATGGCAAAGGTGGAGGGAGGGAGGAGCAGGTGTGCCAAAACCCTGTTGGACCGAGTGTCTCCTGTCACTGCCCGGGGCCATGGAAAATCTGCAGGGACACTGAGGCAGATCATCGGGGCCACTGAGGATCCTTTGTCCCAGGCAGCCGAGCCCTGGGTGGCATTTGGCGATTGGCCTACTATTTGAATGTAGTACCTCAAGTCTTCCTCTGGCCAACCTCCGGCTACCAGGCTGATGGCGTCCAGAGAGGCCTCCTCATAGGGTGATCCCTGAGGTCTTGCAGTGCTAGAGTCAGCTCAGAGAGCCCTGGACATTCCCCGGGGGCTCACCCCCATCATGGCTTCTTAGACAGAGTAGACTCTGCCTTCACAGTATACTTGCTGGTTTCCACTGGGCCCAGACACCCTGAAAATGGCCCTAATCCACTCATAACATTGAGTCTATAACCGAGCTGTGGGAGGGAGACCAAGTCCAATCACGTTGGTAGGCTACCAACCAAGCAAGCCAAGGCTGACAGAATTCCCTTTCTGCCTGCCCCCAGGCCGGCATTCCCTGCAGCAACTCCAGAACTTTCCCTGGAGCTTCCTGCTCTGGCTTCTACCTGAACTTGGCATCCCCATGTGCCAATTAGAGTCACACCTCCCATTTAACCAGAAGCACATTTTCCAGCTTGTTCTTCCACCAGGCTGAGCTCCAAATGCCTCTTGTGGTTGTTTCCCGAAATCAAATCCAACCTCAAAGCATGAAGATTTGCCATTATTAAAGACGAGCAAAAGCATATGCCCCAGGCTCTGGAGAGAATTTCTAATGAGGATTCCAAAGATCACAGCCGACTCCCGAGCTCTTGGAATCTGAGGGGCCCTTCGCAGTCATGGAGCCTTCTAATTATGCTCCTTGCACATCTCGCCATCCCCACCTCCACACCTTGGCCACATGGCTTCCACGACAGTAGTCTGGGTGATGTAGAGATGGAGTTTGAAGTCGGCATATAAAGGGAAAAACCAGGCATGGTCAAAATTACCCTTACAAATCCCTTAGGAGAGAGACCAGTATGTCATATCTCAGCAAGCCCAGCACAGCCCAGCTTCCTTCAGCATTGGAACAAATCACTTTTCTTTGGGTTAAGCAGCAGATGAGGTTATTGGCTTGATTTGAGGGATCACATTACATAAAAGATGCAAGTCTTTAAACACAAAAATCACCCTCAGGGTGATACTCACAGGAAGAGAGGTGCAGACAACCTGAAAGCCACTGGGGAAACAGCAGGATCCATCTCCCATCTTGTGTTAGCTCTGGGGCATAGCTTCTTGAGCGAAACAGGGGTCAGAACCCCTACTTTATTCTCCATACACACTTTGTTGTTGTTGTTGTTGTTGTTATGCTGTGTGCATATACAGGGCTGAATTCAAATACATCAAGTGCAATCTCCCGGGAAGACTCATCCCCTGAGTTACAACGTTTACATCCTTCAAAGCTACTTCTGCATCCTCAATGTCACTTCTTCCAGGAGGCACTCCCTGATTGCCTCAACAGGAAGTGGTGTCCCAACTAGGCACTCCCACAGGAGCTTATTTGTACTCTTTTGATGGCTGATGCTACCCTGTGCCTCATATCATACTAATTACGCCTATGTCTTATCCCCACAAATATGCCATAAAGTCCTGGAGGCATGTTTGGGTCCTTGCCCGTTTCACCTCTGAGGGTCCAATGTCTCCCATACATCCCTTATCCATAAACATTGATTTAAAGAATAGATATATGAATGAATGAACTACAAAAATGGCTCATCTTGGGAAATGAAAACATGTCAACTGATACAGAAGTGCTAGACTCAGGGACTCAGGGCAGACTGGAGTGAGGATTTCCATTTTGACCTGACTCCATAAACTAGATGCCTTTGGGGCAAGTCTCTCCATGCCTTTGCTACTCCCTAGCTCCTCCGACCTTCCCTCCCAGACCCTCCCCTTCTGATGCTCTGTGTAGCACAGGAACCCTGGCAACAAGAACAGAAGCATCACCCCACCCGGCAGGAAGGGCAAACATTAATATCCCCACTTTATGCATAAGGAAACTGAGGCTTAGAAAGAATGTGTCTGGCCCACAGTCACATGGCTGATGAACATCGGGGCCTGGATCGGTGCCAGCCAAAACCTGTTTTGTATTCTTTTTCTATTTAATCACATGTTACCTCTGAATAAAGAAGCCATTCTGTTCGTGATGAATATGCAGTCATTGTGGGGAGCTGCACCCCTCCCAGACCAAGGAGAGGCCAGTGGACAGTGTCCTGGTAACTCTCATGCCATGGGAATACGCATTGGAAAATAATTTGGGGGGGCTCTCTGCTGCAGGGCTGGAACCCAAAACAAACCTGTGACGTGAATGGACCTTACGGATGCCGGGTCTCTACCTACCCCCTCTGCCCCGGTCTCTTGGGGTGCTGGGATGTCTATGTTTTCTTCCAGGACCCTGGGACCCAGCTCTGGAGCACACACCACTGGCTGGGTCTCTTTCTTACTCCTTTTTCCCACCCATTTCCCTATGACCAAGGACTGTCTCAGTCCCCCAGAGGGAGGGCACAGCACAAGGAATGAGGGTTTGGAGCTAGATCTGCGCTCAGATCCTAGCCTGCCTCTTTAATACTTGGCTGACTGGTGCTTAACTGCTCTGAGCTTAGTTTCTTCATCTGTAAAATCAGGACCATGATACTGACATCAAAGATTTGCTGACATGAAGTTACCAGTATGTGCAGCCGAGGTCTCAGCCCACACTTAGCTGAAACTCAGCCCGATCCGAAGGGCATGCTGCACACACTTAAAAGCAAGGTTCACAGTCAGACCTCTTGGATTTCCCTCCCAGCTCCTGCACTTATTCACCAACTATGTGTCTCTGGAGAAGTTACTCACCATCTCTGAGCCCTAGAATCCTCACCAGTAAAATAGGCATAAAGATAGTACCTAACTCATGGGCCTGCTTCGCAATAAAAGAAGATAATTCACATTAACAGCTTAGCACCGTGTCTGTCTGGTATTTAACAAGTACTCAATAAATGTGACCCATTAGTTATTAGCCATTATTAATTAGGCCAGTGGTTTGGTGGCCAAGTCGGGAAGGAGCTGATATTCATGAGGTTTTGACTAAAGGAATGAGAAGGGAAGCAGGGTCCTTGGGCCCTTGGCACACCTGGTGTCTAAGACCCGCTGAGGAGTGGGCGGGCAGCAGAGGGAATGAAGGGGAAGGAGCCGTTTTCGGGTACCCAGGTTACCGGGGTGACACAGGCTAGTGCCGTGGCATCTCCCGTGAATCTAAGGTATGTCTTTACTGAGCAGCTCCTACATCCCCAGGCCTGCGCTTGGAGCTGAGGATTAAGTGGTGAACAGGAGACACAGTCCTGCCCTCCTGGAGTGCATGGTCCCGTGAGCTTTTGCACCTGCTCACTCGGAGCCCCTTCCCTGGGAGTGAAACTTGGAGGCCTTGGGGTGGCCTGGCAGCAGGGGCAGGGGGACACATCCCCTAGACGAGCTGCAGACATTCATGGAGGAGTGTGGGGGGGTGCAGAACATCAGAGAAGAGTCACTGAGCTCACACAAGACACCCCAGGAAGCTTCCAAAAATCACGGGGTGAGGCTGTGAATGGGCAGATGTTCTGCAGGAGGGAGCACGAGTGAATTCAGGGCTGTGATGGTTGAGGGGCCACATTATCACCTAGTGGCCCCTGGAACTTGGGGAAATGGAGGGGTGGAATGGGCCTACACCCTCAATAAGGGATGGTGAGTGCCCCCGGCATGGCCTTCCCACAGACACGGACTCACTCGAATACAACCCCTGCCCCTCCCCACCATTCCTGCCGCACACCTGTTGCAAACACAGAGCCAGCACGCTGAGCTCCCCACAGGGGTACCCAGCTCGGGGTACTCAGCAGGCCTGCCCCCTACACGCCCCTCCCACGCCGAGAGTCCTCTCCACCCACATCCCACCCCTGCTGCGCCCTCTTCTCTCTCCAGCACCCTGCAGGCTTTGGGGCTTGAGCCACAGGCCCAGGCCCCGGGCCCAGCTCTGCGCTTAACTAACCATGTGACCTGAGAAGGTTACTGAAGCTCTTTCAGCCTCAGTTTCCCCCGGAAGGGGGAAAAATGAGAATCGAGAGAGTCCCTACCTCACGAGGTTGCCGTGAGGACGAAATGAGCTCACCCATGTCAAGTCCTTAAAACTGTCCCTGGCACCTATCCAATGTGAGGCTCCGCCTTCCACCCCACCCCCCAGACACGTGCACACCTACACCCCACAAGCGGTGCCACTCTCTGCAGAACCTGTACCTGCTCCGGGCACACACAGCCCTGGGCGCCACAGCAGCCAGCCCGGAAGGCCATCCCACCAGGCGGGGACACGGCCACACGCACAACCACCCCGAAGACCCCGAGCCCGCCTCTCCTTCTCCCGGGGGCCCAGAGGGAGGGCCCTGCAGAGGCAGTCGTGCCAGAAGCGAGCACGAGGGGCAGGTCTGCAGACCCGGCTGGGCCGGGGAGGCCTCCCACCCAGAGGTGCTCCCTCCCCACCGCCTGCCCATCTCAACACGGCCCACTCAGGACTCCAGCCCCGCAGCAGCCTCCGCACCTTCCCCCGCCCTCCGCAGACTTTGTTATCTCAACTACTTTAAGAGAGTTCTCTCTTCTCCCCCTCGACTCCTCTGATGCTAATCTCTCTCCATAAATCATACCCTCTAATCTTTTCATCACCTTTCTCTGATTAAAGCAGCCTGGGGGCTGAGAGCCGCAATCCTCGGGGACTGAAACGCTCTGATGTCCGAACTCAGGCCAGGGGAGGCAGCGAGGGCTGGGGTGAGGCCTCACCCACCCCACCGTCTACACGGACGTGTAGGCACCGTCTACACGGACGCGCTCCTGAGCTGTCCTGGGCTGCCAGCCCGGCCCGGCACCTCGAGGATTTCACAGAGCTCTATCATGAATATTTCTCACTACATACTGGATGTCATTATTCTATTGAGAATCAATTAGCCCAAATGTTGTTATGACAGCTACAGAAAAATGATATTTTTAGCTTTGCTTTATGCTGCTCTGTCTCTTCACAGAATTATTGAAAACCTTAAAACTGATCCAGTGGCGACACGGGCCTCCGTGGCAAGCCGGGGAGCGATTGATCTGGGGACGTGGAATCGCGGGGAGCGCAAGGCTTTTCTCAATGAAGTAGGGGCTCGTCAGAACTAACTCCCAGGATGGAAGGTAGAGCGTGACTGTGGGCAAGGTACGTACCCTGCCCGGACCTTGATTTCTGCATCTGTAAAATGGCAATAACAGTCATCCTTACCTGTGGCACTGGGATGGGGACGCAGTGTGACTGTGCATTAGAAGTATTTAGCCAGTGAGGCAGGTGCTCAACACGGGTCTGCTTCAAGACTGAGCAGGAGGGCTCTGGAGAGACGCTGCCTACCTGGGTTCAAGTCCCGGCTCTGACACTTAGATAGATCACTTAATACTCTCTGTGCCTCGGTTTTATTATCCATAGAATGGGATTCATCATGTTGTGGTGAGGAGCAAATGAACACACACAAGTAGAGCACTAAAACTCCTGCCTGGCTCAAAAAAGCGTCAATTCTTTGTAATGTATGAGGCTGTCACTGTCGTCTGCTCCCCACCTTCACTCACTTGACCCCTTAGCCTCACACCGTCCCCCTCCCATCCTTGCATGTTCACGTCCTCTCAATGTTGAAAACGAGTTCAGCTGTCCCCTTGGTCGCAATGCCTGACAGACGGAGACTAGGTTGCTGGTTCCAATAATCGTTGGGTGACCCTGGACGAGGCCGTAGACTTCTTTGCCTTAGTTTCCCTGTTGGTAGGAAAGGGGTAATGGTTTTCTTACCCCTCGGATGAGGGGCTGGCCCTGTCTGTTTCTGAAGTGGGGTGGGCAAGTCTGCCTTCAAATACCAGTCCTCCTTGGATAGGTTCTAACGGTCACCCTGCATCCTTCTTCCCCCACCAGGAGCAGGTTTTCAGATTTACAGTATAGAAGGAGCTGTTTTATGGTAAAAAGAAAAAAAAAATTCATCTCTGGTCCAGAGGCCCCGGAATCGAGTGGAAAGAAGAAGCAGTTCCAGGATCCTCCCCTGCAGCTGTGTGCTCTGCCAAGATAGGAGCCAGTGTCAGAGAGAAGGCTGAACCCATCCGAACACCTTTGCTTCCGGCCAAGTCCCACCCCGCTCTCCCGTCCAGCGGGTTTTGTCCAGCTGGAATTTAACAGCACCTGATGGCTGACATCCTTTGGCAAGGCAAGGGCCAGAGGAGCAGGCTGGCAGAACCCCCCAGGGATCCCCAGCATGCTCTATATCCTGTGCTTGCCACCCCTGGCTCTCAGCCTGAATAAATCCTTGCTGCGTGGCAAGGCTCAATGAGAATCAACCTTTATTTTCCGCAGCTTCCAAGTCCCTTCATTTGGGATTACCTTCTTCCTCTTCCCCATGTCCCTCCATTGCACTCTCTCTGGCCACAGCTATAGCCCTTGTCATAGGGCCACCTCTGACCCCTGTTCTTTGTGTATAGGGCTGTCTCCCCTGCTGGACTGTGAGCAGAGAACCAAGACTGAGTTCTAATTCACTGAACTATGCTCAGCTCTGTCTTCCTTGTCTCGTCACCACATTGCTTTCGGGGCACAACTGTCCTCCCTGGGAACCGTCCCACCCACCCACTGCCACCGCCTGTCTGGACTCTGGAAGAGCACCCTGCCCAATCCTATGACCAGGTCACCTCATAGAGTTGTGTAGGTTGTGCACTGCACAAGTCCCTGGTGCCATGCTCGTAAACCACGGTGTGAACGATGCCCCTGCTTGGGCACAGGGCCTTTTAAAGACTTTCATCGATTCTGGATCCTCTGATTTTTGAAGGTCCCACCCCACATGAAAACACTCATATTAAAACATACCCGTATACTTCAGTTAGTATAATTTCTTGCTGTAAAAATATTTTGAAAAAATGTTTATCATCTGACTTTTGCAATTATTTGGCTATGAGCAGCTGATTTATGTTTGGCTATGGTTTCTCAGCAGTCATTCTTGAGGATTCTTGAGAAAAGGAAGAATTAAATCTGCAAGCTGCTTTCAAATGTAAAGCAGCTCTTATGAATTTAGGAATGAACAAAGTTGACCTGATATTTCATAGGCATTACACACCTATTCTTTTTTATCTTGAGAAGGGTTTTGTTGGGTTTGTTTTGGTTTGGGCTTGGGGTGGGTCTTTTTCTGCATTTTGGAGGCAATAATAATTTCTTTCAGATTTCAGATATTTTCATGGGCCTCAAGCATGAGCACAGGCCCTTCTCGATTCTCCCCAGATGGCAGAGACCAGTCTATAACTTCTAAAGACACGTTACCGAAGGACTAATGATAATTGGTTACGTGGTCACATGGCTACATGCTGCCATCAGTTCCTGTACAAGCATAATTATTCATGGCTCCCCTTTTCCTCTCTAGGGTGTGCTGCTTTGGACTATCAGTTGTCACCTTGTCACAAGGGAAGAAAGTACCTTACAGAGAAGAACGGCATAGGCCCAGATGGGCCCCTGAGTCCCCTTCCGGTCTTCCTCTTGGTCCGCTCCCATGTGGCCCAGGGAAGTTCACCTTTTGCCCTCTCCCCCACCCCACTAGCTCTAGGGATGTTCTGGGGATTGCCGCACCTCAGAATCCAGAACAAACTGCCCTTCGTACCGCAGACAGAAAGTCTTTCCTCACCCCCACCCAATGTCCGCTTGCCAAAGTCCTCATTTCCTGTTGTACGAATGACATCTTTCTTAGAAGACTGACAATGGACATTTTCATTTCCTTTTGTGGAAACCCCACTCCCATCCATAAGGATATGCTCTGGCCCTACGACCCCAACAATACAATCGCAAGATAGTTCCACATTGATACACGTCCCAGAGTCTTCATCTACATATCTGTAAATCTTAAATCTTTCATGGAACAAGGCAGAATATCAATTAATCAGTCAATCAGTTTCTCTTTAGCACCTATCAGATTGTATTATGATTGCATCCATGGGCCCCCCTCCCTGGACTGTGAGTCCTTGTGGAGAGAGATGTGGGTGCCTCATTCGTCTCTGCATCGCCAATGCCAGTCCCAACCTGGCACACAGAAATGCTTCCTGAAGGATGAGGGAATTAATAAACATGGCAGTAATGTTCTATTAGACTGTGACTGTGCTTGTTCATTTCTGTTTCCATCATAGTATGCGATAGCCTGCAGGAGAGGCTCACTGGAGGGTAGAAGCTATGCAACATTTGATTGGATGGATGCATGGATGCATGGGTGGATGGATGGATGGATCTTGTGATAGACAGTTGGATAAATGGATGGTTGGATGGATGCTGAGGTGGGAGAATCCCTAGCCTGAGAGATTGGTGTCCAGGGAGAAGATGGAGCTGCTTTGACTATAATAGTTTTCTGGTCCCAGCTCCAATCCCCATGAGGCCTGACTGCCTTAGGGTTCCCGTCCTTGGATTCCCAAGAGAATTTTCTGTATCCTTGTAATAAACTCCCCTCTATTTGAGGTAGTTTGGTGGATCTCTGTTTCTTCTAACTGAAAGACCCTGACTCAGATGTGTGGGGGGATGTAGGGAATGAGCAAGAATTAATATTTACCTCTTGATTATACCACCAAGTACAGCTGTTGGCATGTTGCACCTTCTTGTGGTCTTCCCCAGGACAGTGCTAGAAGGCAGTACTAGCTCAGCTCGGTTTAATGAACCTGTCCTGGGAGTTTCCTGTTCAGGTCTGTGCCAAGTGCTACGTGGACTTCTATGAACTACTTGGTCCTTGCCCTTGAAGTGGCCCACCGACTCCTAGCATCACCCCCAACAGTTGCTGTGTCACCTGTCACCCCCGGTTCTGGGCCTCAAGTCTCTATAAAATGTGAAGTAGGGGGGTGCCTGGGTGGCTCAGTCAGTTAAGCGTCCAACTCTTGATTTTGGCTCAGGTCATGATCTCAGGGTTGTGAGATCAAGCCCCTAGTCAGGCTCCACACTCAGTGGGGAGTCTGCTTGAAATTCTCTCTCCCTCTGCCCCTTGTTCATGTATGCAAGCTCTCTTCCTCTCTCTCTCTCAAATCAATAAATCTTTTTTAAAAATGTTAAGTTGGAAGATCATCAAGCCTTTCCTGCTTTAACATTTTGAGGTTATGTGACTTGCTCAAAGTCATAGATATAATCCGACTGTAAATGCTCCCCATCCTTTGGGTGGGATAACAGGTTTTAGCTCGCCAGTCATGATACCAAACCCCACCCCCTTGACCAGCTTCTACAAAAGCACAAAGAGCATGCCGTGATTTTGCTAATTTTCTGAAGATGTGTGGGTTCACACACTTCCTTAATTCACATTTTTCCTGCCATCCAGAATTCCTTCCCCATTTTCACATTTAAATTGAGCCCACTTTTCTATGCCAGACTTCTCCTCCAGGATACCTTCCCTGATCCCTCTTTTGGAAATGTCCCCTCCCTCTGGCACCCCTCCCTCAAGGGCTCAAAACTTCCTGTCTTGTGTTTCAAGTCCGATTGCTCTGAGGCGATCTGATTTCCTCTGCAGGATGGTGAGTTCCCAGAGGGCAGACAGGGACAGCTTTACTCATCTCCTTCTTCCAGCAAGGGGCTTGCTCATAGCTCTGCACACAGTAGGCACCACTGAATGTTTCATGGTATGGACAGATAGGCAGTGATTTTTATGATGTGGTAGAATAGTTTATGACAAACCAAAGTTCACAAATTATTGTTAGAATTTTTAAAAAGAAGGTCACAAAACAGGAAGTATTACACAACATTTTTCTAACATGCATTTGAAGGAGTGTGGGGAGATGTGAATGCACCCAAGCCATTCATTCATGGAGGCAGGATTTGGGGTGACTTTTAGTTTCCTCTTTTATCATATCTGTATTTCTAAATGTTCTAGAATAAGCATTTATTACTTTCAGAATGGGAAAATGGAGAAAAGCTATTTAAAAATAAATAAGTAAATGTTTGTTTAGTGAATGAAAGAACCGGGCTCTAGTGCGTTACCAGACTAATTTGAGCTGGATCTGGAAGCTTAAGTCAGCCCCCGCCAGCCAAGTGCCCCTCATCACCCAGCCTTTGCCACTGGAACGCCAGGGGAGCTTCTAACTGTAGGATTGCCCCTAAGGAGTCTGAAGTGACCATTCGTGGTTCAGTAGGAATCATAGCAGTCCTGCTTTTGCTGACAGCAATCATCACACCCCCTGCATGTATATACAGCACTTTACAGTTTACAAGGCATTCCCTTATTTTCTCCTTACAAACCTGCAAGGCAAGTATGAACGCCTCCTGCTAACAGATGAGCAAAGTGGGGCCTGGAGAGAAAAACTGGGGTGATCAAGGTCAAGGTCACAGAGCTAGCAAGGGGTAGAGCCTTTCTACTCAAGCCAGAGGCTCCTCCCCCAATGCACCAATCTCCGGAGCACGGATCAGACAGGGCATCTGGGTTAACCAGAACCGTGGGTGGGTCCATCCCCAGAAAGGCAGGTTCTGGGGACAGGCGTTTCCTGTTTGGAATCTGCAGTGCTCCGGAGTGCTCCAAGGAACGTCCCCCACGAGCGATCCCTGCCTGAGAGAGTGTGTCTGCCACCGAGGCTGGAAGAAACCACCGCGGCGCGGGCAGCAGCCGGGGAGGGCGCAGCGGCGCGGACGGGAGACAGGGCTCAGTTCCGCCGAGGCGCCGGCAGTTACGGGGACCCAGCCATCCAGCCTCTGGGCGTGGAATCAGGGCGTCTATCCTCCCGCGCTGTGCTCGGGGGGGAGAAGTGCAGCAGGCGGCCCCCAAATCCGGGCTGCTCCTGACCAGGAACAATTGCCCATTCCCAGAAAAAAAAAAAAAAACAACAACCCTCTGACCTGATGCGGAAAGGTCCTCAGTTAGAAATTCCCCTTTTGCGGCCACCACCTCACCAAAGGCCAATTCTTCTGCTCTTCCACAGACCTCATGTAGATCCACTGGGAGGCATCAAAAATTAATTACATATTCTTTATAAAATATAATTATGATTTAAAAAAACCAAAATCCTAGGGAAGATATTAAATATTGAGTTTGTATATAAGTTCCAAATTAAATCCTTTCAACTGTTTTAATGAGAAACTTGAGTTTGCTTCCGGAAACATATTTCTTTTAATATCAGGTTTTACACTGGAAATGAGTACACACAATTTATCAAATGACTCCACACAAATAATCAAAATTTTTAATGAGGATCTTTTCAAATTCTTGACAAGTACCATCAATAAGAAAGTTTGTTCTCATTTGTTAGTGATAAAATATTTAAAAATCATTTTTTAAACAAGTATTCATTCAACACAACAATTGCAACTATATTTACAGACTTGAATAGGTCTTTATTGACAAAAGTAATGTTGGAATTTCTTGTGCTAAAGCAAATGGGTGTAGGATCTAATCAAATTTTTTCACACAAAGTATTGCAAAATGATGCAGCTCTAATCTGCAGACCAGGCATGCCCGTTAGCGCAGTCAGGCTGTGAGAGCCTGGATGCCTCTAAAAGGGCAAAGCAGGTGAGGAAGGACAGAAATATCCAAACACATGAGAAATGGAGATCCAGGGTCACTGCTGGAGCTTCACCACCCCCCTGCCTCCCAGCCTCCTTGACCTCACCCTGGGACATCTCCAGCACCTGCAACACAAATCCCAGACACCCCTGGGGCCCCTTGTTCACCATGGACAGTGGCATACTATGAAATTGATGGAGGTAGCAGATGTCCAGGTCTAGGAAATTCCTTGACCACACCCAGGCCATTTCCACAGAGCAGGGGGTACCAGATGCCACTAACCTTGCCCGGCCACTTGTGGGAACGTCAGGGTGCCCTCCCCCCACCAAACCCCTCCAAGGAACCCTCGGCCAAGGCTGCCCCCTGCCAGACAACCAGCTCATGCGTTTCAGATGGCCCAGGATGATGCGACTACTGGGGGGCGGGGGCGGGGGCGGGGGCGGGGTGGAGAATGGTATTTCCTGCCAGACCAGGTGAGTGGTTCTGGCTTAGAAGTCCCAACTGCAAAGAAAGGCTGGAAAGGTCTGGAATTTCCCAGGAGGAATTTTCAGCCAGCTTTTGGAACAGTCGTGGAGAGGTGAGGCTGGGAGAAAGAAGCCCAGGGGAACAGAGAGAACAGAAAGGCAAACTGGACTAGTGCCCTGAGTTAACGCCCTAGGAAGGTTGAGCCTACACTGGTGGTTCGCCAAGCCAGTGCAAAATTCGGGCTTGGCCGAGGTGGGATCTGACAGTCCTTCCCCTCTACCTTCCTGGGTCTCCAGGGACCCTCTGAAAGGACCCGGTAAGTACCCTGGGGCCAAGGATCAGGCCCACACCACCTTGGAGGCATCCCTGGTGGGAATGTGAGCCAAGACCTGTATCCTTATTGTTGAAAGAAGAGGAAGAGGGAGAGACAAGGGCGGAATATGGAGAATGGGGGGCTAAGAGAGGTCCAAGTGGAGGGGAGAGAGTGGGATGGAGGGAAAGAAACAGGTGAAGTCAGCAATGGGGAGAGACAAGACTGGGCGCTGGACTTGGGAGAGGTGGACGGAGCACAGCAGAAATGGAAAGAGATGGAGGCACGGAAGAGATGGCGGGGATTGGAGGGAAGACAGATGCAGAGAACTGAGAGGGAGCCAGAGGATGGGATGGAGAGAGCCAGAGAGGAGGAGGGAGGCCGCCCGGAGCACGGAGAAAACGGAAGCGGTTGAGACAAAGAGAGTTGGGGTCAGCCTGGGTTCCTCAAACACGGGATGCGAGGGCCCGATGGCGAAATCGCGCTCGGCAGAAACGCTAATTCCCCCGGCAAGTGCAAATGTAAAGAGGCCCTGAGAGCACTTTGTGCAAATATCAGGCCGGGAAGTGCTGCGCCCGCGGAGCTGCCGGGCACCTGGGCGCCCCCCGCGCCCCGGCCCGCGCGCTAATTCACTTTGCCCTCACCTCCCGGGCAGGCGGGTCGGGCAGGCTCGGGCAGGGAGCGCGCACCGGGCGCAGGAGGCCACGGGGCCCGGAGGTCGCGGCCCTGCCTAATGGAGCAAAAGACAGATCAGCAGAAGTGAGGCAGGTGGGGCTGGAGGGGGAGCGCGGGCACCGGGGATGAAGTCAGAGGAGGAGGGGCGGACACGGAGGAAAGTGCTGGGCCAGGCCCGGGCCTTCCCCCTGCCGCTGGGAGACTTTGAGCAAGACCTCCTGAGCCTCAGTTTCCTCCACTATAAAAATAGGAAAATAAAGCCTTCCCTATTTACCTCAAAGGGTCTTCTGTGAGCCTGGAATGTGAAGGGGTTTGGAAAGCCATAAAGTTCACATATGCTAATTAAAAATGATGAGGATGATGATGATGAGATAGTTAATCCTTCTGCAACTATGTGTCTAGCCCTGTTCTGAAGGCTTCACACACATTTGCTCATATAATCCTCTCACCAACTTCACTTATGCCCATTTTAGAGATTACAAAATTGAGAGACAGAGATTAAGTCCCTCATCCAAGGTCACACAGATTGTAGCTGGCTGGTGAACCCTGACAATATGGCTTCAGAGTCCATGCTACATTATAGTATAAGGGCATGTTTTATTATTGCCCACATTTTACAGATGAGAGAAAGAAGGTTCAAAGAGTTGGGGCTTTGTCCTATGTCCCATAGGCAGTAGCAAAACCAATACTTGGGCTTTCAGGCCCAGAGGAGACAGTGGAAAGAACGTGGACTCTGGAGCGGGTAGATTCAGGTTCACTGGCTTGTTCTGCTGCTGTGTGATGTGGTGAGAGTGACCTAGTTCTCTGCGATAGGGCGCACCGACCAACTCCACGAGGGTAGTGTAGAGATTAAATGAGAAAAAGTATATGAGGAATCAGACACATAGTTGGTGCTCGATAAATTCACTTGGTCAATATTTATTGAGCCCTGTGCTGGGTCCTGAGGACACAGTGATGACCAAGAGAAGATGCCTGCCCTAGGGGGGGCTCACAGATCACAAGTACACAACTCATTACAGATTATGACTAGAAAGGCTAGGAAGAAAATGAAGAGAGTTATACAAGGAAACTGGCTCAGAGAAAAGGTCTGGGAAGACCTCTCTGAGGAAGTGATATTGAAAATGACAGGTGAGATGGAGCTAACCAGGGGAGGAGCTGGAAATCATGTCCCAAGAGGGAGGAGAGCCAGTGCAAAGGCACTGAGGCAGAAAAGAGTTGGGCTCCTTCTAGGATTCGGTAGAAGAAGCACAGTGCATGGGGAGGACAAGGGCAAAAGAGGGGTTCAGACAGGCAGGCAGGGGCCTGGCCCCACAGGGCCATGTAAGCCATGGATTTTATCTTAAGCTCAATGGGACATCATGGAAAGCTCTTAAGTAGGAGTGACATGCTCTAATTTACACTCTCAAAAATCACCGTGGCTGCCAGGTAGAGACAGGAGAGAAGAGCGAGTGACAGCAGGAAGTTGTCAGGAGGTGAATGTCTTCCCAGGCTTGAACCAAGAGGTATCAGAGGAGGTGGAAAGACAGGAATGGATGCCAAACTATTTTATCATAACATAAATACTAACTGCAGCTCACCTTGCCATCGCTCATCAGTGCTATCTGGTCTTGGACTCAGTTTCCAGGTCTAGTAGAATGGGCTTTACCAGTTCTCTTAGGAACATGGGGCAGTGGTCCCCTGCGGATCTTTAGCTAACCTCCCTGCCCAGTTGCTTCCTAAGCTGAGTCGGGGGTCAGGCTGGCCCACTGCCCTGTCAAAGGCCATAGATCAACGGTCAGATCTTGGGACTGTGGGCACTGACCCCAGGACTGAAGACCAGTTAGCTCTCATTCCTCCTCCTCCTCCTGTCTGCTGTGTTGGGTCCATGAGGGTAGAAGAAATGATCGGTGAGGTCCCTGCTTTCAGGGTGGAGTTTTCTGGGAAGCAGGTCATTCTGGACAAGATCTCAAGAGAACAAACTGGGGATTATCTTATTGTGTTTCTTTAAGCATTTGTTGTTGAAATGGAAGTTACAATCTAAGCTAATTTGAATAACAGAATCATAGGAAAAACACCCTCTAACCACAAAAATGAATATTCAACATTCCCACCTTATCTTCTTTGCTTTGTAGGGCTGTTTCTCAGCTGCATATTAAGCGGCCCCTTCATGTGAAGCTGGCAGAATGGTAGTTTTGCAAGACAGAACGCTGCTGGGCTAAGGTGCTACATTCAGAACAGAAGTCATTCTTAACCCCCAGAATTTCAAAGATTTTACAGGGACAGGCCTGGGGGGAATGGGGAGGACTGGGGAAAGTTTGGATTGAGACCACGGAAGGTGTGGAGTGGGAACTGAGTGCTCCTGCCCAGCTCCGTATATTTCAAACCGGTAGCCTCAGAACAGGAACGGGGGAGAGGAGACGGAGGGAGACAGTCGCTCCTTCCATAAAGGAAAAGCCTGGTGTGAAGGGCACTGACAGGCATGACAGGCTGCCATAAAAGCTAAAATCATCATAGGCAGAATTAATAGAGGTATTGTGCCTAGAACAAGAGGGGAAATATCCTGATGAATTCCATAGAGACTCCAACTGATATCTGAGGAGGAACATCTCAAGGGAGTGAGATTAAGACCTGAAGAGGAACTGGCTTCAGATCTCCAAGGGGTTGGTCAAGAGAGGCAAGGGCACATGGGTTCTGTGGGGTTTCAAGAGCCAAAATGGGGCCGATGGTTAGAAATTCATAGTAAGGAAGAAATACTGAAAGTCAAGCGTGTCTTAATATGGGCAATATCACCTCAGGTGGAAGTAAGCTCCCCACCCTTGGAGGCATGCAAGCAAGCAGAGGCAGGACTGACCACTGGGCAGGGATGCTGTAGAGCCTTGCTACCTCTCCAGCCGCCTTTCCTATCATTTTCCTCCCTATTCATGGTGCTCCAGCCACACTGGCCTCCTTGCTGTTTCCCAGCCACATCAAGCACATCCCAACCTCAGGGCCTTTGCACTTGCTTCCCTTCCCTTCCCCAGATACTGGCATCTCTCTCCCCCTCACTTCATTTTTTTAAAAGATTTTATTTATTTATCTGAGAGAGAGAGAAAGCACAAGTATGAGCAGGGGGAGGGACAGAGGGAGAGGGAGAAGCAGGTTCCTCAATGAGCAGGAAACCTGATGTGGGGCTTGATCCCAAGACCCTGGGATCTTGACTTGAGCAGAAAGCAGATGCTTAACCCACTGAGCCACCCAGGCACCCCTCTCTCTCCCTCACTTTTTTCTTAAAGATTTTATTTATTTGTTTGACAGAGAGAAAGAGAGCACAAGTAGGCAGAGAGGCAGGCAGAGGGAGAAGGAGAAGCAGGCTCCCTGCTGAGCAGGGAGCCCAATGCGGGGCTCCATCCCAGGACCCTGGGATAATGACCTGAGCCAAAGGCAGCCACTTAACTGACTGAGGCACCCAGGCGCCCCTCTCCCTCACTTTATTTTATTTATTTATTTATTTATTTATTTATTTATTTATTTATTTATTTAAAGTGTTTTTTTTTTTTTATTTTATTCATGAGAGACAGAGCGAGAGAGAAAGGCAGAGGGAGAAACAGGCTCCCAAGGAGCAGGGAGCCCGATGCGGGACTCGATCCCAGGACCCTGAGATCATGACCTGAGCCGAAGGCAGACGCTTAACCATCTGAGCCACCCAGGCGCTCTCCCTCACTTTAATCAGACGTCTTTCTGTCATCTCCAGAGAGGCACATTCTCTGACCACCCCCATTTAAAGTTATATCTATTTATTGTCTGTATCTCCCACATAATGTAAACTCCTTGTGAGCAGGATCTTGGTCTTATTCACTGCTGCATCTCTAATGCCTAGAAGGGCCTGGCACATAGTAGGTGTTCATTAAATATTTTCCAAATAAAGAAATGAATTATCTCATTTTTTCTCCACAATCACCCTTGCTCAATTTAATTCCTACAAAAGCTTCTCGTGGAAGGATATAGAGGAGAAAGTTCCATCACCAATGGCATGTTCAATGGACAAGACACGGCAT
Source organism: Mirounga leonina (assembly GCF_011800145.1). NCBI lineage: Eukaryota > Metazoa > Chordata > Mammalia > Carnivora > Phocidae > Mirounga > Mirounga leonina. The sequence goes on along the minus strand of NW_023270447.1, from coordinate 64,704,596 downwards.
AGACATGGGAGGGGAAGGACCTCCCCCTTGAGTGGGTACCTGCCCTGCTGGGCACTGAGCCTGGGGCTTCAGATACGTTGTTTCATTTAACAATGCTGTGAGGTGGGATTATTTCCCCCAAACTTCAAAGCTCAAAGGACCATGTAACACAAGTATTCATTGATTGCAAAGAACAGAAACATTCTTGCTAATGGAGGCAACAAAGGAATTCCATGGAAGGAAAGAATAGCGTGAGGGATTGAGGGAAACTATGAAGAACCAAGCTTCAGAGAAGGGGGCAGCAGACGTGACTCCCCTCGGTCAGGGGAGGTGAGGAGGACTTGGCTGACAAGCTCACAAACAGCGCTCATGATGGGAGATGGGCCTGCCCGAGGGAAGTGGCCACGCTGTTACCCAACAAGAATGGGTGCTGGCCAGGTGAAAACAAGATCAGACCCTCACAGATCATGGGTCCAATCCCCTGGTTTTGCAGAAGCTCGGAAGGGCAGGTGTATTCACCTAGGAACAGACACAGGCCACCTGGCTCCAGATGTGGTGTGAACGTGAAGTCTCATCAGAGTTTGGTATCCAGATCCTTCTTCAAACAAACCCTCCAGGTCCAACTCTTGTTCTCATCATGCTTGGAAGACTTAGCATCACGGTAGGCTTTCTGAACAGTCTAGGATTCCAGGCCCTAAAAAACCCCCACATAAAGGCTTTCCTAAACTTCTTTCACTGCAACTCTGATGACCACTGGACCTCAAGTGAGCGCTAGCATCGCCAACTCCAGGAAATGACTGTCATAACTAATTTATTTTCACGTCTATTAGGAAGCGCTCCCGGGGTGGCATAATCCACAGATACAAGCCCGCTTCACCTCTACTAGAAGGGTTTAAAAAATGAAATTAGACATGTTTTTGAGGCAAAATCTCTCACAGTTAACTCCCTGGTTCGGCACAAATTCTCTTAGCATTCGTGACCAAAGGAGACTCCTCCAAACCATTTCCTGTCATCCCCTCTGAGCTGTCAACTTTGATTACTCCTTGACTGGTACTGGGCCTTGTCTTATACTAAAGGAATAATAAGTACCTCCTTCCCCCTTTCTGAATCTAGGACTCCAGCACTTTTTATTTCCTGCTTTATGGAAAACTTTTCAGAAAAAGCACAAAGGCTGTAACAGCAACTTCAAAAAATCACCTGGGAAGGAGATGGAGACTATTTCTAGGCAGTGACCCAGAAACGGGCTCGTTTGTCCAACATTTGGTGAGGCCTACTATGTGCCAGGCCTCCCCCGTGCCTGCCCCGGGCCCTGCACTGGGCCATCTGCACTCAGGGCTGGTACCCATCGGTCCTCCAGAACTGGGTGGGATTTCATTCTCTCCCCCTCCCTTTTGCCCCTCATTAAATGTTTGCATTCCTTGGGGGTTCTGTCCTTCTTCCTCTGCTCTTCCCACTCTGCAGAGAAAATGCTCTGTGAGTGATCTCATCCACTCCCACACTTAAAACTTCCATCCATCCCCACACTGATGCATGAAGCCGAAAGTGAAAAAAAGGGTGGGGGGAAAGTAAAATTGTCGAGCTGGAAGTCCTTAGACACCTCAAAGCTTGGCAGGTTGAGGGTGTGGCAGAATAATGGATTTAAAATTTAATTTACATTTTGTTTTCTCCGATGTAGGAGAATCAGAGAACGATGTGTATTTTTGTCTCTGTAATTTTTTCCTCACCAATTTGAAGAAAATACCCAGGACTTCTTGCCTCAGGGACGTTGGCGGAAGCTAGGCTGAAAGCGAAAGTAGCCTGAAGCTTGGCACTTGCCTTTGAAAACAGAAACTCAGGGAGATTAGTCTGGATCAGGGTTTTCACTCTCAGCCCCGTGGACACTTTGGGATGGAATTCTTTGCTGTCAGGCTCTCCTGTGCATTGTAGGATCTTTAGCAACATCCCTGCCCGTAGACACCAGGTAGGAGCACTACCCACCCCTCACCCCTGCAACTGGTGACAACCAAATGTTCTAGACATCGTCCCTGGGGGGCAAAATCACCCCTGGTTGAGGATCACTGTTCTAGATTACCCACTCCCCCCCCCCAAAAAAAAAGATAGAGGAGGGGGCCTATGGAAATTGCCGAACTTGGGGACTGGACAGCTTTTCCTAGACCGGGAAGGGGGACGTTTCAAGGTTCCAGGAGCCACAGGGACCCCTTGTGTCCTTCCTGTTGCAGGACAGGTCACAACCAGTAAAAACCACAGGTCTCTTTTCCCAGCATCCCATAGGGAGCATGGCCCCCAGGCCTTCCAAGGTGGCATCAGTGTGTAGAAGGAAGGGAGTCTTGTTGTCCCCAAAGACACTGGGTGTGTGGCCTCCTCAGTCCCACCCCACTCTGCCCAGAATGACTGTTTCCCTGCTTCCCCACGGTTCCCTGCCTGGGTTCACAGGCGAGTGACCTCGTCCTCCTTCCGTGCCCCCGAGCTGCTCTTGGCTGCCCCCTTGTTGTCAGGAGGCCCCACTGCAGCCAGACACCCTCAGATCTTGTCTGTGGGAAGTTTGGTAATTTGCATTTGGGCAGTTTTTGACGAGCTGTCTAAAGCATCCCCCGAATCCTCTAAATGTCGTTAGTCCTTCAAGACTGAATCTTCTGGAAAAGATGGACATCTTTGCTGGATCTCTGCTCCCTCCCCGTCAGAAAGTAGTCCTCTACTGAGTATAAGAGAATGATCGCTATTCAGTGAGTGATATTTCAACCCCACCTTCTCGAGATGATCCAGCCCTTTTTGAAATCTCCTGCTCCACTGAGGTCCTTGTAAATGAGTGACATTATTCAAGTACATCAGCACTTTCTGACAGCCACTAACAGGTGGCTATGCCCCAGAGATTCCAGAGGCGGCCTTTACCTGGTAAATCTTACTGGACTTTATCCTTTTCTACCAGGAGTGTCTAGTAATTCCGGTCCTTAAAAACAAAAAACAAACAAACAAACAAACAAACAAAAAACCCTGAACACCCCTGGATTCCTGCCAGTCTACCTAAGGCATTCCAAACTCAGGGCATGCTGTTTCCATCACTCTTGGTTTGTTCAGTGTCCTGTAATGCACACCCATACTTTTCTCTCCCCACATTTCTATGTGCCTGGAAATAATGCTCTGAACTAACAGTTTCCTTAATCTGCTTCCTTAAACCACTTTCTGTTTGTGGGGGGATCCTTCTAGAACGCTTTCTCAGAGGCTCCTGTAACTCTCTTCCAAGGGTTCCTTCTTTTATAGCCTATAGCCCACTCAGGAAGAAGAAATGCCTTCCTCCTGGTTTGAGGTGTCCCCATCAGCTTCTCTGATCATTCTTCAAGTACTGAGATCACCAAAGTCAAAATGGGTTCAACCCCTAGGACACTGTTGGCTAAAGCATGTCCCAGCCTCTCCCTAATGGTAAATATCAGCAAAAAGGTCACATTTTCCACTGAGTGATGACCTACCCCTCATCTGCCCATTGTTAAATATGGTGCACAGGGGATGTGTGGGGAGGCTATGTTACCAGCAAAGGCAGGCTAACACCAGAACAAGGGGAGACCTGGTCCCACTGGGGTGCTCCACTCTGTCCAGAGGTGCTGGGACATGCTTCATCACAGCTGTGTCACAGCATCTCAACACCTCCCACCTCCATGGGAAATCCCAGCCTCCCACAGACACCCTCTGCTCATGGGCCTCCGAGATCACATCCCAACCAAATGTATTAAAGAATATGGCCAAGTAATGGCCACAGAATGACTGAAAATAACAGTGATCTCTATGTTTGACATACCTCTTTCTCCATTTGCCTGGACACCTTGGCCTGAGGTCCCACTGGCCTGGATGGAAAGGTCTGGAATTGCAGAATGGTAGTTTCCATGAGAAAACCTGGGTCATAGGCAAGTTCGAACCTATGATTTCTTGGGCCTGAAGTGCTCTGGCTTCCATCACACAATTTGCCCTGATCCTGCCCATTGGTAGGCCCTGGGGAGCTGCCTGGCTGGGGACCAGGGGTTCCACCCACCCCTCCTGCCAGTGAACAGAAGATGCAAGTAGTTGTGCCACTCTGAGTGTGGCAGATACCAGGTGCCCGGGGTCCACTGAGCTGCACTGTCCACCCAGGTCACTGGGAGTGGGGGCCCCATCTTGAGTCTCTGCCTAGTAGACAGGTTCACCTCCATGGGTTCTTCTTTACTTACATAGATTCCCCCTGAACCTGGTTCTGTAAAATCTGTTATGATAGGAGGGACCCTGGCCCGGGGACCTTGCTGGCCAGGGGCCACACCTCAAATCAGAGCCCTTAGAAGTCTCTGGTGGGCACATCCAACCTGTTTTTCCTCTGGCTTGTGGGTTATGACTCGTGCAGGGCAAACCCACAGGGGACTTAATTTCCTTAGCCTCGAAGGAGGCTTTTCTCCCCTGTTCCTACACCCTCCAACCTCCCCAGCCCCCCACACAGAAGTTCTGGATGCCCAGGGCAGACACAATTCAAATGAGCTGGTTGATCATATAGTCCTGTGGGTTTGGAAACAGTCAACTATTTATACTGATTAATTGGTGTCAACCTGGAGAACAGTTTAAAGGCTTCTCTTAATGTCTGTTTTTAATGTCCTAAATCAGGACACACTTTTTTGGAGGCAGTCTTAGTGTTGGATGCTGCGCACAGCACTTTCACCCAGACTCCATCCCTTGATGACCCGGATAAAGGCATCCGGGGCTGACAGAGTAGGAGGCCAGGTAGCCAGAGTCGCAACAAGAACAGAACTCACTGGCTGGACAGACCAGACAGGATGGAATGTACTGGGCACCCATTGCGGGTCCCGGACTTCCAGCAATGCAGTGAACAGAGCTGACACTAAAGGGCTTCCCACCGCCCATCATAGCTATGTGGAAATGCTAAGTAACATACAACATAGAGATGACAAGGGCATAGTCAAGCTCAAAAGAGAGAACTGAAAGTCCCAGGAGTCAGATAAAAGGGACCTCAAAGCCAAAGCAGTAAGCAGAAATAGATACTATGGTGGCCCACCAGGGGGCCTGGACCCAGTGACCCGGGGGCTGGGATTTTAATACTCGCAGGGCAGCACTGTGGCCTCCAGCCTGTGCAGGGTGAAAGCACAAAGCTCTCATAAAGAGCCAAGAGGACCCTTTTCCATCAACCCCAGGAAGCATCAAGCAAATTGCTAGGGCCATGGATAGAAAAAATTTTAAGTCGTCTGCGAGAATTCAAAACTCCAAGTGGCCGTCGTGTGTAGGTCTGAATTTATATTCCCTAGATGGTGCAGGATCCCCAAGCTACCTGTGAGTCTCTCTCTCTCTCTTTCTCTGTCTGTCTTTCTCTCTCTCTCTCTCTCTCTCTCTCTCTCTCACACACACACACACACACACACACACACTGATCTAAAGGAGATTCCTCAACCACAACCCAGGAAACATCTGAATATCCATCAACAGGCGAACTTATATATTACAGTGTCTTCACACAATGGGGAAGTATTATGCAGCATGTAGAACAATATAACTATATCATCAGGGATACTTTTTTAAACATAATTTGAGCAAAAAGGAACAAATTGCAGGATTATGCTTGTTTATTTTTCCACATGAATTTTATAATCACCTTGTCTAGTTCCCCATTCCTCCTGTCTCCCCCAAAAAGAGCTATTGGAACTCTCATTAGGATCCTGTGAAGCTTAAATATTGGCTTAGAAAAAAATGAACTTAGGAGAAATGAAAAAGTTATGAGATCAAATTTTCCCATCCAAGCATGTATATACAGACTTCAAATTTGTCCAAGATTCTTTCTGTAACCTTCAGAGGTGGATTTTTCCAGGGTTTTTGTTTGTTTTTTCATATATGCCTTGGACATTTTTTAAATGTATTACTAGGTATTTTATCTTTTTGTTGATATTGTAAATAAGCTCATTTCTTCTGTTATATCCTCTAACTGGTTATTTAGATAGATAGATAGATAGATGATAGATAGATAGATAGATAGATAGATAGATAGATAATGTTAATGATTTATATATAGTTATGTTATACACCACTACTTTATTAAATTTTCTTATTGTTGACAATAGTTCCAAAATATGTATTTCTAGGTTTTCCAGATATACAATATCATCTGAGAATTGTAATTTTATTTCCCCTTTTACAGTTTTCATACTTCTAATTTCTTCCTCTTACCTAATTTCATTGACTGCTGCCTCCAGTATAATATTAAATAAGAGTGCTGACCCTAGAAGTTCTTCTCTTGTTCCTGACTTTAATTTTTAAAAATTTTGTATTGAAAAAAATTTTTATTGAAGTGTAATTAACATACAATGTTATACTAGTTTCAGGAATACAACATAGTGATTCTATACATTCCTCAACAATTCTAGACATTACCCAATGCTTACCGTAAGTGCAGTCACCATCTGTCACCATACACTGTCATTACAATAGTTTTGACTATATTCCTTATGCTGTGCTTTTCATTTCTGTGACTTATTATTTTATAACTGAAACTTTGGACCTCTTAATCCCCTTCATCTATTTTCGCCCATCCCCTCGCTCTTGTTCCTGACTTTAGTATGAAATCTTCCAACATTTTCCCATTACGAATGATGCTGGGTTTTGAGCTGATATATATATTTTTCCATCCTAAGGAAATATCCATCTATTCTTAGTTTATTGAGTACTTTTTTAAAAATCAAGAACTGATCATTCCTTTTCATCAGTTCGATATGATGAAGCATTTTGATTGGTTTCTTTTTTTTTTTAAGATTTTATTTATTTATTTGACAGAGAGAAACACAGCGAGAGAGGACACACAAGCCGGGGGAGTGGGAGAGGGAGAAGCAGACTTCCAGCTGAGCAGGGAGCCCGATGCGGGGCTTGATCCCAGGACCCTGGGATCATGACCTGAGCCGGAGACAGATGCTTAACGACTGAGCCACCCAGGTGCCCCTTTGATTGGTTTCTTAATGTTAAACCATCCTTGCATTCCTAGAGTCAATGCCACTTGGATATAACATACTTTTAAGTGCTAATTCTGCTTGCTAACATTTTATTTAGGATTTGAAAATTGTCGTAAGTGAAATTAGCCTGGCATTTCCTTTGTGTTCAGTCTTCACTGGGATTTGGTACCATTGTATTGCTTAATTAATTTAAACAATTTGGCTTTTTCCTTTCTTTTAAATTTCTAGAACAGAATAGTTAATATTGGAATATGGGGATTATTTGTTTTTAAAGCAGATAAAATTCTTCTGTGAAACCATTTGACCCAATGCCTTTGGGGATATAGCTCTCTGACAACTTTCACCATATTTCCATGGATATTAATACATTTAGAATGTTTTATGTCTCTGGAATCACTTTGATAAATTATATTTTCTTAGAAAATTCCATAGCCATTCTGGTCTTCAAATTTGTTTTCATAGAGCTGAGCAAAATGGTCTTTATGATTAATTCTGTCTCTGTGTTAATTCCTCCTTGTTTCCTATTTTGTGTATATTTGCCTTCTAAATTTTTTTCTTTATTAGAGCTATATATTCATCTATCTTTCTGTTGGCTTTTAAACCTTTGTTTGGATTTTACTTATTCTACTGTTATTCTAACTAATTAAATTATTCTTTAAAGTTACTGTATTAACTATTCCCTCTGCTTTCCTTAGGTCTATTATTCTTTTTCTAACTTCCTGGTTTGGATGCTTTGTTCTCATTCCTGTTTATGGAATTTAAAGGTGGCGCATTTAAGGTATGCATTCTCCCTCTGGCACTGCTATCCTGTTCCCACTGCTCCCCCAACCCTATAAAACAGGGGCTTTTTGTTTTCTGATTTTGTTATTTTCCACCTTATTGGATTATGATCTGGAAATGATGTCTGTACTACTTTTATGTGAGGAAGAGCTCTATTGAGGTTTAATGTGTAGCTTTATATATGGTCAATTTTTGCAAAGATCCCATGGGCACTTAAAGGAAAACTATAGCAGAGGAACTCTGTCTCTTGCTGTCGTGTACATGTCATACTTTGTTAAGTATATTATTTAGGTCTTATTTATTTATATATTTTTGCCCACTTAATCTGTCAAACAAAAAAGTACTCTTCTATTAGTGGGCTTCTCCTTATGTTTCTCGTAAGTTTTGTGGCTTTCCATGGCTGCGACTTTATGTGGCCCATAGAGAGTTCATAACCATTACTTTTTCACTGCAATTAAGTATATAATATTGTATTGTTAGTATATGTAGAAACAGGATTATGTTATTAGAACTGGAAAATTCTCTTCTTTGTCTCACTTAATGACTTCACCCTGAATTCCACTTTATCTGATTTTAAGACAGCAATCCCATCACCTGCGCCTTCCCACCTGTGTTAGTTTTCTAGGGCTGCAATCACAAAGTACCCTACACTGGGGGGCTTACAACAACAGAGATGTATAGTCTCGCCGGTCTGGGGGACAGACATCTGAAGTGGAGGTGTGGGCAGGGCCACACTCCCTCTTCTAGCTTCTGCCGTTTCTTTCCATTCTTGGTGTTCCTTGGCTTATAGATCTAGGCACCGTTCCAATCACATGGCCACCCTCTCCCGCGTGTCTTCACACCACCTCCCTGTGTATGTGTCTGTCTATGTATCCAAATTTCCCCTTTTTAGGACACCAGACATACTGGGTTGCACCCACTTGAATAACCTTGTCTCAGAAGACGTTTTGAGATCTCCAAGCGATGAGCTCTCTCATTGCTAAGATTTCTCTGTTCAGTTTTTGTGTCCTTTTCCTTCATTGATATCCTGCTTGGTCTCAGCTGGCTTTGGCAGCCCTAATTTCACGTAAATTAGAGTCTGGAGATTAGGCCTGCCTTCTAGTTTCACTAAAAATGAAGTTTACAGACTTTTTTCGTCTTGTTGCTTTACAGTGCTTTCCAGGAGGAGAGGAGGAAAGTGCTGTTTTATACAGACACATATCAGAAGTCTTTACCAATTTCTAAATAATAATAATCAATTCAAATTCCTCTTAAAAGATTCTTAGATCAGGGGTGGCTGGGTGGCTCAGTGGGTTAAGAGTCTCTTGATTTCGACTCAGGTCATGATCTCAGGGTCGTGAGATTGAGCCCCGCATTGGGCTCTGCACTCAGTGTGGAGTCTGCTTGAGATTCTCTCTCTCCCCCTGTCGCTTCCCTGCTCATGTGTACAATAAATAAATAAATAAATTTAAAAATCTTTAAAAAAAGATTCTTAGATCAAATCAATCTGTGGGGTCACATTTAGCTCATGGTATGGGCTTTCTTCATTAGGGTTTCTTCACTAGGGTGTAGTAGTCAAGCACAAAGCTTTGGAAAGAGCCCAGTTCAATGCCATGGGTTGAATGATGCCCCCTATCAAAAAAATAAAAGTAAATAAATAAAAAAGATATGTCTACCAGGAACCTGTGAATGTGATGTAAGTTGGATAAAGGGTCACCACCAACATAACTAAGTTAAGGATCTAGAAATTAGATCATCCTGGATTATATGGATGGGCCTAAACTCCATGACAGGTATCCTTAAAGGAAGAGAAGACACACAGAGGAGAAGAGCCATGTGAAGGCAGAGGCGGAGTTTAGAGTGACGTGTCTCTAAGCCAAGGAACATCGTTAGTCACCAGAAGCTGGAAGAGGCAAGGAACAGTCTCTCCTAGAAGGAACCAAAACCCTGCCAATGCCCTAACCTCAGAGTTCTAGTTTCCAGAACCATGAAAGAATATATTTCTGTGGTTTTAAGCCACCCAATTTATGGTCATTTGTTACACCAGCCACAGGAGACTAATATATACAGTTTGAATCCTGCCTCCACCAGTTCCAAGGTGTGTGACCTTGAGCAAGTCTCTGGGACACAATGGAAGGAAATGAGCTGGAAGAAAAGTGTGGCAGAATTCAAATCTTTGCAGAGTTGTTGAAGGGCATTGGTAGGACCTACATGCTGTGTAGCCACAGAAGACAGGTCTAAGGTTGGGAAGTAAGCTGGGGCCTCAGGGAAGAGAAAGACTTTCTAAGAGCGGAAATCCAGACATGGAAAGCACCCAGCTTGAGTGATTGCAAGGGTACTGTCACTGCAAGGAGAAAACAGGACCCCCCATGACATGAATATTAGGAGCACAAGGCCAGAGTCAAAAAGACTTTATTCCTGGGCGCCTGGGTGGCTCAGTTGGTTAAGCGACTGCCTTCGGCTCAGGTCATGATCCTGGAGTCCCGGGATCGAGTCCCACATCGGGCTCCCTGCTCAGTGGGGGGTCTGCTTCTCCCTCTGACCCTCTTCCCTCTTGTGCTGTCTCTCGTTCTCTCTCTCAAATAAATAAATAAAATCTTAAAAAAAAAAAAAAAGACTTTATTCCTGCTGCTTGCTGCTGGTGACATTTGGCAAATCACTTCGCTTCTGAGCCTCAGGAATCTCATCTATAATATAGGGATAACAACAGCAACAAGGGCTGTTTGTGAGGAGAGCGTGAGAATTGCAATTGTGAGAGCACCTACTGTGGGCCAGGCACCATGCTAAGCACCTCTACTCGTGTTCACGCCTTTACAAGATGCTTAGTGTAGTGACTGGCACCTAAGTGCTCAATAAATGGTCATGAGGGGCACCTGGGTGGCTCAGGCGTTAAGCGTCTGCCTTCGGCTCAGGTCATGATCCCAGGGTCCTGGGATCGAGCCCCGCATCTGGCTCCCTGCTCCGCAGGAAGCCTGCTTCTCCCTCTCTCACTCCCCCTGCTTGTGTTCCCTCTCTCGCTGTGTCTCCCTCTGTCAAATAAATAAATGAAATCTTAAAAAAAAATTTAAAAATTAAAAAAAAAATGGTCATGATTTTGTTGTGGCGTTTTTAACGTCACGACAGTATGTTCTTTACCCCAGATTAAGTTTGGGGAATCCACAACTCCCCCCTCAAGGTGAGCGCACAAGTTGGTGTGTGTGTGTGCTTTTCTGGAGCGTGGATCCACAGCTGTCTTCTGAGTCTCAACGGAAGAATGACCCAGAAAAGCACAGATATCTGCTCGGAGGGAATTGGCATCTGTGGCATCCTTCCCATCCTGGAACGGAATGAGATAGAGTAAAGGCTAGCTGCTTGCAAATGTGTGTCCAGGACAAACAGCCTGGGTGTTCTATCTGACACAGGGACCCTGCTGCCTCCCGCCAGATTCTCCCCTCCGCTTGCTCCTGCCTGTCAGCTTCTGGCAAATTTGGGTGCGGGGAGCAGCAAGAGAAGAAAAAGGAAATTTACAATTTTGACGCGCGCGGGGCAATTTCTACAGACAATTCCCAGTGTCCGGAAACGCCCACCACCTCCGGCGCATCCACCTGAAGCCTGAGGAGCATCATTTTCCATTCTCGTCTCTGAGATAATAAGTTGGAGAGAAGCTTCATATTTCAAATCAAAACTATTTTCCAACTAGAGGAAAGTGGAAACTTTTCAGGCAAATTTCATATGCAGTAACACAATTTCCTCCTGTTCCACTTCTTTTTTCACCTAATACATGATAAATATTCAAGATCTCCTTGAGGAAACATGAGCGGAGCTGGGGCGGAGATCGTCACGGCTCCTGGGTGGAGGCAGCCAGCAGGGCGGACACAGGTCCTTCTCCTTCAAGGCCCCTCTGGATCCAAGCCTCTGCCGGCTACCCCACCTGTCCTTGGGAGAGCCCTCACTCCTATGAGAACTAGCAGAATTAGATGACTGAAAAATATTTATTATCTTAATAGCGGTTCCCAAATTCTTCTCAGGCAAAAACCACATTCATTGGAAAAATGCCCTGAAGAGGTACTTGGTAGAGAAGGTGAGCCCCCCACAGACATTATCAGGATATTTAGTGACTTGGAAGCTTCCTTTTTCAGGGTTTAGAGGTCAGGGGACAGGGATGGGGGACACAAGAGCGAGAACTCTCACCAAGGGGGGGATCAGTAGGCTCCAAGAACATGGTAGAAGGTTCATGACAAATGAGAGGTGGCTGTGTTTGGGGGCATGGAATGACATAACTAGCTCTTCTCTACTGAGCATTGGCCACTTGCCCAGTACTGAGCTATTACTCCATCTCCACCACGACACTGAATCCTCACAGCATCACTGTGAGGGAGGAATAATTATTATTCCCATTTTACAGACAAGAAACCAAAGTTCAGGGAACTTAAGCTGCCTGAGGTTTTGTTTACTTTGCTACTAGCAAAGTAAAACATGAGATACCCCTACACACCCACTGAATGGCACAATTAAAGACTCACCACACCAGTGTTGGTGAGGATGTGGGGCAATGGCGCTCTCATATGCTGCTGGGGAAAGTGTAAAATGGTACAACCACTTGGCAACACTGGCCGTTTCTAATAAATTTGAGCATATACTTACCCCATGACCCACAATTCCACTCCGAGGTTTACCCAAGAGAAATGGGTGTAGTATGTCCACCAGTGAACAACAGTGTTCAAAGCAGCTTTATTCGTTAGAGCCCCAAACTAGAAAACTCCAGAAGTCATCAACAGGTGACTGGACAAATACCCTGCGTACAGACGACAAAGGAAAACTGCTCAGCAATAAAAAGGAGCAAAATAACTAACACACACAATATGGATGAATCTCAAAATGGATATGCTGAGGAAACAAAGCCAGACAAGAGTGCATACTGCATAATGACAGTGACAGAAAAGCAGAGCTGTGGTTGCCCAGGGCTGGGGTGGGCAGGTGTTGACGGCAAAGGAGGACAAGGGTGATGGAAATACTCTGTATCTTGACCTCAATGGTAGTTACATGGGTGCAGACATCTGTCAAAACCCATCGAATGAAATCTTAAAATGGGTAAATTTTATTGCATATAAATTACATCTCAGTAAAGTTGCCTAAAACACAATTCAAAGTTTTTGTTGTGTCTTTATAATCCAACCCCTTGCCCTTCCCCACCTTTCCCCCTCCCCTTCCCCTTCATTCTGGCCACACCAGCCTCTCTGCTATCCTTCCCATCATCCAAACACATCCCCATCTCTAGGGCTGAGCCCTTGCTGTCCCCACCACCCGCAAAAAGCTCCCAACGTATGCCCACATCACTCACTCCCTCACCTCCTCCAGATCTCTGTTCAAAAGTTACCTACCCATGTGAACTTCTCTGGCCCCACCCCACATAAAATAACACCCACCCTATGATTCTCTAGTCCTTTACCCTCTTTCTTTTCTGTAACATTTACCAATCCTGATACGTTATCATACTGGTTTCCTGTCTGTCTCCCCTACTAGAGAGAGCCCCATGAGAACGGGGACTCAATCCTCACTGACCATGCTCTGAGGTCTACAACAGTGCCTGGCATGGAGCAGAAAATCACTCCTTATTGAATGAATGAATTAGAACCTTCCTACCAAGGTTTCCCCACTGTTCTTCCCCTAAGAAAGGAGAAGTCCTTTAATATCAAAAAGATCTCTCTCAGAGATGTACCCACCCGACCACAAAACAGTCTTTTTTTCTGAAAAATAAAAATAATTATAATAGAATATTTTACTTCTCAGTTTCATCATCCACTCCCCATGCTCAGTATTACCCACAAGAACATTCAATGGATATTTATCCTACATTTATGTAACTAAAGAGCCTCCAAAACAAAGAACCATTTTTCCAAGGTGACTTCTGTCTTTAACATCAGAGACTGATAGGAACTTAAATCTGCTAGCAACTTTTAAAAACTGCAGAATCTCCCTACAATATTTTTGTTCTGCCTCACTGATCATCCTTCTACATGTATATTTATTTATTTTCATAATCAGGATTACAAAGCATGATGACGTATATAGTTCAGTATCCTGCTTTTCTCATTTAACATCACAGAGTATTTTTCCATGTCATTAATAATTCTTGGAGCATATAATTATTAATGGGTATGGAATGTAATATCATATGAATGTACCATAGTTTATTTAGCCAGACTCTTACTATGGAATATTTAGGTTGTCTCTTCTTTTTTTAATTTCAATTATAAATAATGAATGTCATTGTGTATGAATGCCTGAATTTCTGAATATTTCCTAGAGGCAGAGTCCTAGCCCCAAAGGATATGGGGAGGGGGGGTTGTCTAAGGTTTTTATACCTAGTCCCTACTTGTTTTCCAGAAAAGAGATGCCAATTTAATTTACCAACAATAGAATATGAGAGTCCTGTGTCGCTTCATCCTTGCTGCCACTGGGCTTTACCATTTCTTAACTCTTTGCTCATTTGGTAGATAAAAATGCTCTTTCATCTTAATTTATATTTCTTTAATTACTGGTAAGCTGAGGCACCTGGTTGGCTCAGATGGTTAAGCGTCTGCCTTCGGCTCAGGTCATGATCCCAGGGTCCTGGGATCAAGCACCACATTGGGCTCCTGACTCCACGGGGAGCCTGCTTCTCCCTCCCACTCTGCTTCTCCCCCTGCTCATGCGCGCTCTCTCTATCTCTGTGTCGCAAATGAATAAATAAAATCTTTTAAAAAAAAATTACTGGTAAAGTGGGACATCTTTTCACATGTTCATTGACCAATTGTGTTTCATCTTCTGTAAATTGTTTATATATTTTCCCATTTCATAATTGAAGTGTTAGAGTTATCGTGAGAAATTGTCAGAGCTCTCAGTATATAATAAGGATATTAACTCTTTTAATAACTTTTTATACTTGTGGAAAATCTTTGTTTCTCAGTTTGCCTGCCTTTTTATCATGTTTCTGTTGCCTCTTGAAATATATAGATCTTTAACTCTCTTACTGTGGTTGGTGTTGTTGCTTTGTTTGGGAAGTCCTTCCCCATCCAGGGTGGGGTTAGAGTCCTGCTGAGTCCGAGGCACATTGTGTTAAATTACCTCCTGCCATCCCCACTTTGTTATTTTCTATTATGTAAAATTTCAAACATATACAGGAGAAGAGAAAAATAAATATATTGATTCTGGGATTTGTTTCAAGATAATGGGGGGTGAGGGAGGGGAGGTCATAGATCCAATAAGAGTGGCCATAAGTTGATGATCATTGTAGTTGGAGGTTCTCTCTACTTTTGTAGAGACGATGTGACCTGGTTGACACCTTAGGGGGCCAAAGGGCAGTCATTTCTGGACCCATTTCCTGTGACATGCACTGCCCTAGAAGATTTTTGTCATCCCACTGAGCCCTACAAGCACCCTTGGAAGAAGGAAATATTAGTCCCATATTACAGAAGAGGACACTGAGATTCAAATGGATGGATTATCTGAGGTCACATAACTGGGAAGTACCCAATAGAATCTGACCCAGGTCATCCTGACCCAAGTGCCATGTTCCTTCCACTGGGCCATTCATGCCCTTGGAGGCAAGGAATTAAATGGAAGAGAAGATGGGCTTCTCTTGTAGAGCTTGACTAACCCCCAGGCTCCTCCTAGTCACAGTCCCAGGGAAAGGGCTCAGATTAGAAATTAATCTGATTGGGGGCACCTGGGTGGCTCAGTTGGTTAGGCATCCAACTCTTGATATTGGCTCAGGTCATGATCTCAGGGTCCTGAGATCGAGCCCTGCGTCTGGCTCTGTGCTCAGCAGGGAGTCTGCTTGTCCCTCTCCCTCCCCCACTCTCTCTCTCTTTCTCTCTCAAAAATAAATAAATAAAATCTTTATAAAAAATTAATCTGATTGTTTAAAATAAGAAATGTATACAGCATGGTAACTATAATTAATCATACCGTACTGCATATTTGAACGTTGCTAAGAGAGTAGATCTTAAAAGTTCTCAACACTAGAAAAAAGATTGTAACCATACATGGTGATGGAAGTTAACTAGACTTACTGTGATGATCATTTTGCAGTATATACCAATGCCAATCATTATGTTGCACACCTGAAACTAATATAATGTTATATGTCAATTATACTCCAATAAAAAAACAAAAGAATGGAATACTTCTTGTACAGCTGACTTTATGGACCAAGATTCAGGCCTGCTACTCATTCATTTCCTCTGTCATTATTTCAGCAATCAGTTTTAAGCGCCAATCAGGCCTTGGACTAGGACTGGAACTTACTGAAAAATAAAAGGGTGGACAAATAAAGAGTCCAACACCACCAATATCATCAGGGTCACCCCACCCAGCATGGTGCCCTGGACCTCAGATCACAGACATTTAGCCAAGAGCTTTCTTACTAACACAGCACTTTGATTCATGTGCCCAGTATATTAGTCAGCTATTGCTAGGATAATGTCGCATAACAAAGAGCCCGCACATTTTAGTGGCTTACAACAACAACCATTCCTTTCTCCCCCATGTCTGCAGATTGGTTTCTCCAGATATTACCCCACCTCCTACACCAGAGGGTCTCACCTTTTCATCTTCTCAAATATATTTAAAAATGCACCTGTAAACCAACATCTCATAGGTACACCCAGATTTTGATGAGACCAAAAATATTTTCAAGACATAAAGCATTATGTGAGTTTAACCTTAGCAGTACTTCAGTGGCTGTTATTTCTGAAAAGCTAAAGTAGAGATGGGACTGGGGACACAATTCCCATTTCCTTTGTTCCTGCTCCTCCGTCTCTTTCACTCAGAAACCATGGTGAAATTTGATAACGTAAGAGAACTAGCATGATGGTGAGGACCTTGAATCTCCTCTGATTTATCCTTTTTTTTTTTAAAAAAAATAAATCACTCACAGACATGGTACTTTATTATTCACCACAAATCACTAGTGGTACATTCTACCACTGAGAACTGCTGAATTACACAGCAGTGGGTAAGAATGGTCAGTCATTTAGCTATCTGGACAGCATATATTAGTTGAGCATCTACTATGCATTGCCAGACACTGGGAGGATCCTGCTCTCATAGAGCCACATTCCAGTCGGGGAGTGGGGCTGGAGACAGGCAATAAATAAATATATTCTTTAAGGATAATTTCAATAGGTAATAAATGCAATACACTTAAGGGAAATAAAGCATGACAGTGGGATGGAGTGGGAAGAGGAACAGCAGGAAAGACCTCTTGGAGGAGGTTGATTGGAGTTGAGCCTTGAATGGTGAGGAGTCAGCTATGCTGTCTGGAAGAAGAACATTCCAGGCAGAGGGACCTGCCGGGACAAAACCCGAAACAGGAGCAGTCTTGGAACTGAAAGAATTCTGCCTGGCTAGAACAGAATGAATGTGGGGAGGTGGTCAATGAGGAGGAGAGGTGGAAAGAGACAGCCCACAGAAGGCCTTGAAGGCCCGGAGAAGATGTTGGGAGTTTCCTCTAAGGACACTGGAAGGCCCTGGAGTGCTCCTCGGGGGAGACGGCCCCAGGGACCACCTGGTAGAGCTGGCTCATCTGGCTGACCGGATGTGGGCCTCTCCTTCCCATTTTCCATGGCCCCTCTCCCAAATCACACCTTTGGAGAAAAAGAAGAGGACCCTCCAAAGAAGAGGAGGAGAGCCTCCAGGAGAACCAGCAGCCATGCCTCCCTGCCTGAATTTCTGGGCTTCCATGTACGATGAGAGCCACCATACTTTTCCTTCCAAGCAGCACTGGCCTTCAGCCCATACAATGAGCTAAATCCGCATGGGTGACTCAAATAGTGAGAGCACCAGATATTGGGGCACTAGTCTGCAGGTGTCGGCTGCCTCTAGGCCATCACCAGGCCCAGCGGAGTGTCTTGGACACAGTCGTTCTCCAGCAGGTGAATTCGCCTGGTGCATCACCACCACTTTCTAGCTCCCAAAGAGCTGCATCCCACCTAAGATCCAGGAGGCAGTCAGGGCAAGGCTGCCAATCTCATTCACCAGGGAGGAAACTGAGGCACAGAGAAATGAAGTTTGAGGCCAGAGTCACAGAGGCCTAAATGACGATGCCAGGAATCAAACCAGACACTTATCGCCACAAGCCCTGTGCTCTCTGACCTCTTCCTCAGCTCCTGGAGCAGTCAGAGGCAACCCCAGAAAGCTTACCACATGCCAGGCACTCTTCTGAGGCTTTCCACATATTAACTTAAAGACCCATAAGGTAGGGACTATTATTATCTCCATTTTCTAGGTGAAGAACTGGACACATATGGACATTAATTTGCTCAAGGTCTCACAGAGCTAGAAAGTAGCAGGCCCAAGATTCGAACCAGGCAGTCTTCACCACTATGCCATGCTGCATCTGGCACCTCTTTGTGGAAGGAAGGGAGGGAGAGGTGCAGGAACACAGTGCACTAGGTGAATATTTGTGTAGACGGCTCTGTGTAGATGTGTACATGTAGGACACCAGTGTGTGGGTCCACACTCGCAGGGGGTGTGCAGACCTGCTTCTGCATGTGGTTTTCGCTGAGTGCCTCTGCACCTGCTTTGTGTGCACAGACATTCACATTCATGAGCGTCCAGCTGACGTCGTCGGCGTGCGTCTCCTGCCTACAGGCACTGGTGTATGCACTCACATGTACCCAAGCCTACGGATGGGTTTGTTGGTGTAGCCGTGTGTGTGACCATGCAGGCGTGTGTGATCTTGAGCATTTGCCCTTGCAGGTGGAGGTGGTCTTGAAAGCCAGGACACCAGCTTATTTATACACTGGTGTCTGCAGCTGGGATGTGCGCCCGGGAGTGCACACACCCCTTGGGGTCTGTCCTGTGCCACCAACGCCACTGAGGGTCCCACGTCGGAAACACAGGAAGCCCTAGAGTTAGCCCAGCTTCTTCACAGAGTCAAAATTCAGCACCAGCATCACCAGAAACTCAGGAGAAAAGCAGTTTTGAAAGTGGAAAAATTGGTATGCGTTTGTTCCCTAAACCCTGACTTACTGCCCCCTTTGCTTTTGCGCTTTGGGAAGTTGCCTGCAGCAGCTTGGAGGATGTTGTGCACAGCCAGGGCGTAGCCTGCATGTGATCCAGTGCTGAAGGACAGGTGAAGGTCACTTCCCCGGGGAGCTCTGCAGGGCGTGCCACCACCAGTAGGCTCAAGAAGTATTGGCTGCCTGCATGCCTGCCCTGCCTCGGCCCTGCCCCTGCCCAGCCTGCACCCACTTCAGCCAGCAGTTTCCAGGGGCGGGGGGTGGGGGGCTGGAGGGGCTACTGCAGAGTGGGGGCTTAGGAAGAGGCAAGAGAGGCCTTGGCCAGTACTGCAAGTTCAGGGCTGGGGTGAGGGCACCGAACCCTCCCTCTCTGCTTCAGTAAGACTCTGGTTTATCATTCTACCCTCAAATTGAGTGTCTCCAAACATGAAACCCAGGATTGTACTGTCCTCTGAATAGGCAGCTGGTTAAACCCTGTCCCAGTGGTTGTTCTGCCTCAGCTTGCATAAACCCAGGGATGGGCAACTCACTGCCTCCTGAAACCACCGGTTCCCACTGAAGAGCTGTTAGGAAGTGAGGGTATTCAGCATTTCCTGACCTACTGTGCACCCAGCACACCCCAGGTCCTGGGGTATAGAGGAGAGTCAGGTAAGACCTTCACCCTCCAGGAGCTCACAGCACAGCAGGGAAGAGGTACAGCAACATCCTCTTCCTGTCTCAGCAGCTGCTCAGGCTAGTGGCTCCCTCTACCCCCAGACTGTCCTGCAAAAGTGGGCACACCTCTCTTCCTCTAACCAAACAACCCCTCCCTTTTACAGCCATAGAGCCAGAAGTTGGGCCATAGAGCTCTGTCTCCACTTCCCTCATCACATCCCAGGCCTGCCCCGATCTGCCACCGCCTCTCCATCCCTTGCTTCCCAAGAGAGAGCCCTAAGGGCGAGGACTTCACCCCCTGGCTTGGCAAGGCTATGGGGTCAAGATGGTTCTCAGGCTCCAGAGGCCAGGTGCTGACCCGAGAGGAAGAAGAGGAATCTCTAGATGCCTTCTCTGCATTAGGCAATACCCCGTGGGCAGGCTGGGCCTCTCCTACTCAGGAAATCCCTGATTACCGGCCAAAGATCAGACGTGAGGTTCTCTGACACCACCAGCAAGTAGGCCACATTTTATAACAATCACAGCACTAAGTCTCTGGCTAAAATGGTGATGGCAGGGATCAGGAGAAAAGGCAGGAGATTCATAGGGAGAGAGAGGGACCAACAGATGTAAAACCAAAGAAAAATATACCCAGAAGAGAGAGAGATGGAGAGAGAGAGACAGAAGCAAAGAGAAACAGCCTCACAGAGACAAAGAAGAGAGGTACAGAGATAGGAACATAAGAAGACACACCTAGAGACAGAGATCCAGTGGCCAGCCACAGAAGCAAGAAGACAGGCAGACAGGTGTGACCATGGAATAGCCATGCTTCCTTATTGCTCTCCTGCTTAATTGAAAGAAAGAAAGAAAGAAAGAAAGAAAGAAAGAAAGAAAGAAAGAAAGAAAGGAAGGAAGGAAGGAAGGAAGGAAGGAAGGAAGGAAGGAAGGAAG